>NW_026054761.1:3000000-3500748 GCF_022984875.1 Hypoxylon fragiforme | reverse complement strand
CCCTAACCCTAACCCTAACCCTAACCCTAACCCTAACCCTAACCCTAACCCTAACCCTAACCCTAACCCTAACCCTAACCCTAACCCTAACCCTAACCCTAACCCTAACCCTAACCCTAACCCTAACCCTAACCCTAACCCTAACCCTAACCCTAACCCTAACCCTAACCCTAACCCTAACCCTAACCCTAACCCTAACCCTAACCCTAACCCTAACCCTAACCCTATAGTGATCAATGCCAGTCCACAGGTCACAGATCAATCAACAACAGGGTTCGGACCAACTACACGCTATCACACCAGTGTACACCAGCAACTTTAATAAGTGTAATACACTAAAGGGGGTCGGAGATGTAGATGGGTTGGTCCGAACCCTAATCGTCAAAACAACGAATTGTAAAAGTGACGAAGAGAGCGGAGCTCTCGACCTCTCAGCTGGCTATACATACATGAAGAGATAAGGTTCAGCAATAGCTGCGGCAGCAGCTATGGATAGCCATAGGAGTGGCTACCCATATCTCAACATTTTCTTTGGCACGCCTGACGCTACCATACTACCCACTAAGCGTACGTGATCAAGATATTCAATTTTAGGTCCCCTTAGTACGACGAATTCAACATTTCAATTCTACCATTCACCGTGGCTAGGACGGAGCCTACCTAGTAATTACCACATATTGAGTCTTATATTGATATCTCATAACTTGTCAGCAAAGCGTCAAAAAACTAGCCACCACCTAACTGACAATCCAATGCTTAATGCCCCATCTATCGTTTCCAGGAGAGCTGTTTGGAGGAGCTTTAATTAAAGCCTCACGTGTTAGTCTTTGGGTTCTAAACACATGGAAATTTATTAACCTGATGGAATTAACAACGCGGGTGTTCTCTCTTTATTCTAAAAGGGTGGTGATGTCTGGCATTGCCTGGACTGCCATAGTGATTGCTAAAATGATACACGTAAGTTAGTTAAACCCTTTCCATATATATAGCTAGTTCTTGGAGATGGAAGACTTTGCTCTCTTTCTGTTCCTCATTTACTAAGGGTTGGTGATTGTTAGAGATAGCTTGTAGTAGAGAGATCCCTCTGTAAAGATATTAACGCTTAACGCCTCCGACCAATGGAGGAGGCAGGAAAGTAGTGCATAAGTACTGTATAATAAATATATGTTAGGTGATGAATCCGCTCCGTTCAGGAAAAGACCTTATCATTGGACCTTAATTAAATATACTCTGATCCAAGCGTTAACCACTTGGCCCTCATAACACTTCGCGGGGTCTTTCGTGAGTAAAAACATGGCATCTGCCGGCGACGTACGATTTCAAATTCGGACGCTTGCGATAGAATCTACCAAAAGGTATACTTATAAGGTGTGTAAGTTGGAAGTAATGTCAATGGCAACGCGAGCTCTTTGTAGGAAAGGTACTTGGTCTACCTACTATTTCATGCCTGGTTACGTCAAAATCTGTTTCCCATAAATGCCCTTGTTCTGCCCCTTTTTCTCGTCCATGAGTGCTTAAACCCTCATGATTAGTACCACTCATTGGCTAATACTAGTATTAATCAGTATATCGCAACCTTTAATAGCAGGTATATACTTCATAGCTATGCGGTTATATTGCCTACCTTTCGTGACACAGCAATTTTGCGAATTTCCAATCATGACCTTCCTTGCCTAAGACGTGAGCATCATAAACCATGGATGCGTAGGAATATTAAATATTGTTTCGATTAATTGATTTACTTGCCCTTTTCGCTTTAAACTCTTCACTATTGTCAGGCCACTTACATACCTCAATATGTTAAGTGGAAAACACATGGACTGGTGGTTGATACTTGGACATTTCCACTGGACAATGACATTTTCCATTCTAGGTTAAGGTGAGCAATAACTTTACCTACTATATTGGATGAAGGAATTGTTTTAGGGACCACGGAGCCTAAAGAACACCAGTACAAAGATGTAGGATACAATGCTATTCAAGGAGGTACATATACCTAACAAACAATCTCAAAGTTGCGCAGGTGGAAGGCACCCGGACACATTTCATTGTTAAATCTCGAAAAATATTCTAGCCTTAGGTATCTAACTTTAGGTATTTAACCCTAGGTAGGTACTATTTATACTGCCTTTGCCAAGTTCAAATATTCTCTACATCTCAACCCACTGACCTTCATTAAAAAGTCCCCTAAATCAACAGAAACGATAACCTTGCCCGACACATACTTACAACAATATGGCACCATCTTCCACGATGAATCTTATGCTTTCTATCCTTGGAGCCGTGGCTGCCAAGGTTGCTGCCGCCAATCTGGAATCTCCTCTTCCGGGTTACACTTCCGTTCCCATGACTTGGTACGGCATCAATGAGATCAGTGGCTCCAACGTCACTATCAATGGCACAATCCAGGTAAGAGCTTTCCCGTTAAATGACATAGCACTTCGTTGAAACTCAGAACAAATCTAATATGGGCACCTGTAGGAGATTCAAGATCAGATTCTGTTGGCAAATCAGTCCATCAAGTGGGTTGTGCCGACTACCAATACCAAACGATACATCGTTCCTCGCGATAAGGTAAGTGCTGTATAAGCTAAGCTACACACAAAGTATACAATATCTAACAGGACAATGTATAAATGTAGACTTCCATCAACTGCGGCGTTGGTGGAAACGGCCCCGCGGAGAATACTTATCTCCAGGATGGCATCGATCATCTCAACAGCGTTACCGATCATCCATGCATCATGGAGGCCGGACCTGGTGTCTGCACACGCGTTAGCTGCTCTGACGATACTGCCATCTGGGTTTGCAACGATAACTCGTACGAAATTCAGCATAGTTGCCCCGATCTAGCCACTTATGCAGTTGACATCCGTGCCAAGTGCCACTCTTACACGGTTGAGATGACTATCCGAGGAGAGGAGTACGATTCTGGCAATTTCCATGTGGTGGTTGGAGGAGATAGTTGCTAGACAGATAACGAGAGGCCAGTGTAATATGGTTGGTACAGTCAAAGGGTCCACTAGGCTCGCTGAAGATGAAAGGCGAGGGTAGCCGGATGCAACTCATACTAACCTAGGTACCTAGCTAAGGAGATGTGAGTTTATAGATAAATTCCATCGTTCTTGTTATTATTTCCTGTTCCTGACCTTCCATACGGACGAAGGTATACATGTATCTACATGAATCCCAGTTTGTGACATTGAATATGGAAAGCTTTCCATGAAGCAGTGATACTGTAATACGAGAAACCCGCTTGCATAGTCCGTGGAACTGATCGCGTGGAATCTTTAATTGTTGTCATGTGGCACATAGGTACCTAGCAAAGATAGGTAGTGAAAATATAATACGTGGTCGCTGTAGTGATTCGTGAAGGGTTCAATGTTCGCATCCATGAACACCCTAGGTTAAGTACAGTATGTTGAAGAGCGCATGATGTTTGTTGAACACCGTTAAATTTCGGTACGTATTATGCATGTACTACATACTATGTAGTTATATGCTAGTAGGGATGTGTAGGTAGATTTGATTACGTAATTTACTCCCCATATTGATTCAAGGCAGCTGCCATTGTAGAATGGGCTCTTGTAGAATGCATGTGTTGAAGATATGAGATGATTATGCATGGTGAAAGGAAAGTGCAATACCGGACTGGACCATGTTGTAAAGGTACGAAATACCTACAAGGTTCCCCCACCTGTGAACCTCTAAAAAAAAACCACAATTACTTCATCACATCAAAATCTCATCTTTCTATTATTTCCTCCCAAAACATATCAAATTATCATCTCCTACTTTACCTCATAAAAAATCAAAAAGTCGGAAGTAAGCTTATCGCAAGCCTTGGGTCAGTGGATTTCATAACTCCAACGATCAAATCATTCGTTCACTCTTGAGTTGAGACATTGTTCAGTCTCCATTTCATCCATTCTACCATCTGATCTGCCATTTGGTATCCGCCATCTGCCATCTGCCATCTGCCATCTACCTTCTCCCACCTCCCCAAAACCCCCAGCTCCAGCTCCTTGGCTCGAACACGTGTGACACAACATTGATTGTCCAGGTGAACTTGGAATTGTCAACTGGTCTGTCAAATCTCGGTACTTAGGTACAAGTATCGGTACTGCTACTGGCTGCCCAAGGATTTTTAAGCCCGGCCGATACCGATCTAACGGCAAAATAACCTTGGAAACTAGGAAAAATACTAGTGCCCAAGATCTCGTTGGTCGAGACCTCCCCAGCCAAGCCAAACACATCCCGTTCAGCCAGCCCTGTGCCTGAAAATACATACATGCACTCACGCATTCGTTCGTTTGTTCGTTCGTACATACCTACCTACCTTACTTGCCTTACCTACATCATACATATCTTCAACAATCTCAAGGTACAAGTACTTATCTACCTATCTAGGTACCATTACAGCTGGACCTTACTCCAAATTTCCAAATTTCCAAATATCAACTACACCTTAAAATTCAGTGACGCACTAAGACGGTACGATATATTCATTGATACAAGTCGATTCGATTTCTCCCACGGATGGCCGCTGGGTCTACATCACTCAACAACATGAATTACCAGTGCCGCCATTGATAGCATTTGCCTTTGACTCAAGCCTTAATTGTCACGTTTCTGATCTACCCAGGTGTGTGAGCGTGCCTCTGTCCATTTATCCTTGACGCACAAAGAAATCAATACTGTACCTGATCCACTTGACATCCTATTATCGTTGTCGATTGTGTCAAATCTCATTCTAACCACAGACCTCCAACCAACAGAATAGTATATGATACGGCCAACAGGCACAGCCTGTGCAGTCACCCACCCTTGCCGTGTGTTTTATCCACCCAGTGCGACATTCCTGGAATTCTTCGACCTCGTCGGTTTACCATCCCACACCGTGCATGCCTCTACATGAGCTCATTCTGTCGATAAATTCTCCAGGGCGAACTCAACGATCAACGATATCCTTTGCGCATCGTATCTTCTAATCACATTTGGTATATCAGCAGTTGGAGTTGGAGATCACCGGCATAGCATCTCTGGCCATGGGGAATACGCATACGAAAGACTCGAGGGGCGGCTCCCGCATGGGACCCCACGGTTCGCACCTAGACCCTGGAGGAAGTTCCACTGGAGCCGGATACCATGGGCAACTTCCAGATCGATCAAGGCGTACTAGTCGAGCTGACTTGGGCGGTTTGGGCTTGTCCTTTGGTGGCTCCTCGAATGCCCGTAACCAAGATGCCCCGTTCGAACACCGAGAGACGAAACAGGAGAAAGAAGCCCGAAGATTGGAGAGGGAGCGAGTCGCTCGAGCTAAGGAACGCGACCGCAGCATGAGAGAAGAGCAGGTTGACGGGGGCTATTTAGTTACGATGGGCGTTTACACGGCATCCGAAGACTTCAACAAGCCGGTGGTCCGCCAATTACAGGTAAACAGCATGCTTCAGCTTACTAGTGGTTAGGCCTATGACGTATCTGACTTTTTTTTTCCCCAATAGATCGAGAGAAGACTGGCGCCTTTTTGGCGTGGACTTGACGACTTCAACGAGAGCTGGGCTGAGCATCAGATAATCGCCGCAGCACGAGGAATCGAGATCCCCCCCGCCGACCAAGTCCCAGAGAATCTCATACCGCAGCCGAGGCCCGCGGAGCCCGCAGTCACATCGTCAAATCTTACCGTCCCGATAGGCCCTAGAACACTTTCAGTCCCTTCCGACTATCCTGGCTCGACCATGCCTTCTTCCCCCACATCGCCTCTCCCTTCAAAATCCAGCTCGCCTTTCAAACCGCAGAAGAAGTCTCTGGCGGCCGCTTTAAACCTTTCTCGAAATGGATCAAATACAGATATCATTACGCCACGGGAAATAAGCCTGCCCCACGACCCTTTTGTGAACGGACAACCTCTCGAGGTTTTTCTGTACAAGGAGGGTATTGAATGTCCGCTCTGCCTCATGTACTATCCCCCATATCTGAATCGTACACGTTGTTGCTGCCAGATCATCTGCAGCGAGTGCTTCGTACAAATCAAACGCCCTGATCCACATTATCCCGAGCATCACGTTGACGGAGAAACAACCCAAACGCCGGCGAGCCCCGAGGATCACGACGGTGAACTCGTCATGGAACCAGCCAAATGCCCATATTGCACTCAAACAGAGTTTGGCGTGACATATGAGGCCCCTCCTTTCCGCCGTGGTTTGACGTACGCTTTCAGCCCTTCGACCTTGGGTGCTATGAGCACGGCCATGTCGTCTTCCAGCTCTCTCAACTCAAACCTGTCACCGGCTTCCGCTGCGCCTTTATCCCCTGCTAATCGCCGGAGAACGCAAAGTGTGTCGGCCAACGCGCCTGGAGTTATCACCACCGACCGTGTCCGGCCTGACTGGTCTACGAAACTAGCCGCGGCTCGGGCTCAACAACGTCGCAGGGCAGCAGCTGCGGATGCCCTGCATCATGCGGCCTTTGTTATGGGCAATCAGGAATCGCGCACAATATTTGGTCGATCATCCCGGTTTGGCCGCAGAGGTTATCGTGGCAACGAGAGTCCCAGCAGTAGTTCCAACCCTCAAGCCAACGATGGTGGAGCGGACAACCGCTCTGGCCCAGAACCTACTCCTCAGACCCCTTCCAGCCGATCGGGTCCTCCTCGTGAGCGAATAGACGCCGCACACCTCGAAAACCTTATGATGGCAGAAGCAATACGATTGAGTCTAGCCGATGAGGAAGAGCGTCGCAAGAAGGCAGATAAGGAAGCGCGCAAGGAAAGCAAAAAGCGTGAGAAGGAAGAGCGAAAGGCGGCCAAAAAGAAGGGAGACGTGTATGGTGGCAGCGGCAGTGGCGCCAGCGCGAGTACTCTTAGTCTGGGTCTCGGGCGCAGGCGAGGCAATAGTGCTGCCAGCAACCTGCGTGTAGAAACGCCGGTGGCCGGAGCGAGCAGTACCTCTGCCGCCCAGCAGAGCCATGGTGGATCAGCGGGCCAATTACCCAGATCCGCTGAAGCTTCGACAAGTGACAAGGGGAAAGCAATCGATCGTAGGGAGAATGATGGGGAACAATATGAAATTTCTGGAGGTCCATCCCTACCTATTCCAGTGCCGTCTCAGCCCTCGCGAGGGTCGTCACATCTACGGCAGATGAGCAATGCTAGCTCGGTCAGCTCTAGCGGAGTCGACAGTATGCCAGGCAGCTATACCGGCCGAAACGTAGGGGCCGAGTCCGAAATGTCGAGGTCAGGCGGCCTTGGTTTAGCTGGCCGTAGTGAGGAGGGCGACAATACGAATCTTGAATCGATGTTTAACTTTAGGAGCTTGGCAGAGATGGTTGGCGTTCCGATAGATGGCGAAGCTCAGTCACCAGCCGTTGAAGATGCAAGTTCGGGTAGCAAATCTGCGGATGCTGAGAAGGCCCACGGTGAGCATATAGAACATGCCACGGATGTGGTGGCCGGAGAGGGAGAAGGCAAGGAAGCTTTGCCGAAACTTATGACGGGTGAGAATAGGCAAACCCCGGGAGAAAGCAGGGGAGATGGTGCCTCCCCGCCTCACGTTATGGTTACCCCCGAAACGCCGGCACCTGCCAATGATGACAACGAAGACGCTAAGCAACTTGGGCATGTCGATACGGCAGAGAGGCCGCACGAGGTTACGCAATAAAGGCAACTTTGTTCCTTATTGTTTCCTTTTGTTTTCTCTACGTTTGTCCAATAAATGGGCGATAATAGCAAGTAAGGATCATGGATATCTGCATTAAAGGAGGTGGTAGGCACTATCGTCATTTTTCTAGTTCGGAGTTGAGGGATGTATACATAGGTAGATAGTTGGCATTCGGTCGTGATAATAAGGTGGTATTCCCTCGCAAAGCGATGTCAACGAGCGGCGAGATCCGGTAAAGAAGGACCTTGTCGGAAATTGCTTTCCCAAATATTTCGTAGTTTCCTTGTGTTTACTCAGCGCTACTGGAAGAGTCGTTGGGTTTTGTTAGTAGACTCGAGAGTAGTAGGTAGATTTACCAGCTTACTAGGTAGTCTTTCAGAGTTAACCTCAGATAAAGTACCTACCTACCTAGTAAAGGTGAAAGATGGGTGCATGGGTTATGCGCCTCATCTGACTATACTATTAAAATGCTGGCCGTTGTTAAGCTATAGGAATTCTCAACTATTACCTACCTAAACAAGTTCCACTCGTCAAGAATTCTTAAACCACTTGATAATTGTACTATAACTCTACTACTTACATTCATTATAAAGGTCAAGATACTTAGTTTAACCCTATCTACCTAGGTACCTAGTTGAGAATCTCATCTTCACCGCATGACTTTTGCCAAAGAGACTGCCTAGGTTAGTAGGTACATAATTGACTAACTCAGGCCAGAGATTATGAAATTTGGTCAATCAAGTGGAAATATTGTTTCTGAATTAGAGGTACCTAGTCTATAATATTATGATAGGAGGAGGGAGTAAGAAGGCAAAGCCTCGAGTGGAAAGTTCTAATACTTCCAAGGGCCGTGCCGACATCCGACATACTCGTTTACTGTAATGATAGGGTTACTATGTAGCAACTGCTGGCAACTCCTCAACCTTCACACTGACATGTGATTTCGCAGCATACTGTGTGAGAATACCATCGTCAGGCGTCAGCCCAATCTCAGTAGGCTTTCTCTCGTTGACGAACCCAGCATCTGGGCTGTTCCAGCTGTAGTTTTTCCACTGTCCTAGAACTAACCACATCTTCTCTACCAGATCTTGTATCTTCTGGCGTCGATCCAAACTCCATTGCCTCCGTCTTGCCTGCTCCGTGTCAAGACTCTCTTCTTCGAGTCCTTCCATCACGCTTTGGAAAACCCGACAAGTCTCTTCTAACTCGGCAAGGCTTGAAATTCCCATGACGCTGATGCCGACTCGTTGGCCAGCAGGTAATTTGGGATTACGGCCACCTTTGGTAGCACCGACTCGTGACCAGTTGTCAAGTGCCCATCGGATCGCGACGACTTCTAGTTTCTCACCCGCATCAACGGCGATGGGTACCAAATCTTGGCACACCTTTCTCAGGGGCTCTGGACTCGGATGCCACGAGGCCATCGGCCCCGCATCGGCGCCCCTCGTAGTCAGTAAGCCCATATTTAGCATACTAGCATTCAAAACAACATCCACGCCGGCACGCTCGAATCGTTCTATAGCTGAGCTCCCCAAAGTAGTGTTCTGTATCGTGTAGTGACCGTAACTAAGCACAGCATCGAGCGGCTCTTTCGTCTCTGTATTAATCATTTCCGCAAGCGCGCATAGTTTCTCGACAGGGTATCCGCTGATTCCTACGTAACGAATGACGCCCTCGTCCCTCAAACGACGTAACTCTCGTACGGCGGTCAATACTTCCTGCGGTGGCATGAATTCGACATCATGCATGTAAACTAAATCTAGGTACGGGGTGTGTAGTCTCTCCAAACTTCGATACACCGAATATCGTACCCAAGAAGGGCTGTAGTCGAACACATTGCCCTCGATGCGCCCCGCCTTTGTCACAAGGAAATAAGACGAGCGTGGATGCTTGGAAGTGATGGATGGGTGTGCAAGTGCGTTGCCCAGGATGATTTCCGAGGGCCCATAATACGGTGAAGTGTCGAAAGCCTTAACGTCTAGGTCGAGGGCGCGAGATACGATGGATAATGAGGGCAGATCGAACGGGTTCGCAACATATTGTGTGTTGAATGTCGCCGTGCCTAAGATCAGGGGAGGTATCACTTCATGGAGGGGCTGGCGAGGAGAGGCAGGGTCCGGGAGGGAACCCATCATGACAACAACAGACCGACGTGGAGGTCCGGGTAGGTTGATTGATGTGTGAAGTAACTGTCAAACACGGGAGGTATAGTAAAGAGGTTTTAAGAAGTGTATTGCAATCGAATCGCCGGTGAAGGAACTCGAGGGATTTTCAGGGTCCTCGCAGGTTGCAGGTGGGGGGGATAAAGCTTGGGCTAAACCAGAGATAGATCTTTCTAATTGGAAAGGGGTAAGGGCTTCGATGTTAGTCCATGTTTAACAATGGGAAGCTGTGCCCCTACTAGGTACTACTAGGTAGGTAATTGCTACTAGGTTGCCTAGGAGGACTTGAGTGGGACATTTGTGGCATTCTACTGTTGCCATCATCAAGGGATCACCATAGTCGGTCTAGATGACCAGATGTCCACAAAGAGGTGGACGTCGTGGATCGAAGAATGCGGTGAGTCATTTACGGGACTGATGAGCTTATCCATGATGGAAGAAGGGGCAGCAATGGATATTAAAGTGAGACAAATATACGGATCTCGGTTTAGATCTCACGTCAAGAGGTGAGGAAATATAATAGGTGTGTGTCTTAGCCCGCTTAAGCCGAGCCGACGAAATGTTGATAAGTAGATGGTTATGCAAGATAAGAAAATATTTCATCACGTCATCCACGCTAATTCTTACCCTATCAGTCACATACGCACACATCGGGGCAAGTTAAGCCTTATATCTGTAGTCCGCTCCCGGCGCCCGGTTAGCCATGTGGCGCTTGTACGGCACTTGCCGAGACGAAAGCATCCGAACCATGGGTACTGTCAGCCTTCCACATGTCTTCGTCATCGAGCACCGGCGCATGTAGAGACCCAGAATAAGGCAATGACAAGCAATCAAACATAACAAGAGCTAATCTCTTATTTACCTTATTTTTTACATTATTTCCCAGTCATATATTAAGCGTCAGCTCGTGATGGCCATCGATAATACTCTTCGTCTATCAACCTAGTCTTTCAAAGGTATATCCACCTACCTACCCAGTAAGGATATGTATATTAAAGGCCTCTAAAAGTCCCTAGCATTCATTCTTCTATATCAGGAATTACCATTTGGACACGTTCACGACGCATAGTGGGAGTCATTTTATAGAATGTCCATTACCTACCTGAATACCTATGTATACTGGCAACATGATCTTAGAAACACTACCCATTTAAATCACATATCAACCACGCCATGCTAGTTTCCAAGTTATCAGTGATTTTTTTGTAGACAGAGATATTTTTCGGAGAAATTGATCCAGGTATGCAATTCCAGGATAAATCATACAAGGTAGGGTTAGAAGGCATTAGATATACCTAGAACAACACCGATCATCACACATTCCACCGTGTATCAATAATGCGAGATGGTCGTGGGTATTATGTGACGAATATGTGATTTCCAAAAGCTTGTACGGAAGGTAGATAGGAAGTGGCACTGCTTCAAGATTCAGCCTAATATCGACTCCGGGAATCCTAGCCAGGAACCCGGACACTCCAATCAGGTTCAATGTAAAACTAATGCAGTTTTGCCCTTGACATAGATGTGCATTGGCGGCCCTCGCTCGGTCTTGTACCAAACACATGCTATTGATTGTAAGGATATCCTCATGTATTTTCCTATCTCGGGGCTCCCCCGTAGCGGAATCATATACTCCATTCCCAAATGTATGGGAAAGGAGTCAGAGATCTGAACCCCATCGGTTACGATAGATGCCTACTTACCTCCAGGTATGAAATTTACATCGGATACTGTCGTCTACACTTGCAAGCTTAATTTATGCCACGTTAGATTTCAGCCGCGTTCGAGGATGCACATCCTATAAACAAACGTTGCAGGGAACCACGACGCCCCCCTTGATCTTACATCATGGAGAGGATACATCGTGGTAACATAGATGGTACCTTGATTTGCAAGGATGCTATATTGGTCTACCCGTATTGGTTCTTTCGGAGAGAGCTTTCCAGATTAAATCTTGTTCAATTTATATTGTACATATAAAGTGTAGCGGCCTCCTTCCAGACACTCGTGCTGACCGAGTCACCTAGATCAGATCGTATACACCATCAAGTAGTAGGAAATAATCATGAAGTGGACTACACTCACTACTACCGCAGTTGGCCTTGCTGGCTCTGGTGAGTGGCAGTCTTTATTGTTAAAAACGTGAAAACAGCTCTGTACTCACAGTGCAAATAGCCCTTGCTCAGACAGACACCACTCCGTACGTTGATGCCGATACTGGAATCACATTTCAGTCCTACACGAGCACCGACGGTATCACCTATCGGCTCGCCCTCCCAGCGGAAGCAAGTGGCGATGCTAGCTACGATGTGATTATTCAAATCGAAGCGCCTGTTGCGTTGGGATGGGCCGGGTGGGCTTGGGGTGGACAGATGACATATAACCCCCTGACTGTGGTGTGGCATGATGGGACTACGGTTCAACATTCCTCGCGCCAAGCTACGTGAGTACTATATCCTGATGACCACCCAGCGGACTTCGACTAGTCACTAGTCTTAGCACAAGCGAAAGGCGATACCTGATACTGATGACCGAATAGTGGCTATTATGTACCCGGCACGTACGATGATGCTGCGTACACCGTACTGAAGGGCACGACCGTTAATGAGACGCATTTCAAATTCACGGCGCTTTGCACGGGGTGCGCAAGTTGGACCGACTTTGACGGAAACCCATTCATCCTCAATGGGGCCGGAGATACAAGCTTTGCGTATGCTTTCTCTAAAACGGCAGTCGAGGAGCCAGCAAGCCCAGAGTCTGGATTCAGCATCCATGACAACGTCGGACGATGGATCCACGACCTGGCTGGGGCTCGATCGGACAAGTTTGAAGAGTGGGTGACGACAAACACCCCCAAGTAGGTTACAAAGGCCGATCTGAAGAGTTTATGGGGTAAATTGGGCTTATGAACAGTGTAGGAAAGAGCTTTAACATTCTGGGAGGAGAAGGGAGTAATAGTCGAAGGATATTAGAAAAAGAACAAAATGACGAAACTTGATATTGGTATTTTATGTGATATACAGGTATAGCAGGTATGTAATCAACTAAAGGGGCTATATACGATTATCAGATATAGTTAGAATGATTATGTAAGTTGACTGCCTAGGTTCATAGACTATGTAGGTATCCAGCAGCTATGTACGTAGAAGATATATAACCATAAGAGGTATAGTACCTGCATATTTCGAAACCTACCATGTACTGTACTATTATTCTATGTCCTGTCTCCAAATACAAATCCAAACAAAAACCTTTCAACCTAAAAGCCAACCCAGAAACATATTGCGATAACCTGCGCCGCCGCTCTGCTCATCACCCTAATATTGGTTCGAATCGTTTCAACTGCTGCCCGCCATGGCACCGACGAAAAAAGCCAAAACGCACCAACCGTCACAACCGTCTCGAACTCTGGTTCTCGATAACGGCGCGCACACCATAAAAGCCGGATACGTCACTGGCGATGTTGTCGACGAGCCTCGCGTCATACCCAATTGCATTGCAAGAGATCGTAGCAAGAAGGTTTACATTGCTTCTGACCTCGAAAGGTGCGTCGACTTCAGCGAAGTCGCTCTTAGACGACCTGTTGAGAAAGGCTTTGTGGTGAACTGGGAGGCCGAAAAAGAGATATGGGAGCATGAATTCTTCGACGATAAAGCGCCTCAAAGATGTGACCCTTCGGAGACTAGATTATTACTTGCCGAGCCATCCAATTCTCTCCCTGTTCTCCAAGCCAACTGTGATCAGATGGTGTTCGAAGAGTTTGGCTTTGCTAGTTATTACCGGGGCATTGGCCCATCTTTCAATGCGTATCACGATGTCCAAGGTATCCTACGCACACCGCGAGACTCCGGAACCATCGCACAGCTCCCGGCCGAAATCCTCTTGCTTATCGACTCGGGATATTCCCATACCACAATAACCCCAATATTCCAAGGCAGGCCTATCCATCCTGCCATCCGTCGGCTTGACGTGGGAGGGAAACTTTTGACCAACTATTTGACGCGGCTACTTTCCCTCCGTCATTATGATATGCGCAACGAAAACTATATCGTCAACGAAATGAAGGAAGCCGCCTGCTATATTTCCCTCGACTTCAAAGGTGATCTCGAGCGTAGTTGGAAAGGAACCAGAGGGGAGCCCCGAGAAGACTTTCTCCGTGGTGGAGGGGTAGCCAAGGATTACGTACTCCCGGATTTCCATACAAGGATGCACGGCATTGTCCGCGAGTTTGACCCGATGCTGGCTTCGAAGGCAAGGAAGTTAGCTGTCGGGCGAGCGGGCGAGTCCAGCGAGGATGTCTTGACCCTCAGAAACGAACGCTTCACCGTCCCCGAACTTTTATTTCATCCTTCAGATATAGGTCTACGCCAGCCAGGAATTGCAGACCTTGTCATGCAGTCCTTGCGCACTTTACCTGTTGGGTTATGGCCTGGTCTCCTTTCCAACATCGTCGTGGTTGGTGGCAACTCGTTCTTTGAAGGATTCGTCGAGCGACTACAAAAAGAAATTGTCCAACTTGCCCCAGAAGAATGTTTCGTGCGGGTTGCCCGCCCTGTCAACCCAATAACAAGCACTTGGCTCGGCGGCGCAAACTTAGCCAAACATGAGCACATCAACACACTATCCGTCACAAAGGAAGAGTATGAAGAATTCGGAGCAGCTTGGGTGGCGCGTAAGTTTTCGACTGGCCTGGACCCTTGATTCGGCCTCGTTACCAGGTTGTTCATTATTATTCAAAAGCACATTACCATACACTACACTGTCTCAAGACCTAAGACTCAGCCAAATGGTACCTACCTCGCTAAGTATACCTAATTGTGGCTTACGAGTCCTTCGCGTAGGTAACACGGTTCAAAAAGGGCATTGCGGAGATTCTACTTCTACAACGTACGTCAATATGGTACATGGGAGGATCTGGCTTCGTACCTAAGTTACAATGCCCGTCCCCTTGAGGTCATCCGTTTCAAGGGTAAGTTGCTCATACATTGACTGGATTCTATCTTGACTGAGTTTCTACGAGAGCTGAAACTGGGAGTTCACGTAGTTACTGTATATCTACCTAAGCAGGTAGGTATATAACATATCCCCGACCTGTTTAGCAGAAAATACATGCGATATCATCTATTGAATGATACGCATTTGCTGGTGATACTTTACTATCCAATAGAGCCTAATGCAATAACCACCTGCATCATCTTACGTACGTTTATAGTTGTGCTCATATGTTGCGTACGGTTTGGCATTATCACGGTACATAAACACATACTTCGCTAGAAGGAATCAACCGGCAGCAAAGGCAACGATAAATTAGTAAAGTTGAGTTGGGTATCATCTTCTCGCCCCCTGGGTTGGTAGGCCATCAGGAACCAAGAATCAATAATAATAAAGGGTTAACCATGCCCGTCACTCCATCCCACTGACTGATGTGTCTGTAATAAAAAGCTCATCCTTTGGCCCCGGTAGCAGAGTAGAGAAATTATAACGCCTCCGATTGATTATACCTAAATGTTGAAAATTCGGGTTTCCCGAGACTGATTATAAGGTAGTTATCTACCTACCTGCCTACCTGCCTACCTACGTAGGTACGTAGGTAGGCAGGCTGTAGATAACTTCATATGTGGATAGGTGGTCGCTCATAATCAGGACCACCTATCATGATCAGTACAACTCTCTAGAGTGGCGACCGCGGCGTCTCGAGCACCCTAAAATTCAGTTAGTATATTTCATAGATTAACGAGCAAGCCGAAACCGGGTAGGAATGGGTTTTCATACAATCGCACTATTATGCTACGTTAGTTAAATGTTAAGCATTATCCGTTCGGAGACATACCAAAGTGAGTGTAGAGCCTTCATAGTGTATTATACAGTACCCGCCACCGCAGGCTCTGCAGAGTTTCTGGGTGCTGGCGATGCAATCAAGGCACTAGAGCTCAAGAGTTAGCCATGAAATACAAATGCATAGGGCTTTCAAGAGCGTCCGCAGGTGGATTGGGAAACGTACATTGTGTTCGCATTCCCAGCAACTTCGGCTGATCCTGGGCCGCTAATAATAAACGTTAGCAAAGTTAGGTATCTACGTCTTCCAAACATGAATGCCAAAAATGTGTTGTTAGGTTGGGGGATTCTGGCCGCATACAATTTCCAAGGATGTTCGAAAGTAGTCGATGCCCACTCTCGCCATCCCTACATGAACTCGGATCGTAGGGGTAAGTAGGGGGTTCCTCCATATATGGGTTGGAATTTCTTGGGTTCAGGGAGGATTTCGATCACTGAATCTCTCCGTCGACCTCAGGTTGCAATTAAGACAGTAACCCATCCATACCTTAACATTGGACAACTCGAGAGCTGCCATTTCATGGTCCATCAGGCCGTTCGCCTGGTTAACAATATGAACATGTTGGGCGTTCAGGTCGTGTTGGCTTGGTACTTGATAGCAGGCCTCACACCACCATTGGTCGCAGCTAAAACAGTATCGTTCGCGAATACATTCGAGACACCTAGGAATGAACTTGTGAGCTTCTTCGCCCTTATTTGACCCAATACCAGGCCGTGGACAAGTGGCGGCCTTGATAGTGGACGAATGTAGCGGCACTGGGGCTAGGAGCGGTAATTGCTCCGCTGGAGACTCCCCGTACGTGGTGAAACCCTCGGGGGCAGTTCCGCATGACGCACATCCACGAAGGGCAAAAGTTGCAACACCCCATGGACGTTCGCCACTAGGTGCGCCTCCCATAGACGATAGTTTACCAAAGGCGGCAGAGTTCTGGTGTCGGGGGCCTGTGCAAAGCACGGCGTCGAATTTGATCACATCGCGGCAGTCGAGGAGCGTCTCAGCCCACCCGTCGGCGATATGTTTGCCAATGATACGCCCCCTTCTATGATACCAATCGTCACCTTCACCCCGAATGGATTCCTGTAGTGCATGTTGCGACTTGTGATTCCATCCTACGCTGATGCTCGCGCCTCGAGCGGCTCCATTCTGCCTTGCCCGCGTAGGCGGAGTCACTAGAGATGTGTCCCTCGCCCCGAACACATATAGCCCTTTCAATCGAGGGGTATCCTCAGGGCGGGTAGGTCGGCAAGCATACCGTAGCGACTGCATCAACTTGCGTTCATTCAGATTCGTGACATCTCGAATAGAGAGCATGCGTACGCGTAGGGTAGGATCAATGAGGATGTCATTGCAGAACTCGGCGGTCACCGAGAGACCGTCAAGAACTAGTGTCTGGACATGCTGTAGTATGTTGCGTCTCCGGATACTCTGGAAGATGCCTCGCAGCGGTCCGGAGTAGAAGTCGTCCTCAGTCAGATTCTCATCGAGCTGGACATTGCGCCAAACCTCACCGCCGCGGTCGATACCGTCAATTTCAAATTGGGCGATTCTAACTTTACTTAGATCGAGATGTCGGAAGACGCCGGGGGTACGTCGGAGAAGAAGATCTCGGAAAGACGGTGAAGTGGCAGCGAGGTTCAAGAGGCTCGAGATGGGGAGATATGGGAGAGTTTGGTGAAGGACAAGAGTGTTGGAAAGTAAGTCTAACAAAGGATTCGTAACATCGGAAGCTTCGGGGTTCAATAGATCGCGCGTGTGACGGTGCTGAGGGACACCCGATGCCATTACATGCAAAAACAAATACAGGCCAGCTGTTTGAGAAAGACAGGATAATTAGGTAAATAGGTAGGCACCTAGGTTAGGTAGGGACCTGGTATGGGACCTAGATTAGTAGGTAGTATGTAGGTGGGGTGGTGGTGATCTCGGGAGTTTACCTTCAAGGTTCTTAAAGGATTATTAGCGTAGGTTTGTCTTCTCTTATGTAAGTAACTTATAGTTCAGTAGCCCGAGAATCAGATGATATTAGGTAGGTATGTAGTTGGGAATAGTTAACGTTCAAAGTATGTATTATAATAGTCTGGTAGCAGTACCTTTATAGTACAAGTGTACCATATAACTTGAATAATGTATGATCAACTTCAAATGTTCAAAAAAAGGCAAAACTATGGACCGACAACAAATGTTTCATAGATCTGTTTGCTATTTTAAGACAAATAGTACTAGGTGCAGACGACGCCAGGAGGTAAGACAGAAAGAGGTTCATCTATGGAATATTATACCGCTCCGTATCCAAATAAGATCAAGCAACAAGGGGAGGAGTGAGGTGTTTCCCCCCCCTTTCCCATTCCCATTCCTTTTCTCCCCTCCTATTCCCACGCATCTCCTTCCTAGGATTAGAGGTTGAGGCCTTTGGGAATCCATATCGGAGTATTGGCAGAGGCTTCTTCCTCATTAAAACTGCTGCACTATTGCGTATCGTTTGGGCAATGATGGTAATAGAGCTCCAGTTTACCTGTCCTTGGCAGTTTGACCCGACCGCGTCGCATTGCAGTGTCAGACATGCACGCAGGGCATGTTAATAAGCTATAACTGGTCCACTTAGTTACCATTTCTTGGGGTTGCTTGGGGTTGCTTGGGCCAATAGCGACCATAATAGGTAGTTGTTTGAGGGGCGGTGTAACTAGATGGATTGCTCGTCTCTGTGTAGAAATCTAGACTTCACAAAAGCCAGAGCGTACATACATATTTTCATGTATGTAGGGTAGGACTCCAAGACGCTGCTGTCATCGTTGATGCATACCAACGTGGAAAGGTAGGTAGGTATCTTGTTTATATAGGAATTTGCCTTCCTTGTCTACTAGATACCTAGGCAGGCTATTACTACATAGTAGTAGGTAGGCAGCAGTAGGTAGTAGGTGGCAGTGAGTAGTGTCGATATGATTGATTGTTGAAATACGATGGTAGATACTAGTTAGCTCGCCTCGAATGGGATCGTCATCTCAACCATCTTGCCATCTTGCTTGGCTCTTGCTTGGCCACTCTGAGATTCACCATCGTGTCCGTCTTGGGGGTTCTTGGCAAATGGAAAACCCGCAATAAAATCATTTTAGCCGATCAAGTGCTTGGATTTGACCTTTTCCGTTCTTTTTTGTAGGGTGGATGTTTGTAAGAAGAGTGATGCAGAAACATTCAATGTGGTTTGAACAAGTATCTATGAGACTTGCTTATATAATTAGTTATGTACTGTGCCCCGGAATCGCTTCGGCCATCCATGTAGATTATTGTACATAGTACATTAACTTAAACCATGTACTTCTTACGCACATGCGCTTTCCTATTTTCAGTTAATCACTCGGCAAGTATTTAACTACCCCTGTTCATCTTAGGGCAGAAAAAGAGGTGCGTCATGGAACTTGACGGAAATGGCTGACTGATTTTCAACATTTTCGTCATCTTCAACCCAATCCTAAATCTGTAATCCAAAATCCACCTACATCCACATTCGCCCACAGTCACCCACAATCGCGGACGGACTACGGACTTTACACATATATCACTTTGTTTTATTTGTTTTCTTTTCCCAGGAATGCCTTCTGTCTACACGCGGTCTCCCCCCGAGCTTCCACTACACGAAAAACACAACCGTCCAACCTGACAATAATCACAAGATTCAATATGGTCGAGATACCCTCTATTATGTGGTCAACCACTCTTCGTGTCGCCTCGCCGACAAACTACCCATCTCGAGAGTTGGATGGTGACAAAATTATCCTGCCCCAATCTGCTCTGGAACAGCTTCTTGCCGCGTCCACGGCGGCCTCTACTTCCGCACCTCTCGCCTCAGCTTCGAATCCTCTGCGCAACTCATACGCGCCATACACAGCAACCAGAGCCCCGTTGGCGTTCGATGGCGATCCTTATCAGCAGCTTCCAAGCCCACTCATGTTCCGTCTTGTCAATCCGTCCAATGGCAACATCATCTATGCCGGCATACGCGAATTCTCCGCTCAGGAGGGAGAGGTAATACTGAGTCCGTATTTAATGGAGGGTTTGGGAATAAATAGAAGCCAAAAAGCATCGGAAGAGTCTGTTGAAAATGTCGGTAATGAAGTAGAGGAGCTTCAAGTCGTAGTTCATGCCAATACCCTACCGAAAGGCACCTACGTACGTTTACGGCCGCTCGAGGCTGGCTACAACCCACTCGACTGGAAGGCATTGCTAGAGAGGCAATTACGTGAAAGTTTCACAACCCTCACGAATGGCGCAACACTGTCAGTGCTAGGGGCCAAAGGGGAGGTATTCCGACTCCTTGTTGACGGGTTTCGTCCCGAAGGAGAGGGCATCTGCGTTGTGAACACCGATCTTGAAGTCGACATTGAGGCTTTGGACGAGGAGCAAGCCAGAGAAACGATAAGGCAGATCATGGCTAAGCATCAAAAAGCTCCTGGAACTGCTGGTGGCAGCTCAGTCGGGCAAGAACTAAATATATGGATGACCGTCGATGGTCAAGTTCTTCCTGGGGACTACGTGGATTACGAGCTGCCTTCCTGGGCAAGATCGAGAGTACTGGAAATCGAGATTAGTCAGTTACAGGATGAATACGGCGTGGATTTGTTTGTAAGCCCCAAGTCCTCACGGCAGAGAGCACTGCCTCGTGTATCGGAACATGTCTTTAGTGCCTTCAACTATACGCAAGACGGCAGTAAGCGGATAACAATTCAACCTACTAATACCGAGCTTGATAATGCCGAGAGCCTCCTAATTTCTATCCACGGATATACTCCCGAATCCACGGCATCGGATGAATCTCCTCGCCCGTTTAAATTGAAAGTCAAAAACAATGCTCTCACGACAGGAAAGGCTACACCACCACCTGTGGCCGACACGGGGGATGCGAACCCAGAAGAGCGATCTCCGGACGAGGAGCAGTGCAAGAACTGTCTTCAATGGGTGCCAAAATCTACCATGATTCTCCACGAGAATTTCTGCTTGCGCAACAATGTGGTTTGCCCTCAATGCCAAAATGTCTTCCAAAAAGCCTCCAGTGAATGGAAAGATCATTGGCATTGCTCCCATGACGAGGCATACGGATCATCAGAGATGGAAAAGGCAAAGCACGATGACCTGTATCATACCGAACGGCAATGCCCGTTCTGCCCGTTCACGACCAATGCAATTCCCGATCTCGCGCGCCACCGAACAACCCTATGCCCTGGCAAGATCATTCTCTGTCAATTTTGTCATCTCGAGGTATGCCAAGAAGGCGACCCGTTCAACCCATCGACCGAGATGCTTCATACAGGCCTTACGGATCATGAGCTTGTGGATGGGGCCAGAACCACTGACTGCCATCTTTGCTCCAAGATCATTCGACTCCGCGACATGTCAGCCCATTTGAAGTATCACGAACTAGAGAAGGCACACCGAATAAAACCGCCCGTGTGCCGGAATAAAAATTGCGGCCGAACGCTGCATGGTGTCGGTAGGAACGGGGTGGTAAATGCTGGGACGAAGATGGGTCAGGGTCCCGGAAACGACATTGGGCTCTGTTCATTATGTTTCTCTCCACTCTATGTAAGCTTATACGATCCTGAGGGCAAGGCTCTTAAACGACGGATCGAACGCAAGTACTTGACGCAGATGATGCAGGGGTGTGGAAAGAGATGGTGCGCCAATGAATGGTGCAAGACTGGTCGTGCCAACATGAAGCTAGAGCCCAAGCCATCAACCGCACAGCTTGCGCTCCCCCAAGTCAAACCTCTTATGGATCTAGTCCGGGATATACAAACCCCCATTTACTTTTGTGTTGACGACGCGAATCAACGCAGGAGGCAGCTAGCAGAGCTGTTAGCATCTGAGGATGACTGGGAACTAGAATGGTGTATTGCAGCTTGCGAGGCAGAGGGTCCTGACATGGACAGGGCAAGGGGGTGGTTAATTAATTGGGCCCCCTCTAAGGAATGAGGCAAGTGAATAAACTATGGCAAATGGAAGGAATGAAATGAAATGAAATGGATGGCGTTAGTAGAGATGGTTGGCATCACGATACCCATATGCAAGCATTGATTAATGATTGGATTTTCAAGGAGTGTATAATTTCATCTCGACGCAACTAGCTAATCTGCTTATAGACACAAAGAAGCCTCGTAGAAAATCAAAGACGACCCCGTACTATATATCACATCCACCTATCCATAGTCATCCCCCTAATCATTCTCTTCTCAAGTTGCCGGGAGTGTCATGCCGAATGGTAGACTGGTTTAGTGGCTCTGCAAAGTAGGTGTGAGCTTTGTTCAGGGGGTTGAGGTTAAACGTTGGAACTATTCTGTTCAATGAAGACTTACGCAGCAAGAGCAAGAGTTGCTATGAAGAATCAGTGTTAGCTTCAGATCCCATATGATAAAATACGGTAGGGGTATGGGAAAGCTTACCAGTCAGCGCAAGAGCAAGTAGCGCATCCACAAGTAGCAGGCTCCATTTTGAAGGTAGTGTGTGTGGGTTAAGCGGAAGCTTATATATAGTCGAGTTGGATTGGTGTTTGAGTGTTGTAGTGTGTGTTATCTGATGTTGCGATGCACAAGGAAGCTTTTGCAATCAGTTAGAATGGGGAGCTTGATGGCTTTAAATACTCGTTCAAGCAGCAGGTTCGAGCAAACAGGTTCGAGCACAGGTTCGTTCGAGCTAGCAAGAACTTCCAATGGTAGGATCCCTTGGAGTCGCCTTGACCCTCCCTTTCCATATTCCTCCTTCCACTATCTACCTAGTGTACATACGTACGACTAGCCATCTACTATAGTACGTTGATTGTCGTGGGGTGGATGGCAGGTGGCGCGTGTTGTGTGTTGGCGCTTTACGCGGCCCGCACGGATTGCTATCACATGCTGTCTATCCAATCTAGCCATCCATTCAGATAGTGTAACGAAGTAGATGCATGATAGTGCGGGGGATATTCAGCATCCTAGACTCGTACTACTCCAGTGCTACTCCAGCTGAGCTCATGGATCGACAAGGGTGTTTGAAGCTCTTCACTAACACCTTGGGAAGCCTTTTTTTGGTTCAGGGTCTGTATACGGAAGAGGCAACTTCAGGGGAAAGCCCTTCTAGCTACCTTCGAGGCCTCAATACTACCAGTCTCTCCAAGCGTTTAATTTCGATTCAATTCACATTTTTAGAAGCTATGTGTATTGCCATCTCTGTTAGGTCAAATGAACTCTTCATCAATTTCTCCCTATCAATGCTTGTCATCCTGTACACCACCTTAGACATCCCCACACCAACGGCGTAAACGCTAGTTACATTTCACGCCGAGTCTTGGACTCCGATTTGCCACGCTACCGTGTGAAGGCGTGGGAGTTAATGGTGATCGAGCCTATCGGCTTATGGTCAGGTGCGGCACCCGATAACTGCTGTTTGGTCGGCCTTTGCCGTGTTTTGCCTTCTTTTGAAGGCCTACAGACTTGGCTTGCAGAGAATACACACGACTATACAGCACCAGAATCGGCCACGGCCGCGGCTTGTCTATCAGACGCCCACGCATAGTCAATTCCCGCTTCAACTCGCTTGACTAATGGAATCCATTGTCGGTATCGAAAGAAGCAGCAAGGTCCAATAGACGCGTCCCACCAAGTCTCCAGCCTCAATGCCGCTCCCACTCTTTTCCTGCCGTGCCGAATCAGTACCCCAATAGAAAGTCCTAGTGAAACAGCCAGGCTTGAGAGGCTGCTCGGGTTGCCTGTTCTTGATCGACAACCCTTACACCGAGTTTGCATAGTAGGTAGGGAGTCCTATAGTAGGACTCCTACTATTAAAGATCAGGCTTAGTATCAAAAAGCAAGTCTGTGATATTACAGTATACGAACTACATAGACTGGATAGGCATACCAAGTTATGTCTATACAAGTGAAATATGATATCCATTAGTAACGACTTGAAATCTACCAGCAATTATTACGTCGTATAGCTCCAGTATAGGACCGAGAAAAAGAATCCGAGCTAGCTTAAGATGTATGTAAGTGACTTCATCACTGGGGGTAGGATCTACCGCAAGCCTACATGAAATGTTAGCCTCACGGTGGGTTCAAAGTTAACACGGCTACCTAATTAAGGTGATAGGGTTATTAAATCCCTCGCATGGAACATCATCGGGCTAGGAGGCAGGTCATACTGTGGTATACCTTAATAGGTAAAGGCATTCAGCAGCGTTACCTCCTTCGTGACCAAAATACCGACCTAGAGTTAGTGTACGTATGAAGGCGCGTCGCTTGCTCTGTAATATCAATTAGATGACAGGTGACAGATGCGGCGACGATGTGTCAAGCACTCTTGGCAACCAGGAATGATCTAGATAGGGACGCAGTAGCAGGCTGCAAGAAAGCCCGGATTTTCCTCCAACTAAGCCTGCAAGGGGCTTTTTCATGTATGTAACATTAACTATAACGAGAATTTTGCTAGTCGTAGACCCATTCGAAATCCAACGGAGCATAGCCCTAAGGATCTGATTTTGTTATCTTGCACTATGATTGTGAAAGACTCACATCAAATACATGTCTACCTCTACCTAGAGTAATTCTCTTTCAAGCCCTATTTTATCTGGCAATATGCTGTGAATAGCTTGATACAGCCCATCCTATTAGTTTACCATATGTTTTTGTTAAGTATTAGAGACGCATTTATGGATTACCATATAACTCATGTAAATGCCAACTTCGGTGTTTCGTCACAAAGGCTATAATAATCATGTCATGGAAATATTACTGGCTTCATTCCATTTCCATAAGTATTTACGTAAAAATAAACTACCTATATAGGTTGGTTTCTTATAATATTAGATTTCATAGGAATCTGAGGAGACACTCAAAGTCCCTTGTTGTGGAAGAACTAAGACCCAAGCTTCTTATGCACGTCCGGAGTAGCCTTCTTTCATCGGTCTTCTTATCCGCAAGTGCGTGCCATCGGCGTAAAGGGTGTGACAGCTTGTGCGGTAGTGCATTTAACTCTGTTCTTACTCTTCATGATTGCTTGTTTCGAATCACGGCATGGGGTTATAGGGGGGAGGGGGGGGATTATGTTGAGATAACTATTATGTTATAATTCTGTTTGAACTTGTTAATAAGATTGAATTCTTCGTTAACTTAAATTTCATTTTTTTATACAATTTATAGGTGCCTAGATGTTGTAGTTTTAACTGTGCCCAGGCACGGGGAAAAGCGGCGAGAAAAGCAACCAGAAAGGGGTAATATCGGAAAGGGGTATTGGCATAGATGATAAGATGTGTCTTAGTTTGTCTGCCAACGCCTCTTAGGTCAACTTGCTTATACAATTGAGGGATTATCTTTTTCATATTGCTATTGTAGCAATATTGGCTACAGCTGCGCTTAGGATCGTGTGTCCAAGCCACTGATACCGTTTCAGGATATAATGATTCGATTCTAAGTGCTCGGAAACCCAGGCAGCCATACAACGGGCGTGGGGGTTAAGTACCAACAAATATCGCTCGATATAATAATGATCGCTGTAAGGTAAATCGATATGGAGGGTATCTAGGATCGTACGAAGGATATTGGGATGGGTATTATGGATCGGTTACGTCTCTCGGTAAGTCTGTCTTGGTAGGCGGGAACCTCTAGACCCTAAGAGTATTGAATGGGGAAGGGTGTCCACGATGACGAGGGGCTTCGGTCGGGCCTTCTGATGCGGTCTTATTGGTAGATTAATATACCTCATATAGGATTCGAAGAACTCCAAACAACCAGGTACGGCTATAAGAATCGAAAAGGCATGCCGAGGTTCGTGTTCGGACACTAGGTTAGTACTTCCAGTCCCTCTTACGTTTATTTAATCGTCAAGTATATGCATCATCTGACATTGTGACGCATACTGTCCCTTCTAACTAGATCGGAATCCGTGGGGGCTGTTGAGAAGGTTGACTGGTGTTATATATCGCTGGTTTTGGGATACTTGAGGATGAGCACTTTTTTTTTTTTACTTCAAATTTCATTTTCTGTCCCATTTCGGTTGAGTTCTCTTTGCTTGCCAGTTTCAAAAGAGAGAAAATAAGAAAGGGAGGTGTGCGGGTTTATAATCTTGCCGTATTGGCCCTCAAGGTTCTCTGTTCTAGATACCGACCCCTGAAGAAGCCATTCAGTGACAGCAAATCATTACCGAGGATATTCTATTGGACGGTGTATATTAAGCAATGACGAAGAAGAATAATGTACTCATGATCTCTATTTGGCTATGTAAAGAGCTCTATGTAAAAGATAGGGTCGCGAATAGAATAAAATCCATTGCGATACTTTGGCCTATGACCTTGGGATACCCGCAGCTGGATTTAACAGCTAAGGTGGAACACATAAGGTATCTAGAAATGGAATAATACATTGCAAGGCAGAATACTTATTGTCAGTCGCATGCCAATATCTCAGGTAATACGTCTCTATTTCACTCATGTCTCAAAAGCGGGATTTTACGGGACTCTTATAATGAATAGGAGGTACCTTACCTGACCATTAGACATCATTCACCAAGGTTATTATAAAGGAACCTTGGAAGACTCGAATTTATCTCCCTATAGTTCTACTGATCAATATTGGCTCCTCACTCAATATAACCACTTTGCTTTCTGAGGCCAAACGAATACAGGGAAGTACGTTTTGCTGCATACAACTGATATATATGCTCTATCTTGAAGCAAAGCGGTGCTCGTAGTAATGCCAATGCAACAAGTCCGTTTAAGAATCATGACAGTGTATTCTCTGAATGCTTTTATCTCCTCGTAAGTATTATGCAGCTGTTGTCCAGGCACTCTCCCCCCCTTCCCCCCCCCCCGGTTTATCTTGGTCCTTTAGAGTTCTGACTATGCTTGCAACCAAACTTCGACACGTAGCTGAAGCTGGATTGGTTTATTTCAAGATGCCTAGAAATATGCGCTTTTTCTAGAGGCTGTCATTCGCTAAGACGTGCGTTATTATGGCACAAGTAATCCTCATTAGATCCTTCAAGATCTTTCTGCCCATCTTCTTATATGCCTTCCTACCTAGATACATAAGTACTTGCGTACTTAGTTAGGCTAGGTAGATGGACAGGCAGTCAGTATCGTGGCTATTAAGGGGTTATGTTCTGTTGGTTCTCAGCTGGTGAATAGCAATCTACCGGAGATGAAATCTACTTGATGAACCATATTCCTTAATTTGACCTTATTAAGTAGCCGCCTCCCTGAGAGAACCCTAGGACTCTATCATGGAGGAGCCTTCATCAAAGATACGATATAAGATCATTTTGATAGCAATACGCCTTGGGACTTTATCGGCTGTGTGTTTAGGCTGTTATCCCACAATCTCGCTACAATCTCGATTCAACTTCGGACGTCACAAGGTGACGTCGTGTTCCAGGTCCTCGACGCAAAGTTGTGCTTTTCACTTAAGCTTTCGATTGGAGCGGCGTACCACCAGGAACCGCCATCGGCATTGATGTAGGATTATTCAGGCCAAAGGCTGCTTTTTGGCTATGCCCATCCGAACCAACTAACCTCGTCGGGAACGAGGTTTTCGTCGACTTTCCCTGTGACTAGGAGAGCCTCTTGCTCCCATAGTTTGATTCATGAAACTTAGCTTTACTCTCACTATACCCTAGTCGATTTTCCACTCGTCGGTTACGCTGGTCTGGGTTGGGTTAGAATGGACCAAGAACAAGATATCAAAGTCGGTATGCCTTCTTTTTAAGGGGCAAGATGAGGCGGATATTAAGCGCTCGTGGTTAACCATGTATAAAATAATGTATAATTATGCAAATATATAAGACTTATAGAGCTCCAAGTGTTAGGATACTAGGATGTAGGTAGTTATAAGTAGTTGTAAGTATTCAACGTCGTTGATAATTTTCGTTCAGCATTGAAACCTTGAAGGTATCTATGGATCCGATTATGTAATGCCCATAACTAGTGTAGCTAGTGCTTATGTAAGGCGCCACTAGTTATCGATAAGCGCATACCTAGGTATGGAGGGGTAGTTACCTAGTTATTCTTTTTTTAGAAAGTTGGAAGTTGAAAATGCTCCGAGACGAATAACTAATAATTCAAAAAAGAAAAAAAGAAAAAAAGAAAAAAAGAAAAAAAAAATACAAGAGGCATCGCGTCTTCAACCATGGCCACACCCGACAATTCGCTCCAAGCATTAAAGGCTTTGGTACAATCTACAACTGATCTGATATCCCAACTCGAAAACTTTCTTCACTCAATAGCCACCGAAACCGCCGCTCTACCATTGCCATCTTCCTCCCCATCCCCATCTGCGTTGCCCCCTACCTCAGACACATCATCTATTGACCCTCTTTCCCTCGCTCACGATTCTGCTACCCTAATCAAGGCACATACCACAAAAATATCACTTCTAATCATTAACGAGCCATTTACACCTTCCGCAATTATCAAAGTCCTCCGCGAACTAGCCGCCGGTCCCATACCAGCCTTGGCTTCTGCCGTTCAAATATGCGATTCGGATAAATTTACCACAGTGGCTCGCCAGGACTTGGCATGGCGATGTTATCGTGTGCTCAAGGAACTAAAGAGCCTAGTTGAAACCATCCCTCTAAACGGAAAGGTTCTGCCTTCGGCTCAGAAAAATGGCGTCCGTGGAGAAAAAGGCAGCATGGCTGCTACCGGTGTTATCTGGGCTGCTTGCGACGACGTCATTCTATTACAGCAACTTGGTGTGGCTGGGTTGCTGGTAAAGAAGGTCGAGGAATACAGGGATACACTGAAGGATATTCTTGAAGAGCTCAAGGAATATAGCGAGGAAGTAGACGAGGACCAAGACGACGATAACGATGCCGATCCAGCGGAGGACGGTGACGTTGGTAGCGTCGCAGACCAGTTGCAAAATACCCACATCTCGACACAGGAGATGCTCGACCAACTGATGAATCCCAGGACCATACCTAGAGGGGATCCGGACAAGATTCGAGAGCGTCTAGAATCCTGTCTAAAACGCCTACGCCTGACTACGTTGCTTTACACGGCCATCGTCAAAAGACGCTTGAAAGTTGTCCCAGCACTGCCTTCCAGTACGCAATCATCAGTCACGCGGCGGCTCGATGAAGTATTTCCCTTGCTGAAAAGCCTACCGCATCGCTTTGGCGAATTAGCCTGTGCATTCTATGACCTGGACCGCGACGGCATAGATCGCACCATGGATTCATGCTTTTTTGACGCATTCGCGGCATCGGAAATGTTAATGAAGTCGTGGGACGGCCAGAGAGATGAATTTACGGGCTGGGCCGAGAAATTCCAAGTCGGGATCAAAACGCCTAACTAGGCGTATAACATTGAACCTACAATGCAAATAATACCATCCTGACTACCTAATCTATGTATAGGTCGTACTTGATTTATCTAAAGAATGACAATATCCAAAATGACCTACCTACCCCAAGAGTAAGGGTTGGATCGAGAATCAGAAAGTTCCAAGCATAATACACTTTGTTCCACCGCCCCTATCCTATACCGCGAATCCTCACAGCTGAATCGCAACCGAGTTAAAGTTGACCTATCCCCTCGTTAGTACTCTTGCGAATGTAGGTATCAGGCAGATACTCACGTGGCCTGAGGATGGACAACTGTTCGAGATTTCTGGCCCCTTCGTCGATTTCCCGTTCATCGTGATAGTGACGGCACCAGTCTTACCGTTGAAAGGAACTTGATAAAAGAAAGCTTTACCGAACGAGTTCGAGGGGTTTACGGTTTGTCTTGAGCCTCCAATGGAAACTTGAATACTTTTGGGCCCATTAGACAAGGCAATGATCGAAATTACGTCTTTCGTGCCCTTTACTGCTGAAGTATTTCCCCCTTGGCCCCAAACCGTTCCTATCACCCGAGGTTAGCCCAGGAACCCGCACCATCCTTATAAAGGCACGGTTGCTGCTCACCACCATCACCACAAACTGACGCAGGTGTGGTCCGGTACCATGCAACAGCACCTTCAGTAGGCAGCTGCACATTCGCATTGCCGGCTTTGAAGGCGCTAATAAAGTAAGGCAAAACGAAGCGAAATGCCGAGTGTCCGAATCCGTTGACGTAGGCTTGAGCACCATTCACAATCTGCGCCGGAATGGGGTCATTAATGTAGCTAGACTCGCCATAATCGTTCCCTGCTCATATCAGTACCCGGCAATAAAACCTCTCGTGCTACCGGCGTAGGAAGTATGCTCACAGGTGATGATTTCGACATATTGCGGCATGATATCCAAGACTTGCTTCCAGCGATCGTACCACAGAGAATCGCTAGACGAGTACCAGTTCTTGTTGTATTGGGGAAGATCTAGGATAGTACGGTTAACTCGCCGACCTCTTCGGAATTTTGTCAGCCCAGATTGTGGCTCGCTTACCAGTGTAGAAGTAAGGGCTGACGCCCATCATGTACGCCTTTCCCTTGAGAACCGACTTATATGCTTGATCATTACCAGTGTTTATGGTGTAGTCATTGGCATTTGGCCATGCGCCCCAGTTAACTATGCTGTGTAAATCGCCGCAATTGAGAATGGTAAAGAAGGATATTACGTACAGGCACCATCAATTTTATCAAGCTTGCCTGCGACTCCCTGAGCTCCCAAGGAAGACCAGTCTGGCACCACTACGTCGTCTGCTGTTAATAACTTGGAGTATGACGATGAGACAAACTCCCCTTTTTGCAAATCAGAGGTGCGTAGGAAACATGAAGGGTACTCACAAAAGATACCACCAGTAGCAGAACGTACGGCAGCCCAATTATCAGCCCAACTGGGCCCTTCAAATGTGGAAACAAAGGGCTTTCCGTCGACTTTCAGCTGGCTGCCTGCGCCCTTGTATTGGTTGATGAGGGCGACCACTTGGTCAACGGACCAGGAGCTAGCGGCCATATCGAAGGACAAAAACAGGTGGAAGCCGTTAGACGAAGCCGTGTTATAAGCTAGCTGCAACTGCTGGCCGTTCCACGAGTCAGCCGACCCGACGTTCAAAGCGAAACCGTCGATGCCCGCCCCTTTGGCCTCCGATATGTCCTTCTGCCATTGGTTCTGTGACTGGCCGTTGGTGAGGCCAACCATGTAATGGGCAAATACTTGTCGAGACATGGCTACGCGGGTTATTGCGAGTTTGACAAGTACGATTGCTGCTATGAACAGGAACAAGATGAGGAAAGACTTCTGTACTAGCTAGCTAGCTTTGGAATCAATAAGAGAGATGCGAAAGAGCTGAGGATGATGCAACGAACTAGTCAACTTCACAATCAATGCGAGCTGTAGCTCTATATAGGCAACTTCCTTCAATGAAGCCATTAAGCTGAAGCCTACATCCTTCCTGTACATGCGTAACATCAAAACGCGGGCTGTGTCTGCATAATCGGTAATCCCACACCGTATGTAGGAGCCAAGGGAATACGCCGGACTTTGGTGTCGATAAACTAGAAAGGGGATTAATTGTTTTGCTGGAATCATCATCGCTTCTACTTATGCCCTTTGGGGTGACCTATATCTACCTAGGTAGTCACGATGAAAGGTGGCGTTCATCAGATTTTGGAAGCAAATCGTATGAGGCAAAACGCATATTGAACAATGAGTAAGATGGTGAAGTTCCAGAGCTCCCTTGAACGAGTTAGCAACCTCAAGAATAAGGTTAAAAATAATAACATTGCTTATTGTATTTGTTTTATTGACAGAAGGTCAGCTGTGATATTGTCCCATTTGCCGGATGAGATAGGTACATAGGTGAGTGTCAGGCATCATACTCATCATCACTAAGGACTTTGGCTCTATCTAGCAGTCGTGTCGTAAGACTTTCAAACTTCCCAGCAAATATTGGAAGGCGTTCATAGCCTGCTAGACAACCATTCTCTTATGACAGTCATCAATAAAATAACACCTTCTTCATATCACATACCTAAGTAGGTGCTTAGCATCATAGCATCATGTATGGCACAACTTTTTTCATTTGTATCCAACATCGCAACGTCCACTGGCGACTCTCTAATCCTCGCGTGTTTGCTCATGAAACACGGCTTGCGCTTACTGCATACCTACAGACTACAGTAGGTACCCAGGTAGGTACTTTACACTCCTGCGCATTGTACAATACAGTTGGGCCGTCTTGTCTCCAAGCACCTAAGGTTACTTCACTCCACAGACTAGCTCATATGCAAGAGAGCTACAGTAGCTAAACAGCTTTGCTTCTTCTTCTTACCTTTCGTACGACTTGCATCCTACACTATTTGATCTCAGTTGCGGTCCAATCAAACTCGATTGATCGACACAATTAACGTTAGTGACTGCATCAATGGTACCCCTTGTGCAGTGTCGCCAAGAGCCGAGTCTATTACCCATTTGGGCATCTTGTTGTGGCTGAATACTAGACACCCCTTTTCGGGTACGCTTACTTGAGTGAGTATCTTTCTCCGCGTTCAAGTTCGTGGCGTGGCTTACCTAGTGTTAGTGTATAACCCCTTCTATATACCTGTAACCACCCCTGAGTTGAAAACCGCCGAAAGCCCACTCTCAGCCCTTTCATTTCGTGATCTCAAGCTTTTTTGCATTGTCTAATATCGACGTCAAGGTATAGGGTCGTTACCCATTTCATGCGTTCGACCTTCGACATTCGACCTACATACTAGGTAGGTTAGCACGCACATGCCTAATATAGTGTAGTGTATTATTAGTAGTCATCCGATCTTTTCCCCACCGGATCGTGAGTTCGTCTTTTCTTTACCCCTGGCAGGATACATACTATGTAGTAACATAGATCTCATATCGTAGCAGCTAACCCGCCGCAAACCCTACCTTGACCACTGGTACTAGGCACGTATTTGTACAATTGGGCATAGATTCTCCAAATGTGATGAAAGACCTTCCTAATAGTTGAACACTTCGCTTTTCGTACCAAATAATTCCATCAATCATCTAGCTCATCGGATACGATGCCCAGTCCGTAATGACATTGGCACTCCATCATGTGTCAACCTAGACCTCACCTATTCGCAGCGTTGTTCCGTTTTTCTCGATTCGTCCAGGACGCCGGTAATTCAGCTACAAAGCGCCGCCGCCAACTCTTCACCTCAACCATGCCTTGCTCTTTTCTCCCCCCCTAAGTACGGAATTAGCCCAATGCAACCACTCGCTAAAAACATAATGCTACTAATATTATTGTATATACTATATACCAAGAAAGAAGTCCAATTGCGTGTTGTTCAAGGGTCTCTCGTTTCGGTCCTGTGCTAGTCCGATACCATCAAAAGGAGGTTTCGTGCTTTCGTGTTGCTAGGTCCAGCTCCAAAGCATGGCACTTATTACCAGGTAGCCTGGCTAGATATTAATATATTTTTATAGATATAAGTTGGATGATCTCCTGTGTCTGCACTTGAGCCTCCTATGTTATCGATGTACCGCTTGTAGAGTCTATTTGGCTCGATCCCGTACCATCCAGATCGACAGTACAGACAGATCGACAACCATGCTTCTCTATTTGCTTTTGTCGGTATTCGCTTTTGCCTCTGAGGCATTTGCCGCGTTTGGCTTCACCCAGTCCGGCAGTAACTATGTCATTGACGCCGGGTCGAGCAACGCGTTGGTCTTCACTGTCAACGGAGGTAGCTGCGACATAACCTCCATCAAGTATCGTGGCACCGAACTTCAGTCCTCCCAGGGCACGCATTTGTCCTCGGGTCTGGGTACCGCGACTGTCAAGGTAGAATCAGTTACAGCTAGTACGTTTCTAGAACGCATGACTTGTGCACCTTGAGATACGTTCTAACCCCTCGCATAGGTTCCGTCAACTACGTAAAGGTGACCTGCACCACTTCGACCTTGACCCATTACATGGTAGTTAAAGAGGGAGAGAGCAACATATACCTCGGTACTTACATCAAGGAGGAACCTTCTGTAGGCGAATTACGCTTCATCGCCCGCCTGAAGTCATCAGTGCTGCCGGAAGAGTACCCCTATGGCAAAGTATCTACCACCTCTGGCAGCTCCTCTACCGTAGAGGGATCCGATGTATTTATCGTCGACGGAGAAACCCGATCCAAGTTCTACTCAAGCACCCGCTTCATCGACAAGGATGCGCAGTGCGTCTACGGCGGCACCGATGTGATTCACGCTTGTGTGTTGGCGCCGCAACCCGAGTCGTCCTCTGGCGGCCCATTCTTCCGTGATATCGAATCCAACAACGCTGGCGATGCCACTAACCTCTACTGGTACATGAACAGCGGTCATGTCCAAACTGAAGCGTACCGAGTTAACGTCCTCCACGGTCCTTATGTCTTGGCCTTTACGCGATCAGGCGTGCCCAAGGCCAAAGACTTTGACACGTCTTTCTTCTCGGGACTCAGCATCACAGGCTACGTCGCGGACTCGGGCCGTGGACGTGTCTCCGGCAAAGCCACCGGAGTGGCCAGTAGCTTCCAAACTGTTGTTCATTGGTACAACTCGGCAGCCCAGTATTGGACCATCGCATCCAACAACAACTACGTTTCCCCCGCCATGAAACCAGGCACGTATACTATGGTCTTGTACCAAGGTGAATACAAAGTCGCCACCGCTACCGGCGTTACCGTGAGTGCTGGCCAAACTACGACGAAGAACATTGCGAGCGGCGAGACGACCCGAAACTCGCTTTGGAAGATAGGCGAATACGACGGCCAGCCCACCGGCTTCCTCAACGCGGACAAGTTCCTCCGGATGCATCCCTCCGACTCGCGCATGTCGGCATGGACGCCCGCCACCTACACTGTAGGCTCTTCGTCCTTGAACCAGTTCCCCATGGCTCTCTTCCAGGCCAAGAACAACCCCGTGACTATCAAGTTCAACCTGAACTCTGCTCCCGGCGCCGCCACCCTCCGCATCGCCACCACGCTGTCCTTTGCCGGCTCCCGTCCGCAAGCCAAGGTCAACTCCTGGACCGGGCCAGCGCCAGCGGCTCCAACTAAGATCGACAGCCGTGGCGTGACTCGTGGCGCATACCGCGGTTTCGGCGAAGTTTACGACGTCAGCATTCCCAGCGGTACGCTTGTTGCTGGTGCCAACACCATCACCATCACTTCCATCTCAGGGAACAGTGGTGCCGATTTCTTGAGCCCCAATCTCGTAAGTACTGTGTATAAAACAAGGTCAAATGCATTGGATTTAGACTAACTGAGAATTACTACAGATCTTTGATGCCGTTGAGCTCTTCACATAAGAAATGGATGTGACTCAAGGAACAGACGTCACGAGATAGCAGAGGCTATTTCGATTAGTTAAAAGCTTAGGGTTGACAACCATGAATATAACCCCTATCGTGTTACCCGCCAATGATCGCGTGAATATTTGAGCTGCGCTGTACAAACCTAGTGATCCAAAATAAATGTATATACCTTAGGTAGGTAAGTGTATATTACCCACGTCAGTAAGGGGATCTCATTTGCTTTTCTGAACTGTCAATGTCGAAATTCACATCTCTAGTAGTCTAACCATACCCTCATCGCCCAGCCTTCATTCACATTTTAAAAACCTAATACATAACCCCCTATTCTTCATCCCTGTCCAGGATATACGACCACGCAAGCGCGCACATAGCAATAATCACCAGATACATCCACCACACAAGCCCAATAACCCCCTCTTCCACCCCCCACGCAAACACATAACCCCCAATAGCCGGTCCGACAGCCCGGGCCAGACTAGCCAACATATTCCCGGCCCCGTGGATCGTGCCCAGCACCGTCCTCGAGGGCGCCGCCTCGGTCAACAGAATAACCGTACTCGGGATAGCCATCGTGCGCGCCATGATCTGCGCGCAGACGACCATCCCCAAGCAGACCCACCTTAGAGCCCCTTCGTCGTCCCCAGAGAGCAGCGACAGGTACGGCGCCGCGGCGTACGTGACAGGGAACAAGAATAGCGCAATCCGAAAGACACCACGGGTGCCGATGCGGGCCTGAAGCCGGGGGTAAATAAACAGCTGCAGCAGTATGCCGCATATGCCAAAGACCGAGAGCCATATCCCAATCGTCGACGACCGGAGGCCCAATCCGCCCGTAAACGCCAGCATCGATGCCTCGACGTTGTCCGCGGGGGGGCTGCTGAGGTAGACGGGGAAGATGTGCATGAAGGCCGAGTTGTGCAGCGGGAGCAGCCCGAACGAGACCATCGCGCAGAGGACCCGGCGTGTCCAGAGGCTCCGGAAGGGGAGACGCCTGCGTCGTTCGGCAGTTGTGCCCGTGGGATCGGGCTTCTCGGGATCTGGTGGGGTTTGGCCGATAAACGTGTCTTCGCTGCTTTCTATCAGCATCGCGTATTCCTCCTCACTTTCTGGACTGGCGCGTTGTCGTCGTCGTCGTCGTCGTCCTTTTAGCTTTATCCGCCGCTTTATCACTGCGCCTAACTTGAGGCCAATATCGCTCTGGCTCTCCTTCCCAGGAAGCGTCTCCTTTAATCCCAAGACGGCCAGGAGTAACGAAACGCCCAGGATTGCTGCGTTGAGAAGTGCGGGGAGCGCGTACGGGTGGTCAAGAGCCCATTGCACACCTTCCGGATTCCCAGCTGCATTAAACCACCCCTGGGACCCGAAGAGCCCGGGGAGATTTACCACAGGTTCCGCCAAACACCCGCCCAACGCCAGACTCGCCACCATGCCTGCGTTAAACACGAGCGGCAGCAGCAGGAACGCCTTGGTCTGGAACTTGCGCTCCCTCACGACCTCGGCAGTGACAGTCCGCATAATTCCCACATTTCCATTGGCGAGGCCAGCCAGCACCCGCCAGAAGAACAGCGCGTCGATTGACCGCGAGAATCCAAATCCCACGTTCGCGATCACGGACACCGCGAGCCCGGCTACAATAGAGAAGCGCCGCCCATGTCTGTCGGACAGCCGGCCCCAGGGGAGGCTTACGAGGAACTGCGCGAGGGGAAAGGCGGCGACGAGCAGGCCTGAGAACTTGGAGATGCGGGCTCCGAGCTCCTCGGCGGATTCCGGTGTTGGTGGTGGTGGTGGTGATGCTGAAGGGTCGTTTTCGAGGTTCGGGATAGAGGAAGGGGGAGAAGGAGGGAGGACCGAACGCACGAGGTAGAAGATGTAGGGGAGTAGGCAGACGTTGGATAGTGGCTCTGATAGGCGGCAGAGCGAAAGGATGAAGAGTTGGTCTTTATTGGGGAGGTCGCACCATCGGATAGGGGCTGGCTTTACCGGCCCGGTTCGTTCGGGGTATGTTCGATCTTCTTCGAGGTCTTCTCTAACTGTCGTCACATTTATTCGAGGTCCGAGGTCTGGCAAATATTGTGTGTTAGTTCTATGGGGTTCTCTACTAATGTATCATGATAGGTGCTTCGTGAAAAACAGTAGCTTCTAGTTCATAGAGTGTTTACCATTACTAGAGCACAGTGGTGCCTCGGTCTGTTCGTTCATTACTTCGCGGCCCATCTCGTGTTTAGATGGTCATAGTATGGCAAAAGCATCTAACTTCAACCCCGCGAGAATCTGCTCGGAATTCTGATCATTTTTGGGCGTCCTGTGTTTATGAATAGGCAGTGTCGCCGTCTTGTACGATCTCAATTTTTCATGTGAACCGCCTGTCACCAAGATGCGTTTTTGAGTGGTGGAATCTCATCAAGGTACGATATACCAGCCAGAAATTCAAGTAACGCAACATCGAAGCTATCTGCGTAGGTAACCAGCACTCTCTTTTCCCCTATCTATATATATATGCTCTGTGGCGGAGGTCAACTCCGTCAGAGCTTCACTTGGGATTAATATCCATCCTCCGCCATCACACAATCGTTCATTTTCCAACATGGTTCGTGGCATTACCCTAACTCCAACGACCCCGATTGAATAGGTCCGAGTCGATGTAAGGTAGATATGTCTATCTTATATCGGCAATTTGGGACTGCGGATCCAGAGTCGTATCAGTTCAATTTACCCGCGTCCAACGGTACATATCTCCCTGGGTCTTTAAACAAATAGAATCACCGTCGCGCCACCCATATATGTCTTGGCCTGCAGCTCCTCACGTAATTGTATGGTTCCATTATAGCAGCGTACGAGACAGATTGGGGGATAAATCCTGTGTTGGTAACCGGGCTGGTAACATCAATGCGGGGGAAGGAGGTGACCATATACTGTAGGTATATCTCGAGCTGTCACCCACGAGAATGGTAAGCTATCCATATACCGCGCTGGAGCTAGGATTCGAATAGGCAGCTGAGTGAGGAATGAGGCCTGACTTGGCAGCTTTTTCGACGAATGCTACGGCACAGTGGGGGCAAACATCAGACAATAGGCCATATTGGGGCTTTATAGAGGTGTGAGGCTTTCTGGTTTGTGCAGTTAATATAGTCTGATGTAATTCAGATATCTCCAGTATTATATTCGAAGCGAATCTTCAGAGTGCCTCTTTATCGTACCTTACGTTTCTCTTCTCTGTTAATATAGTCTCATAAAGTATTTGAAAACATCGGCAACATTTATCATGGCATTAGCCACCAAGGCAGACATTCGGCTTCACTTATTATGTATCTTCTTTGCTCTGGGCTCATTCACATGGGGGTAAGTTGTTCCCTTTATATTGTGTCTTGTTCTTACGTTCAGACTTATTAGCCACTATCACCAAGACTTTCCTCTTGAATTTGCCATTAGGGGCTTTCTGCTAACATTGGCTTAGCTATAATGTCGGCATTCTCTCCTCGGTCCTCGTCCATCCCGGCTTCATCCAAACAATGGGCCACCTCACTCCTTCAAGAAAGGGGGTGATCACTGCTATTTACTACTTAGGGACATGGCTAAGCTACGTCTTCATCTCACATGCTACCAGCGATCGCTTCGGCCGGCGGTATGCGGCTTTGGCGGGCGTATTGACTGTGGCCGTCGGTAATGCCTTTGAGTGTGGCGCGACGGGGTCAGGGGCCTATGCCATGATGATCGTCGGCCGCGTCATATCGGGTGTAGGCGTGGGCATGCTATCGACTTCGGTGCCCCTTTATCAGAGGTACCTACTTCGTACCCTCCACCAAAAAGATCTATCGAGAAAACACGGAACTAACATACATGTCCATCAAGCGAGGTTTCACCTGCAGGGAAACGCGGGAAATACGTCGTCCTGAACCACGTTGGCTTTGTGGCCGGTCTAGCGTGCGGCTTTTGGTAAGATGGCAAAAGCCGCTTCACCACCTTTTCTTCTGAATGGCGTAACTGACTGATCGTGTCAATGATAACAGGGTCGGCTACGCTGTAACCTTTTGGAACTCATCAGACTACGCTATATACGTTTCATGGCGAGTCTCCCTTGCTGTCGTATTGGTTCCCTGCTTCATCTTTGGAATCGGCCTCCCATTTATCCCCGAGACGTAAGTTTCATCTTCTGGACTACGTAAAGCAGTAACTTGTCTGTGCCTGTGTGATGGTTCTTCGTTTATTTATATATCCAAACTAAAACTAACAACACGTGCTACACAAAACAGCCCCCGCTGGCTAATCGAGCACTCCCACCACGACGCAGCTCGAAAGTCACTCTCCTGGCTCCGCGAAGGCTCGTTCAGCTCCGACGAGATCGAAAGCGAACTCGCCAGTATCCGGGAGGACGTAGACGCGCACCGGGCCGCATTCCCCTCTTCGTCGTGGCTTTCCCTATTCACAGACCGCAGCCTATTCAAGCGTCTGTGGCGAGCGTCTCTGCTGCAGTTCATGGCGCAGATGTGCGGCGCCACGGCGATGAAGTACTACCTCCCCACGCTGTTTGCACGTCTGGGGCTGCCGACGCGCGTCACGCTTATGGCGGGGGGCATCGAGTCTACGTTGAAGATTGGCATGACAGTTATTGAGATGCTACTTATTGATCGGCTGGGGCGGAGAGTCACGTTGACGGCGGGTTGTGTTGCAATGGGGTTTGGGATGCTCGTAAGCCATGATTTCTCCTTAGCCCTATACCCCGTTTTGCAAAGCCCGTGGGCAACTGATAATATAACTTCGTGCATCTTAGATTAATGGGGCGCTGGGTCAAGTGTATCCGGACAACACAGATAAGGGTGCAGACGTTGTATGTATTGTGTTCATCTTTATCTACGCGCTGGGATACAGTATGGGCTTTGGTCCATCGGCTTGGGTATACGGATCCGAGGTAAGTCATCCCCCTTCGCCCCCCTTACCCCCCCTTTTGATGTCGTATGAGATTAATTCTCGCACCAATCCAAGATCTTCCCTACCTCAGTCCGCGCACGTGGCCTCAACTTATCCGCCTCTGCTGGAGCCATTGGATCCATCGTCGTGGCCCAAGTTTGGCCTGTGGGTATCGACACAATTGGTTCCAACATCTACTTTTTCTTTATGGCGGTCAACTTTATCTGCATCCCCGTAAGTCTTCCCCCCTGAAGTGTAATGGCCACTTCTCATTCTCCGATTATTAGATTATTGTCGTCTTCTATCCTGAGACCAAAGGCCGGGCGCTAGAGGATATGGACTTGCTCTTTAACAAGGCTGCTGGCGGGGAGGTTGAGGAGGTTGATGAGCAAACCGAGCCTGTCCTCCCCAAGAGTGTTGGCCGTCCATCGCAAAGCTAAGATTCCTACGAAGCAACCTCATCTTTGGATTAAGGACACGAAAACAGGAGAAGCAGGAAGAGTTGCAATTAGGGCAAGCGAACTATTCATCACTAAAATACATACCTTCATGCTGAAACGAAATGAGAGTTAATGCCGTATTAAACCCCAAAATGTGTATCACATCTATTTGGCGAAGACTGTGAGCTGCTAGATGCTCACTGCATGCTCCCAAGACACTCTGGATGGCCTAAGTATAAAACAGCCTTTAGTTGGTATCTTACCTTCCCAAACGCCTTCTCAATGCTACCGTCCATCTACCAGAATTATTAAATATTGAATGGCTTGACCAAAAGCTCTCCACATCGGCTACTCAAGGCCCATTTGAGCCTCGTCTCCAATGCCCCACTGGCCCTGGTCTCTTTGGTGTCCTTGTATCTCTAGCTCAAGGGCTGGCGTAAGGCTCCCTTCGTCATCGTTGTTTGAACGTAAGCTGGCCGTCTCACTGGTCCTCCTAGACGGATGTGTGCCATTCGTAGTGCCACGGCGTATTGAAGGACGCGAGGACCGGAATCTGATCGACTTAGAAGATGTGCTCAGTAGTGAGACGGCATCATCTTCTTCTCTCGACCTGTCCTTGCTAGGCACGGAATTTAATGAACTTGATGGACTAGAGGTGGATAATATCGCGGTGCCTACCTCCTCGGGGCTAGGCGTTTGAGCAGGACGGGGTCGGGCAGGCAATTCGGGTGGCGGAGGGGAAGGCGTGCTTTCCGAGACCTCGACCAGCTCAGCATCGCGGTACCATTTACGCCGGCGTGTCCACCGACTCCAACTATCATTACCCCGACGACCATTCTGCCACTGTGTGACTGTAAGTAAGAGAAAACCACCAGAGTTCTGTTTAGAGGCGAAAACATACCGTATTATCGTAGAATATCCACCCGTTTTTACCCGCTTCTGTATCGTAGTCTGTTTCGTCTAAATCGGGTGCGCCGTCAACTCGCCATTTACTCTCCTCAACCCACCTCCATTTCGCGTGGCCATCTTCTACCTCTGGAAGCTCAAACTCATCTTTGGGAGGGACCGGGTTGTTGTGCTCGTCCGTCCAAGCCGCGCGTTCGTAGGCCATTAGGTTATTAGTCCACCCTAGCATTACCCAACGTCTCTGATTTTCGTATAGGATGAACGTGAATCGGACACCTGTGTCTTTGACTCCAGAGCGGCCACTTCGTTTAAGAGCCTCCGTCAAGGCCGATGACGATATCTTGGTAGCTTTGCTTGGTTGCTTCGTTTTGGAAGCTGTCACGGTATCGGGTTCCTGGTCGGTAGCGGTTTCGGGCTTCGTCTTAGCTGGCTCTTCAAATTCCAGCCCAGTGATGAACCTTGCTGATCTCCGTATCGTAGCACTCCGCCATAACAGTGTTCGGGATACACGGCAGACCCTCGAGTGCCACGTAAGTACCACGGTCCCGAATGTCAATGCAACCCTCTTCGTTGTTATAATTCGCAAAGGCGGTAATGTCAAGGCGATCCAAACAGGAGTGATGGCAACTATCCGAACAAACAAGGTAGTAAGTGCCGGTCTTGTTGTCGCACTCGTCGCGGTCCGTTGTGTAGAGAGGAAATCGGTCATTTGGAGCAAAGGTTCAAGAAGGATATTGCACCGGGTGGTGAAGACCTTGACAGTATCGACAATCTCGTCCAACGTTTTCTGATGCCTTGTACTAGTAACCTCACTCGCATTGCGCTTATGAGCTCCGCCTGCAGCCCCTCCGGTAGATGTGCTCGAGACTTTGTCCTTGTTCACCATACTAGGATGTTCGGCCCAGCCGCTACTGGACAGTGGGCTATATCTCCGCCCGTACATCCCCCCTATGATGCCCAAAACCACCACGATGGGACCGGCGAACCGTATAACGACATCACCATACTGCACAGCCGCCCAGAAAGCTGCTAACAGTAAGAAACTCTCCCACGGATCTCCAGTAGTCCATGTCAGCAGCCCTACTAGCCTATTCAGAGGTAAAAGAAAGGGATGACTGTAGGCGAGGGCGCGTGTGACTTGCGGAGGTGTGGCAAGTAGCAAGGGAGATTTCTGGTGAACGAGGATGGTCGACCTTCGCTTCGCAGCCGAGGCAGCACTCGATATGTTGGCAGAAGAGAAGGAAGCGTACGTTGGAGGAGCGTAAGTCGGGGGAAAGTCGGATATTGTAGCAGAACCGTCGACATCGCCGCGGGAGGTAGATTTCGGGGTCGACATGTGTGTCAGCCAAGGCGTATCCTGAAGCGCAAAAAGTAAGAAGATACAGTGTCAGCCCTGATGCGCGGCCATCTTGAACAAGCAAGCAAGCAAGGACAAGTTATTTCGTGCTTGTTAATTATTGAGGTGATGAGTGATGTTGGCGTAGATGCCTATCTAAGCGGAAGAAATGCCAAGGCTTATGCACTACGCTAATCAACCATACCGATGACGCCCCTTTAAGAAAATCGATAATGGGTGAGAGTGATAATAATATAGACAATAATATGCATGTGAGCGAAAGAAGTAGTCAAAACTTACAATAGCAGCCATCAAGGCCTTGAGATGGAAGAAGGGGAAAAGAGAGAAGAGGGACAAGCAACAAGGGAAAAGGGAAAGCAAATAACTATTAAAAGAGTTGTTGCAGCAACGCGACGGTGGAGATCAATGATATTCCCGGGTTTCTTGGTTTCCTAGTACTTTATCAAGGGTAGTTTACCAAGCTGTGTAAAACTACGTCATTTCGCGACGGGAGTCTTATGTAAGTCTTGCTTTCTGAGGGGCAAGTTTGATGTTCTGTTCTTTGGAACTTGGAGATGTTTCGATTCTTGGTGAAATGCTTCAATGTTGGGTGGTAGTTATCAATAATATTTTGAAAAAAAAAAAGAAAAGTAAAGGAAGGATAAGTTATGTATTGTTCCATCTAACAACATTGAACTTAAAATGTCTAGGGAGGTTGTCATCTTATTTTAAAAACAAGACTGATGACCTGCTTGGTACGTACTCTCGGAGTTTTGGCCTTAGGTTCCAGATGTCAACGTTCAATGTTCCTTGTGAAAATGAATCTTGAATTCCGACCTACGTACATAATACGTCTACGTTGATACTACCTTGTATGTAAACTATCGTACTCCGTATGTACCGAGTACATGTATTTATGTCTTGCCAACCCCGTGCAGCCTACCTAGTACCACTTACATGTAAATTACAATGTGCATCTACGACCTTCAATACCCCAATGCGGGGAGGCAAGCTAAGCCGCTAAAATCCCCCCTCGGTACCTAGTAGTATGGATTTCACATGCAACGGGACGAGCATTCATTACCTAATGACGACATCTCAAAGCTATACATACAGCCATCCATTCCTTGTCCCTAGACTCCCTACAGATCAAATCAAGTTGTTCAAATTACTACGATATTGAATTTTGCTTGTTGAGCTATGTCAAACATTCGACACTAGTATTAATATTCCGAAGCCATCGAGTGAAATTACGGGATTGGATTTTCCCAATCTCAAGCGTCGTTCCTTTTCGGCGGTCGAAAACGAGTCGACACATTGACCCGTCCTTTTTCCACAATATTAATGTCTTATTTCCGTTAGACCCTGGGAGAAACTCCCTCGAGAAACTCTTGATCTCCATAGGATCAATGAACACTCCAACTGGGCCTTGACGAGTGGCTATCGTCTTTCCATCCACGCTGAAGAATAAGTCGACACAGTCCTCTTCCTCCTCGTGCCTCTTCCACGATACGTTCTTATCAACGTACACTGACAATCCGAAATTGACCTTAGCTAGTGTATTTTCGGCGTCTGTAGTACTGGCCAAAGGAGGAGGCCTATGGGAAACTTTTGCTGTGGGTGCTTGGATGAGCGAAGCTGCCGTCTCAGCCCCAGAAGATAACCCTTGATTGGGCTCTTGAAATTTAACTCCCAAATCTTTATTTTGCTTGTCCTTCTCCTTTTCAGTTTCACCTGGCAGGCTTTCGTGGACTCGCTGTTTGTCGGCTATATTTTCCGGCATTAATTTCTTGCTGTCAGAAACTTGACAGACTGGAGGAGTCGTGGGCACTGGAGACTTTTTGGGCGAGTGATCCCCCTTGGATGCGGGGCCTGTGTGTCGAGGCTCTGGCTGGGATGGCAGGTGGTCTTCGTTTGACTTGGCAGCGTTGCTTGAAGAGCTTTCTTGAGGTACCGGTAACTTTATCACAGATTTGTAGGTACCTACCGAAGCTAGCTGGCTATCAAGGCTGCGTACCGAGTCCATGCCCGCAGTCGTCGATCTCGCCAGATTCTCATCCGTCTTACCTGCTGGATTAGCCGGTGATTTTGGATCTTTGGAGCTCTCTGTACTTCTCAGTCCGTAAAATGCCCAAGGACGATTTCCGGGACTTCCGGATTCCAAAGTCGCTAAAGAGATTTTCGTCCAATCTTCTAATTCACATTCAAGTGTTTCGTCTATGTCGGATTCGGAAGTCCTGTAATCTTCATCGCCCGGAATCTCGCCGCCCTTTTCTCGCCATTCATTCAAGAGCATCTCCGTTTCTGTCGTAGCAATCGACTCTACTTCTGAACCTGAGTTGTCTAAGTCGTTGCTATCTCCCGGTGGGTGAGATTTTGCGTTGGCCGAAATGACTTCTTGCGTCACAGGAAATTTGGCATTGATTGATTCGTTTATCGGTGTGAGCGGTGAAGGTGAAGGACGACGAAGTGTAAGATCTAATGAATGCATCATGTAAGCGACGAAGGAACCGCTGATGATTACGAAGATATCCCAAGTACTTACCATTGATCCGAGCCCTTTCCCGGTCTTCCCACCCCTTAAAGCCCTCCCTCTCCGCAATCCAACGACGGGCTGCATTGAAAGGGTGGTCCGGTGGATATGATACTTTGCTTTTATAAAGAGGGAACTCTTGCAGGTCCCGAGCTGCTATCCAACCCACAGTTTGCGACTCGTCAAAAAACATAACGGGGAACTTTCTCAACTTGACCTTAGAACCTCCATCTTCATATCCTGCTGCCCAGCCTATTATTTTATTTACACCATACTTATAGCAGTTTGGTGGTTTTGAGTCTTCCTTAAGTAAGCCAGTGTGGTTCAGATCGGTGTTTTTTAAGCCACTGCCTGCTTGGTCATCCCACCCGAGGATTAAGACTGGATATAGCTGTTCGCTCTTCTTATGATGAATGTCGGCTCCCCATTTGCCGTAATATATGTGAAATGTCTTTGGGTGTGTAATCCCATGCCAAGGCTCCGAGGACTTTCGTTCAGACGACGGTGCTTCCAGTAGCTCATGCTTCTCTGCAGCAGTGATCTTTCGAGTAGGGGTTGCTCCTGGAGTCGGCCTTGAATTTGTGTTAGGTGTGGGTAGCTTAGTGGACTTTTGACTTTTAAACTGCCGTCTGGAATATGCCTTTTTTAAAGGCCGCTTCAAGTGTTTCCAGGGGGGCGGTTTGTAGCCATTATCGTAGGCTTCCACTGCAGCCTTGTTGTTCATTTTTGCGAGACTGGCATTGCAGTCGATCACCTGATAACCGAGTGTCCTCACAGCCATATCCCTATTTCTGTCTGGGAAGCCGTGATACAGGCCACTAAGATGTTTGGCTGCGCCCTGTACAGGGTGCCTGGTGAACCGAAGCCCATGCATCTCGCACTTCAGTATATACCATCGTCGACTGCCTTCTGGCCACTCAACGATCATATCCTTGTGCTTCGCATGACCGCCTTGGAAAACCTGCTCGAACGTGATCGTTCTTTCAGGTGGCTGACTTGTCGCGGCTTGTATTTCTTCTTGCGTTTCAGTTTGTAGTGGACTAGTTGGAGTAGGCAAAGAGGCTACAGAGGTATCAAGGCGTAATCGTTTGGGAGCCTGCTCTGGAGGGGGGGATGCCCCATGTTTTCTGGACTGGATGCGCATTATCAGTCGCCGCTCTCCACAGATCACCTCCTGCTGAATGGTGCAGGTCAGGGGTTTGGTCAATTTAGGTAGCGGGTTTGGATTCGGAGGCGCAGTATTCCACGATATCGATCCAGCACTTACATCTTGCTTCTGCGGGCCTTCATCCACTGTGTCATTGAGAGTTTCAGGCACTTTCGGCAGAACGATGGGGGCTACAGTTGGCAACTGTGCGCTCTTGGCCATACCCTCGAGTTTTGCATGGAGATCACTCTTTTTTTGAGCCAACTCCTTCTTGTGGATCTTCTCAATCATCTCGGTGTCCTTTTGGTGATTCAATTCAATTCGTTGCAGATCTTGCTCGAGAGCCTTTTCAGCCATACGTAAGACGGCATTCTCATATAAGTCTGCCGGCGTAGTAACTCTCAGTCTTTCAAGGTTCTGCTCATTAGCTTCGCGAAGCTCCTGTTTCCTCGTCTCGAGGATCTTTTGATGATAAGCCATGCAGGCTTTATATTCCATGATCAAACGATCTATCTCCTCGTTCCATGACTGGAGGGCACCAGTAGCAGCCGAAGGATCCATCGTGTCAGTAGATGTTGTACTTGTATAATTTCAAATACTGCTCCTACGATCATCCACTAACAGCCAGATAGTCGAAACGAGAGCAGAGAGTGTGTTTGAGGAGACATCCCAAGTTCGATTTATAGAGTAATTTATTCCTAACGTTAGATAAGTCAGCTCGACAAATCGTGAAAGGATGACGAGCACCACAACTATAAATATCATTAATATGGCATTTATTGATGGCCTCGAGTAAGATGAAGAGTGATGAGATTGATAGATAACCTAGGTATCTACCCTAGGGTAGATACTTAGGGTAGGTCATGAAATTCCCATTGCCACCCAGATCCGTAAGTAGCAGGAGTATTATGAGGTGTATATACAGGCAGACATCATTAGATAGAATGAGATGTGTCGAAGGATAGACAGTGGTCAAAGCAGACAGCATAATGTCAATAGGTAGGTACTTACAAGAGGGCGTAAGTGCTTCTAAATATTTGCCGAAGGCTATACCTAAAAAAACGATTTATAAAGAGGAGCTATGCCCGGAAAATAAAAAGAGGGTATCAAGAATAGCGGCTTCGTAAGGAGGATATCATGACGGCTTATTTGGGGACTAATTGGAATGAAATCGATCCGTGTAAGTTGTTCGATTGGGTTTCAAGGTTGAAGTTGGGTGAAGATTCGAATTTGAAGTACAACATTGAACGTCCAATGTTTGGCGTTTGATGGACCCATCATTGGTGGATGCAGGTAGTGTATTAATAGGTAGTCCAGGGACTCCAGGCTGCTATGCGCTTACCACCTGCCATAAATACCCCTGCAACTAACTAATTGATAATTAAGAGAATTAAACTAGTGGGGACATCCATAACTATAGGTTCAAGGTTAATATGCATATAGTCATAACCAACCTTCAAGTTATACTGCCTACATCCATACCGTTGACCTACTCAAGGTAGATACCAATCCTTCATACTGCTTTAACTTCAAAGGAAGTATATAGGGACATATGTATGCACCTCCTCTTTCTTTTTCTTTTTTGTTTCATCAATACAAACGGGCATGCATTGAAGTTTCAATCTTCTTTTTCATGCAAGTACCCATACCGGCCTCGACTACGTGTATGTAAAGGAGGGTCCAGTTAGACTTCATTATATGTAGAGCCTTGCTTACTAATTTTTAATGATACCTTCAACAGTCGAGAGAGTTCGACATCACGCTAACTCAGCGACGTTACGGTCCATATGGGGTACCTTATAGCCCGCCATGTACTATTACATAGAACCTAGGCATGTATTCTAGGTATATGTACTATACTTATTCTATAGGTTGCACTTTTGCTACAGTTCTATAATAGATAGTAACCTACCCTAGGTATGCATTCTACATAGGTAGTATTCAATCCTCTGCCTATCCTGTTCAAGTTAGGTAGGTAGTGCTCATCCGGACGCCTCTCCGAGTGGCCTCCCCTAGCGTTTTAGTACAATACATACACAACGTAGGTTGGTAGGTGAGGCTGAGATTCAGGCCATTGGCTTAACCCGGTTATGAAGACGTCCTTCCACTGGCGATGCGACTCCTAACGTCTTGTGTAAGCCATGTCTGAAACATATAACTACATAGGTAGGTAGGTAGGCAGAGTAGTCAAAAAGGTGACCTTTGCATGGCCTACATAGGAAGGCAAGCATCTAAGTTAATTTCGACCGCAGCCGCCGTACTAGGTATTCCTCATGCATGTTGGGCGTGCCGGCATAAGCGATTTGCAATCCTGGAGTCCGAACCCGTTTATTGACACTTGCGCTGGTACATAGTTGGCGATCATTGATGACTTGGGAACTTCACTCCCTGCTCGACGTAGCAATATAGCAGAATTTTCTGCGATGGCATATTTTACTCGGATAGAGAAGTAAAATAAAAATACCACCCAGCCAAGCTCGCATTCTAGACTTTAAGCTTTGAGCCGGTGGCCGTTCTATGCGATGGAAGTTGGGGTAGGCTCCGACACGCACGGCTAGCAGGCCTAAATATGATACATGATATATATCATATTTAATATATGATATCTGTCAACGAGGACGGGTTTCGGCAAGGTCTAGGGTTAGGCAAATCTAACTACCTACATATGCTGACGAAACTCCAGCCCCCTTTTATTTCCTCGACGAGAAAGATGAGTCCTTCAACGCCATCTTCTTGTGGAAAAAGCACCGAATCAAACTTGAAGGAGTGCATAGACTCAGCTCATCATGCAAGTGTCCTACAATTCAACGTTCAACTATCCGAACTTGACGCGTGCTATCAGTATTGCAGACCCAAACTAAACACATACATTAGGTATGTAACAGGTATCGTAGTATTGGCTTTAATTCTTATTATGCCGCGCCTTTTCAAGAGCTCCGCCGTGATTTGCCATCCTGTATGAAACTCCGTACCAACCAGACCACCAGAACGTACCCTTCCATCCTTGTAAATTTACAGCCTCGCCATTTATTCTTCTTACCAGAACGAACACCAGCCGATGTAGTGCTGACACAGGTTCTCTAGCTTTGTAGCCTCCATGATTAACTTGTTGACCTGTGTCACAATGTCAAGTTCTTCCGTCGGCTTGAAGTCGCGTCCCGTCAGCTTCTGGTTCACGCGGTCCAGTACTTCCACCGCTCGTGCGTTCTGAATCTCGGCCATTTCGCCGTCCATCTGGCTTGCGTTAATAAGGCTTGAGTTGGTCCGTGCTCGAGCTCTCGAGCCGGGTGGGCCGCCGGGGTGTGCCGCATCAACGGGTCCTGCTCCTGTAGCTTGTTGGGCCGCAAGGAACTCCGAGGGTGGGTGTTCCGCATCCAAGATACTTGGTCGGCGGGCTCGTTGAGCACCAGCGCCCAGAGACGATTCACGCTCGGAACGGAAGTTGGGACCAACAGGGGAGGCAGCGTTGGTGAGACGCCAAGTTAGTAGAGGGTCATGGATAAACTACAACGCCGATTTGTTAGTATGAAAACTCAACAATGTAACAAATGATAGAACTTACAGCTTCTAGAACTGCCATGACACTTTCTTTGTTCTCCCGAAGCACGCGCATGACGTGCTCACATGTGATCCGGAAGCTACCTTCGATGTTGCTAACCTCCATGGCGTATGTAAGCATTCTAGTGAGGCGGAATGGGACTCGTTCAGGGTATTTATCTCGCTTCATGGCAACTTCGAAACAATCGCCAAAATCGATATGGATAATCTTCCCTGTGATACGGTCCAGCATTAAATTGCTAGGGTGCCTATCTCCAAGGCCAAGGATGTATCCAACCATGCTCATGACACCCAGACTGCGCGTGTAGTTGGTGCGTCTTTCCAGCCAGGCTTCGGAACTCTTGCTCTTCAACCAAAGAACACGGTACAGATCCTGTCCAGTTGTGTTATCTAGCGCATAACCAAACACTTCGACCTTTTGCATGAGAGTAAGATTGTCATAATCTGGAGCCATCTGCAGCATTATGCGATGCTCTATGTTCAGAAGAATCTTGCGGCTCTCACGATACTCACGTATTAGTACGTGCAAGGTATCGCTATTCGGCACCCAGCCAAGGAGACCAGAATTCTGGCTAAGAGGGATAGCCGGATACCGTTGAATTCCAAGATGACGTTTGTAACACTCCGAGTCGTTCGCGAGGAGAGTGTTACATAAACCGAACAGCTGCATAACCCGCTCATCTTGTCGGATATCCTCGTGTCCTTTTAAGAGGAAGGAATATGAGTTTCCGTCACTTCCGATGGTGTTCAACTTTCTTGGCCGTTGTTTCGAGTTAATAACACTAAATGTGGTATCAAATGACAAGATTCGAACAATAGGTGCACCACTCCTGTATGTGCCAGGCACGGCTAGATCCAGGTTCTTGGCTGCTAGCAACTTGGGCGAACAATACGCCAGCTCTAGCGAAGACATTTGCGGGAGCTGTCTTCCTATTCGGCGGAAAACTTGGTAGTAAAGGTCCCATGCCTGATTTAGATCATTGACATCGTGACTACCTTCATATTGGCGGCACCATTCCCGTGCTTCTGTGAGATCGCGACCAAAAGTCTGGGCAAAGCTTATTTCCCGCAATGTCTCTGGGCCTCGCTCGAGAAGCTCGTGTAGCGGGCCAAGTGTGGCAAACATTCCCTCGACGTTATGATCTCCAAAGTACAGTCTGGAAGCCTCCTCGAGTCCTTCGTGCCAAAGTTCGTGCCAGAGTACAGCTACACGAATAAGCTCATGACTTACTGTGTCGGCCTGCTCAACGAGCTTAGCGCTGTGCGCACGCATGCTGTCCATGATCAACGCCGCCGATTTCGACCTTCTAGAACTCTGCGCCGACTTCATTGCCACGGTAAGCGGATAAACCAAAGCCTGGGGATGATTACGCCCAACATCGGCGAGTAGGTTGTGAATCGATTGCCGCACACGCGTATTAGGCTGGTTGATACGCGCAATGAGTTGAGGAATAACCTCCAGCCAGGTATCGACACTGACGGTCCCGAATCCTTGAGTGACGGCCGCATTCACTTCACTACTGCCGCCATGGGCAAACCATAGAGTGAGTAGACGTAGGGTGTCTTGGAGAGAGCTTCCAGAAGATAAGGCAATGGACTTGAAGAAGCCTTGGACAGCGGGGACAACATGATTGATAACAACGGAAGGATCTGGTCTCGGCACGGTCCTATCGGCCGGAGGCGTCAAAGCTTGGACTATTTCGAAGTTTGCCAGTGCCCATGCGTGCCAAGCCTTGTACCATTTCGGGTTGTATTGCGTGGCTTTCGAGTAAGAAGTCAGAATTTCTTGGACGTTGTGGTGCTGCCAGCCCTGCTTGTTCAGTGCGACTTGCCATTCTCCTTGCTTGAGGAAGCATTTTGCGAGAAGAACGGTCTGGTCTTGAATGATTTTCTGTGTCCTCGAATTAGGCAGGCCACTAGTTTCCACTCCATTGTGGAAGCCATATTCTGTGATCGATTCTGTCCCATTAGGCGCAGCTTGTATTGAAGCTCGAGCCAGCTCTAGGTTTTGGGCCGAGTCTGCCGTGAATTTTCGGAGACAAAACAGCGTTTTCTCAGGATGACCGGTTTGACGAAGTTTTGCCTGCTGGCCGTATTCCCAGTAGAACTTCAATACAGCATAGACAACTTGAGGCGGGATTCTGGTAGCTGCGGCTTGCTGAGTTGGGCCATTTTGAGACCAATACGGGATGATTGTATCCAGAGGGTGATCAGTGCCGATCAGTTGCTTGAGAGACTGCTCAGCTAAGCCCATCCTCCCTGACTTTCGACACAGGTTCGCAAATTTGATCCACATATGCATATTCTCTGCTGGGGTAATTACTAGGCCGCGAAGCCTTAGCATACGTTGCCAGACTTCGACGTTCCTTTGGCATCCCTTGAGACGGCCCTCCCACGTACGGCGCATCGTGGCTTTCTTCCTATCGTTGGCCTGCTTGTAAACGATGATCTCTTCGAGTTCTGCAAGCATCTGTACCCGGACAATAACCTGATACGCTCGGTTATAGGACTCGCTTATGAGTGCGCTAAGCTCAGTGTCTAGGCCTTCCCGTGTCTGTTGAATACAAGCGGCCGCTTCCCCAAACTGATTTCGATGGAGCGCCAATATCGCCCCAAAGAAGGATCGGTCCGGAGATTGTCGCTTCATGGACTGCAAGTAATTGTCCATCGAGTCCCATTTGCCTAGACCCCAGGCAGCCGCAGTTGCAAGGGGTGCAATACGCCTTTGAATCTCAGGCGCCGAGTTGGCCCACGTATTGCTGGTCAGGCTGGCTAGAGCATCCCATTCGCCAAGAGCGTGGAGGCAGCGCATCTTGCCCATGACGATATCGATCGGAACAACTTGATCAGGCGGAATCTCAGACTCCCTTTTATCATAAAACTGCAGCGCTTCCTCCCATCGTTCCAACTTCTCAAACCATGTCTCTCGCAGTTGGATACCGTCCTTATATAGCTGTGCCTTGCGGAGAATGCCAATAGCAGCATCGTACTGCTGGAGTTGATTGTTGATGACAATGAGCGCTTCGACCGCCGGCCCACTTTGGTCTTGAAGGAACTCCAGTTCCTTGTAGTGAAGGGCCTTCGCGTATGCATGGCAACGACCGGCCTCTCTACCGAGGACTCTAATGTCAATAGGCAAGGCCTTGTCGTCGTGCTCCATAAATTCGGCCAGATTCAGAAGGAGTCCGAGCAAATCTGGCGGCACGTTCTCAGATCGTATTGCATTTTCAATATTCTGGATCAGCTCATCTTGAAACTGCTCGTAAAGCTCACTCCAGCACGACACAAAGGCCGAGTTGAACAGTTCACGAGCAAGTGCCAGGTGTACGCTACCAAGGATAGCGCAGGCACGCAGGGCATGATTTGGTGACTCGGTTAATAAAGTGGTACTGAAGCGCCGGAGCCACTCGTGCCAGTCCTCCTTAGTCGACTTGCCTTTGGTGTCCCAGGCGGCCTTTAGGTGTATCGCATTCATCTCAAGCTTCTTATTGCCGAGGTCAGCAAAGGATGGCTCGTCAGTCTGGTCGATGAACCGAGTCTCAGAGCTCAGGTCTTGCGGCAATGCCTCGCCTTTCTGCAACTTGCTAACTAGCAGTTCGTAGTTTTGGTGCTGAATCTGGTGGGCTTGCATAACTTTGTTCACCGTCCCTATGAAGTGAAGGTAGTCCCTGCCGAGCTGCTGGATCAGGGCACACAAGGTATCTAATGCTGCCAGTCGTAAGGATGACTCTCCGCTGGCAAGAATCCTAATCAACGGGTGGATGATCTTGGCGGCATAGTCATTAAGATTAACTTGCCGAGAGATTTTGCCAATAGTCTCGATAGCTGATTTCCTTAAGAATGCTGGCTGGCCCTGTTTCTCAAACGTTCGCACGATTACGGGAATGATGAGATGCATATACTCCTCACTGCTGGAGCCAAAAACTAAAAAGGCATGCAGGACTTTCTCAGAAGGGATCCTCTTAGTAGTCGCATCCTCTTCCAAAACACCAAGCATCGCAGGCAGCAGGCTCGCTAGATAGATTTTGAACTCCCCCTCCAAGGATCGCGAAATAGCTTCAATTAATGACAATATCGTAGCCTGAAGCGATGGCGATTCATGCCAGTGTAAGTGCAACGATTCGATGATTTCAGGAAGGTAGTTCCTGATATGCTGCCGCACGATGCTGACCAGAGTAGCAAGTTGGTTGTAGTAGGATTCGCGCCGAGTCTGGGGACAGTCTTTGATCACCTCCAAGAACGCCGGGATAATACGGTCCAAAAAGGATACACATTCAAGCCCCAACGTGCGGAATATGTTCATGATGGCCTCAATCACGGCAGCATGGTGCGAAACGAGAGACGTGTCCTTCAAGATATTGAGGAGAGCGTTGATCACTACTGTGGGATAGTACTCTTTATTAGAGGGCGTCAATCCTGTCATCATTAGTGATATATCGGTCATCCGATTACTCTCAACACGCCGTTTGGCGTCAGGGGCGCGTTCCTCGACTTGCTGTTTGTTCCTCGTGTTAGCATTCTGTTCTAAGGATTGTGCTTGATTGTTGTAATTTTTCTGTGACTTGTCACGGGACTTTTTGTAAGGCTTCATCACTAGATTCAAGGAACTTTCGCTTTTTCTCTGGTGTGGCGGCTGTGCGTCGGATTTCTTAATCGCGTTGAGAGGACTTCCATTCCCAACCGCAGATTTTACACCCCTTGAATGGTTTTGCCAGATGTCGTCATCTTGGGAAATGTGTACCTGATGTCTGTAGGGGTCTAGAGCGCCCAATATTCCCATGAGTTTAATTGTCTCTTGACGTAGAGGTCCACGTTGGGGTTCCGCACGAATGATGTGTTGAAGGAGGTCAAGTAACTCGGGGTATTCGAGATAGGGGTCAATCACGTAGCCAGAGTTGCTCGCAAGTTGACCCAACGTGTGCAGCGCCGCTTCGCGTTTCGCAGTTGAGGAATGGTCTTTCAATGCCTCGATAATGATGGGCATGAGTTTGTCTTTATAAGGGAGCATGTCCTCTCCTCCAACCGTTGCAAGCTCGCCAATAGCCTTCAAGATAGTAGCTGCAACGGCATGATTGGGGTCGCTAGCCTTCGGAAGGAGTACTGAAATCATAGGCTCGACATATGGTTTGATCAAGCCCTGAGCATTCTGAACCAAGTGACTGAGAAGTTTCGCGCTCTCCTCTTTATTCCGTGCGGCTTCCGAGAACTCAAGCTCGGTGAGCATCTGTATTAGTGTCTTTCGCAGCGAGGGTATCACATAAGCTGCATTGTAATGCGCCAACCGTCCTATGATTGATATAGCTACTTCCCTGATCTCGAATACCTCATCATTGAGGGCGAAGAAGAGTGTGCGAATGTTCTCGGCCTTGGCGAGGTGTGGATCGAATCGTTCATCAAGGGCAGCTAGAACTGTTGTCCGAATATCCGGATCCGGATCCGATACACCTACAGTTAGTAATTTCTCAATAACATCACCGACTACCTGCAATGCGTGATAGCTGGTCTGATTCACGATCGGGTCCCGCACATATAGTTGACAACATGTGAGAGCGGCTGCTTTGCGAATTTCAGGGTCGTCATCTTCAACGTATTTTATGGCGACATCACGAACGAACTCGTTAAGGATATGGCCTTGGTTGGAAGTTAGCACAGATCTATATTCGTCTATTATATGTTTTGCTCAAGAAAGGTCGCACTGAAAAGGGGCGGGTGAGAGAAATGAAAAAAAGGGGGAGGGGTGAAGTCGTGCAGGAGTGAGCGAGCAGTGTAATATTCGTTATTTACCTGAAAAATCGAAGCTTCCCAACGTGTTTAAAGCGAGCTTCACTTCAGCCTTTCGATGTTCATAAGCTTGCGGGTCTTTGGCGTCCTTGGGTATAATGGGAACTGCCGAGAGTGTGTTCGGGGTAGGCGCCCCGAGAGGTTTAAAAGGTTCTCCACACAAGACTCTACTGAGCATATCAAGCAGTCTTTCCTGTATGGTTGCTTTTACCGGCGGGATATAGAAAGCCATGTCAACCAAAGCTTGAGTGAGCTTCGATGTCAGCTCACAAGCAAAGATGGGATCCAAGAGCGCCTCCATGTACTTGCTAAGCGTTTGGCCAACCGCAACAGCCAGTCTACTAATACAGTCGAAGACCGGATCTACGGAACCTCTCTTCCGAGACTGGATGCTCAGGCCATCGCGGACATAGATGAGGACGCCGTCAAGATATGGCGCGATGGCGCTCTTAACCGCATTAGCGACGTTTCCGATGGCGAAGAAAGCATCATTTCGTTCTTTGTCCTTCTTGAGCATCCCAGAAAGATACACCATGAACTTATGAAGGTAAGTTTGGGCAAATTCGGTTGGAGCATAATTGGCTAGGTCGGGAACTAACGAGACTACGGTCTTCCGAATAGTCGCGTCGCGATGATCCTTGTGACGGAAAACGATCTCGCAGGCTTCCGGATAGTGCTCCTGCATGTACATGCCACCTTGCCCAAGGAGTTCCTTAAGCACTAGCAACGACGCATGGACATACTCGACGGTACTGTTCTTAAGACCGGCAATAGTTTCGTTGTACATCTTGGTCATCCATGCCTGCTTCATCTCCTGGTCTCGTTCACGAATAATTTTAAAGCAAGCACTGACGGTTTCTGCAGATGTTGCGCGAATGAGTTGGCGTTGATCGCGAAGGCCAACCCATATTAGATCGAATATCAGGCCAACATACGCGTACATCAAGGTAGGCGCATTCCGGGCTAATTCGCGAAGGACCAGCACAGCACTGTATCTCTTCTCCTCCACCCTATCCGACTGAAGCCATTCGAGAGCAGTTTTGACCTCAGATTCGACCAGCTCGGATATAAGCGAACCACCAGGACGACAGAGCTTGCCAAGAGCCATAGCAGCAGGCTGCATAGGTACAATATCTTTCCCCCGTAAGATGGTCTTGAGGTTCGCGGTGAATCGGGTGTATTTGGCGGTTACATCGACACCTTCAAAGTTAACGAGGGCTTCGAGGGCGTAGACACCGCCTAATCGTTCGGAGGAGTCGTTGCCATGGAGCATCAAGGTAGTAATTTTGTTATTGACGGAATTATAGAATACAGTGAATTGTTCTGGTTGTAAATCTGTAGTTGAAAACACCGGCGTGGTTAGCTGCAAGTGTACTAGAGCAGCAGGGCAGAGATTGCCATCAAATGTCTGCCCTGGGGATCAAGATGGTACGAACCTCTATAGCAAACAATGACCAGATCATGGAGCTGGTTGGCAGCTCGCTTTCGTACGTCGTCGCCGGCTCTTGACTTCAAATCTCTTGTAATATTATCCAGAGCCTCTAGGGCCAGCTGCTGCTGTTGCGCCATGATGGGCGACAGCTAGAGTCCAGCGTCGCCTATGCTGGCGTTGCTACTTTCTTCTCCCTTCTTCCTTCAGCTGCGTTGAGGACCGACCAGCTTCAGGAGCTATATGTATTCAAACTTCATCAAGGATGGAGAGTATCGACGAAATTTGCGACATTCGATCGCAAGGGTCATAAACTAAAAGGAAGATACTCTAGCAACCCAAACTGCGGGCGCTGTAAAGTTGCAACAGCACTACCTAATAGGTACAATAAAGGGAGGAACGAAGTATGTAAAACGGAAAGTGGACGCCGTCTGAAAAGGACGAAGAAAAGCGAAAAGGCCGAGTGGTTGAAAAGCGGTAAGTAGTATGTAGGTATGGTAAGTGCTGCTACTACTAGTAGTATGTATGTAAAAGGTGACGTTGATTTTGTTGGAGCGCACCAGACAGGTACCGTAGGAGGGTAGGTAGATACCTACCATGTAATAGTTTAGTGGGATAATGGGATTAGGATAGGATAACCGCGGTGTTTCCTTCTTGCTCAATCAAGCAATCGCTCAATTACTCAAAGGTTGTGACGGGGATATGGGGTTCAATGTTGTACAAGGTTATGTGATATGCGGACGAGACAAGGAGGAACCGCTGTAGAATTCCCTAGCACCGAATTAGTGCACTTACATACTACCTAGGTACAATACAATACCCTACCTCTAGGTATGTAGGTAAATATGTCAACGGTAATGCGTATATTCTGTCACACTGTATTTGCGACATTAGCGTCTCTCTTCCATCATTCTAAGTTTCCAAGGTTACGTATCGGATGCTATAACGATTATAATCCTTTCAACCTTAACCTACATACGTAACCGCCCTGACATCTTAGCTCCTTAGTTGTGCCTATTATTCAATGTTTAGGCACGCCATGGGCAACCGGTACAGTGTATAAATCTTGGCCTTAACGGTACACATAAGCTTTATCTTATCGATAACTAACAAAGCATAGACGCGTTGCAGGCGTGTAAATTGGACCCTTGCATCTGCCATCTTGCCTTCATTATGTAACCTTAGTACCTAGTAAGTTCATACATAGTAATAGTTACATGTACCTATTAGAATTCAATAGCATCTCAATGCATACCTAAGTTGGAAACCTCCAAACTCAACAGTCTCTTCATCGCTTCAAAATCAATCACACATCCATCAACACCATGGGTAACGACGGCGGCTCCATCCCCAAGCGCCGCGAACTCGTCCGCGAAGCCGCCCGGCTCCCCAACGCCTCCGAACTCAAAGCCACCGCCCTCGAATCCCTCGTCCACGCCTGGACAACCTGCCCACTCTCCGATGCCCCCCTCGACCTCTCCAACACCGTGTCCGACTGGCGCGGGCGCCTCTACAACTACGAGTCCGTCCTGCAATGCCTCATGCCCGCCTCGTTCGAGACGCCCCTGCCAGAGACCCAGGAAGCGGAGTTCGCCCGCACCGGCATAAAAAACCTGAAGGATGTCGCCAAACTCAAGATCACCACGAGGAAAGAAGAAAAGGGCAGTCGCGAATTCGCCGCCTGCCCTGTCAGCTTGAAGGAGCTGGGTGCCGCCACGAAAGGCGTATATATAGTGCCGTGCGGTCACGTCTTCGCCGAAGTTGCTATGAAGGAGATATTCGATACTGAGAAGCAATGCCCCGAATGCAGCGCCCCTTTCGAAGAGCGCGATGTAATTCCTATACTCTCGACCGATGAGGGTGAGATAGAAAAGCTGGCCAAGAGAATAGACGACCTAAAGGCGTTGGGTTTAACGCACTCCCTGAAAAAGGATAAGGGCGCTAGTAAAAAGAAGCGCAAGGCTGAAGAGAAGGAGAGGGATACGGATGAAGCACAAAAAGAGAAGAAGGATGCTAGAAATACTGAAAAGGTTAAGGAAAACAAGAAGGACATATCGAGCCGCATAAATAATCCCATGACGGCGTCCCTAACAGCCAAAGTCCTAGCGGAGCAAGAGGAGCGGAGCAAGCGACGGAAAATGGTGGGCGGATACAAGAGCAGCGAGGCTGTCAGATAGATACCAGGACATCCTGAAATCTGCTATTTTTTACGATTATTCCTTCGTAAATAACGTGACTAGCTCTGCACCTAACTAATGCTCGCTCTCTGCTATCAAAAATTCATTAATCTCATCATCAAAGTTCATCCTTTACATGTCCAGGTTCCACGGCTTCCTCGCAGACTGCCGGCGTGCCAACTTCCATCTTGTAAACGCACTTCTCCATCTCACTAATTCGCCATAACTCCTCGGTCTCGGCGCACGCGAGCCACACGTCCGTTTTCCGGTTCGGCCCATTCCAGCAATGCTGGCCGTTCTCATACCGCAGTACGAGGCGCTTGCCCCTGCCGAGCCCCTTACCATCATGACGTTCATCCTCATCCGCCTCATCCCAGTCGAAGCGATCAAAGTTGCCCATGTTGGTCTTGCCACCGCCCTTCTTACTCTTCTGGTTCGTCTTGTCTAGCCAGCACAGCTCGTACTCGTACTCACCCGCCTCCGTCGAAATGCACTTACCCTGAAGCTGCCGGAAGATCTCGTCTTGGCCGTAGTCTTTCTCCAGGTCCCGTTGCTGCTCTTCTAGCGTTCGTCGCTTAGCGTTGACATCGTTAGCTACTGCGTCGTGGGCTTCCCGGGCCGCCTTAACCAGACGAGATTCGCCCTTTTGGGAGCCACTGTCAGCCAAAATGCCATTCTCGATCAGCCAGACTCGTAAAAGTGTGATCTTGGAATGAAGGAATTCTCGAAGTGGCTCAGGAAGGTAAGCCTCAAAGCTGTACACTACACTACTTGTTAGCCATGATCAACTGTGAACTTGGTAGTTTACTTTCACACTTACAAATATCGGTATCGGTAGCTTCGTCTTCATCAAACTCTTTCCAGTTGATGCCCGAGCTTTCACCATCTTCTTTCATGACTTCCTGGATGTCCGCCTCGTTGAGCTGTTCCTGAGCTTCTTCCGTTTTCTTGGCGGCATAGTCTTCCCAGCCTCGAACGGCCTTCTTGACACCTTCGTCGTTGAAATTGGGGTTGTATTCTTCCTTGAAGGCAGACAAGATTCCCTCCAGCTCCGAGACCTTCTGTTTGAGCTGCTGACGCTCGTTCATAACTTTGCTCAGAGAGTCCCGCAGTTCGTTTACTCTCGTCTTAGCCAGCCCAGCCAAGACGCCAAGTTTTCCTGGCCCTTCGCTCTTGACAACCTTGAATCGTTCTTGGAGCTCGACCTCGTCAAGCTTCGCCTTCAATTCATCCCGCTTGGTCTCAAGCTCCTTGACCTCCCCAGCGAGAGCGACAACCTTGGCTTCAACCCGGCGTCGGAGTTCCTTAGCTTCCTTCACCATCGTTCTGCGGCGTTTGTTGGCACGCTCTAGGTTTTCTTTCCGCTCTTTCTCGATACGTCTCCATTCCTTACCGATTTCGGCACACTTGTTCTCGCACTTAACTCCACCCACATTCCCGTACTCTTCGGTACCATCACAGCAAAGGTCATAATCGCATACTCCATCATTTACATACATAAAAGGGACGTATGTGCCGATATGACCTTCGTTAGCACACCAAAAGCCAGGGAGGGCATTTGTAGTATTTGTGGTTCCGGAGGATGAACCAGGGAAGGGTTGCTCTGGGGAGAGGTGGTCGAGTAAGGCACAGGCAGCAGTGCCAGGCTCATCAGAACCATCGGGGCAGTCACACGAGTTATCGTTGACTCGAGAGGCAGCGATTGATATTGAAGGGTGGCCTATACAGGTGAATGTGTCTTTGGTTTCGTAGAATTTGACAACTAGATTAAATTAGTTAGTTTTACTTAACGGTCATAGCTTCATCTGTGCATGGCGTAAGAGTTTCGATAATTGAGAATCGAGAACAGAAACATAATCCGGAATGAGGGCACACAATAGAAAACTAACATTCAGGGCCAACACCACGTGGCAAAGAACTTGCTGAGGCAATCCCATTCGGAGCTATGATGCCTATTAGCATCAAAGCCTCAGATTGGCGCATGGTTACGGATATAAAACAGGAGGAGATGTCCGCATGAATATAAATCAATTGGAAAAGTACGAGCACGAGAGATTGGTAAAGCTTCACATGTGCAACTCCAAAATCCAAAACCCCAAAAAGTTACAAAAGTCCAAAAAGTTAACACGAAAGCATCTCCAGATAGTTACTAGGTATATCGTCCCCACTATAATGCAGCTTGGCAACCTTGTTCCCTTCATAATTAGCGGGTAGTGGTGGGTACCCCCACTATGTGCCATTACTACTAGTAGTAGTTATGCACCAATTGGCGGGGTTTATATAATCAGATACTGCCTCATATTATGCATATTGTCTAAAACCATATAGGCTAGGTACCTAGGTTAGCTTGGTACTAGGTAACATACTATGGCCCTTGGTAACACACTTGGTAACGTCCCTAACCCTCCACGATTATCCAAACTCGTTGAATCTACACTCGTCAACCGTCACTCTGCAGTCCAAATTCATAAACAATGATTGTGAGACAAGTAGCAGAAGCGCCCGAAATCATTACATCATTAAGGGCAAAGTACTCACTAACCTGCTGCTTGCTTCATGAGTTAGTAACGCCTCGATTTATATATAATATCACCAGTTTGTTAGTGGTCCTTGTATACTTGGTAGGCATTGGATCTATTGGGGTCGAAGAACGAAAATTTAAGCCGAGATTAAAAAGAATAAAACAATAAAGAAAAAAGGAAATCATCAAAGTTCCCGAAAAGGGACTGTACCTAGTTAGGTAGATCGTAGACATGTAGGATTTCGTGATACTTACACCACTCAAGCACTGCTTCACGAAAGATCATATACTCTCGGTAACAGTGAGAAGAAGAGCAATCACAACCTTGGAACGTTTTTTTTTTCATCATGTTTTTGGTATTTTATCTGTGTACCTAACTAACTATCGTAGAAGGCCTGGTGTAGAACGCATGCGCAAATATCTTGTTCGACTGCCGTTTAAATGGCTCGAACGATTCCCACGGTTAGATTCCGTATCCTCTCTGTAGAGGTAGCAAATTGCAGTAGTATCTCATTACCTAGATAGGTATGAAACTAGCAGTTGTAGTAGCAATAGTGAAGATACTTAAGTTCTCCCGAGGTAGAAACTTAATAGTCTTCTTCTATCTGCGTCCGAACGTAATCGGGGCCGTACCAGTCTAGGAAGCTTGCTTCCTCAGCGCGACCTTCTGCCCAGTATTTTTCGGAGGCGGCGACGAAGACATTGTGTAGAATGACCCTTTGTCGGTATCGACTGAATCTCTCCTCGACGGAAGCGCGTTCCTAGTTTCGTCCTCGATTCAAGATTCCGTCGCTGTTGGCGTACCAGATCTCGTCGACAGAGAGCCACCAGGAAATCAGTTGCTGTGCAGCAAGATTACCAATGTGCAGAGGGACGTGAACTTCACTCTCCCAAAGTCCCACTCGTCTGAACTTATCGTGGGTGAGGAGGGCCTGCATTTTGTACATCGGGAGGAACCGTGGAGCCGCAGTAATATCCTCGCGGAACTGCAAGACTATGGCAGTCGCCGTTAGTAGGTGGGTGGATAAATAGGGGAAAGCCTGGTTTCCATTGAAACAAGAAAATGGAATTTTTACTTACCCGCATCGGTAACAAATCGGCCGAAAACCTCGGGAAGGCCTCCGATCATGCAGATGTCGTACTTGGGAGACAAGAGAAAGCCGTCTCCTAGGCAAGATTGAGGAGATAGCCTCATCGTCTCTCCCGGTGTGAAACGACGATAGGTTTCCATCACGAGGTAATATGCTTCTAAGCACACGAACATCATCTTGATCATCGGGGCGTCCTTCACAGCGATTCCGGTCTCATCTACCACGATTTGAACGATGCGGTTCTCGTCGTATAAAGCTTGCTCCCAGATGCGCTTTCGGATTACATACGGGAGACGTCGGAACTGATGAAAGGTTCCTGGGCTGTAGACATTTGTGCAATTAGTATTGATAATTGAGAATACTGACTATCCAACATACCTGTCAATACCGAAATCAACGTCATCTTCGAGCTCGATGAGATCAGGTTCATGGCCGCCTTGGACATGACTACGCTCGACAATGCCGTTCTCGGAATTGTTAAAGTCATGTGAAAAGCGCATGATATCAAAGGTGGCGGGGCCAGGGCCAGAGGCGGCGGCATTGTCAGCGGAATGGCCATCGGACATGCCAGCATCATCACCAGTGTCACTATGATCAAATTCAATGAGATCATCGGAATCATCGTGGTTGGCGCTCGCTGGAGATGCGTCTTCAAGTTGCATGAGACCTAGGGCAGTGGCAACGTCAATGACATCGCCATCATTGATCGAGGAAGACATGGCGACTTAGTTAATAAGCACCTAGATACGAAGATTGAAGAAAAGAAGAGCTGAAGATGAAGTGCATATCGTGATGGCACTGAAGAATATAAGGAAGAAGGTGGGTGATTCTTCGTATTTTTTTCCTTTAAATATTCGAATATTTCGTGCAATTGCCTAAAAATTTTCATATGAAATATTTAAGGCAACTGCGTTCGCCTGATTAGGTAGTTGGTACAAACCATACCTCCTGCCTCGATTGGAGCAGCAAGTTTAGTAGGGAGGTCACTATTTCACGATGCCCCGTGGAGTAGTGGGGCGACGACGAGGTTCTGGCAAACACCGCTGTAGGCAGGCAAAAAGCCATACTATATGCGGTAAGTATAGGTGAATTCTTTGTCCAACTACCGCCAGTCGTATAGCAGGCGGCACAAAGTGGATGAGTACATTGAGTTCACACGAGTTCCTTCCCAGGGGCCACCTACAGCCCTATCTACCTAGACTACAAGGCTCGGCATGCCCTTAGGGTAGGAATGAGCATCGACAGCACCTACCAATATAGCTTTTGTGCAAACATCATGGTGAGTATCGTGACTCCACCTGCCCTCAGGTCCCCTAATACCAGACATGGAGGAGTTGCATGTATGTATGTGTGTATGTATTGAAGAGGTAGGTAGACGACGTGTATTTACTCTCCCTTTCCCCCTTACAAGACGCGAATATCCAACATCTTGACCAAACCCTAACACTAAATGTCTTCCAACTCAGTGTCCAATTCCCGTCCGTTGTCGTGGTACATATTTCCTAAAACCCGAAACCAACCCATCCGCGCCTCGTCTCTTCACACCACTAGAAAGCGCAACACCATCCCTCCCCGGCCGTAACTCCGCAATCGCCTCCGCAACCTTGCCATAGTCTCCTAGGAATCGATGGGCGCGGACATCATCTCCTTCCACCAAGCCATGGCCCAACGTCACAGCCCACAACCCCCCAATCTTGAGCGCGTGCGCCTCGACCTCGTCATCCGGCTGCAGAAGCACGGAGTATATAGCGCCCGAGTAGATCACGACCTGCGGCTTCTCCGACTGCGCCAGGATATCCGCTGGGAAAGCCCAACCAGGCGCCATGTTGCTGTCTCTGTCTTCATAGCAGACGGGATGCCACGGCGTAACGACAAGGCCATCCGCGATTCTGCACATCGCAATCCGTTGCACCATCGTCTTCAGCACGGCAGCGACTTGTCTGCTCCCCGCGGGCGTGCGCACGCGCGAGCCCCTCTGGAGCTGGCGGACGGGGACCTGCTTGCCGGAGTCCAGCGCGACCTTGCTGGCGCCGGTGAAGCAGGGGCCCGCGGCGCGGTTCAGTTGACTCATTTGGATGTGGCGCGTGGTGGCGACGTTGGGGCAGGAGGGCTTGGGCGGGGGGATGGTGTCGAAGGCGCGGTCGAGGGCGTCTCGGCACTTGGCGAAGAAGGCGTTGCGGTTGTACATTAGGGGGCCCGGGTCCTTGAAGGAATTGCATCTGGTGTTTGAAGGTTAGGAATTATACGTAGGTCTATTGGGTAGGTAGCTATATGCTTTGAAAGGGGGGTAGAAGGGGGGTAAAAGGGGCAAGACTTACAGTTGCTTCGCATGCGCATTCCATAGGCTGAAAAAGTAGTGACATCCCCATTTGCAGAAATACTCGGACGTGGATAACGCAAGGCTCACCTGCCCCGACGGCAGCTCTCCTTGCAGGTCTTCCATCAGAGATTTATTGTACTCGTCACTATGGAATCTAGCTGGTATATTCTCTAGCAGGCGCTTTAGACTTGGCTGATGGCGCCTAGGGTCGACGTTCTTCCGCGTCTCGTATTCCTCGTCTTTCTGAAGCGGAAAGAGGGAGGAAAGAAACTCGCATATCATCGATCTGCTCTGGTGGTAGGCAACCTCGGCCTCGGGGAGAACGCAAATGTTCAGTTTATCGTTGTGGGCGGTGGTGCGTAATTCCGGACCTCCTACTTGCGAGTACGTGAGTGTCGCGTCGACACTGGCATCTCCCGACACGGTACTAAACTGGACTTTTTGACCCTCGGTGTTGACGTGTTCAAGATATATGTCTCTGGATTGGTCATATTGCAGATTTCCGAGTTTGAAAGTGATGGTTTTGCGTTCTGCTTCCTCCTGCTCTTCTGTGCCGATCGATTTGCCAGATGTTATTTTCAAACCCATACTTTTAGGAACGGACACTTGCAGCCGACATTTCGTAGCGTAAGTCGACTGCAAATGGGCGACTGCGTGAACGAATACTGTTCCCTGGGATTCGGTTAGCAAAGCGAAGAAAGAAACATGCGGTTTGGATCCCATACAATCATGCCAGCATCGGGGATAAACGCGTAGTTGCCACTGCCGATTTCTGCCAGGGACTTCAGCAAACCTGACCGGATCACATAGCCGAACCCGAACGTATGAAGGGTTGCAGGGAGGGTTTCGTATTTGCTGCGTATTTTCGGGATATACCCTTGAGCGGGACACCTGAGAGCCATGTTAGCCATACATGTATAGCTTGAGCATGCGTCGAAGGATCGCACATATAGTTAGGTAGTCCATCTGTTAGGATCATAACAGCAGGTACGCGACCCGTATCTACTTCATCGAAAAGGTCAATTCCCTTCTGGATACCATGCCAAAGATTTGTCCGTTCTTGGGCTCTCATCGCTTCGATATTCCTTTCGGTTAACTTCTTGTTATCGCCTGTCATCGGTAACAGCTTCTGGATGACCTATTGGGAATATCATTGTAAGCAAGAGATGCCATGCAATAGGAGAGGATTGCGGACATACCACAGCCTCGGTACTGTAGGTGACGATTCCGAGTCTGTCCCCCTGGTTTAAAGTGCTAAGAATTGTGCGTGCCGCGTGCTTCACCATGTCCAGAATGGATAAACCAAAGTTTTCTTGGCTTGGCTTTCCATCATCTCCGCTCATTTTCGCGGGAGCTGGCGACGACATACTTCCGGAAACATCAATAACTAGCACGATATCGCATGGAACATGGTGGAGACTAGGATCTCTTGGCTTTGCTGGCGGCTGTACCCGAATGATAACTCCATCTTGCGTTGAGATAGGGTGAATCTGTAGGCCAAGATCCTCGATTGCCTCCATGGTCGAAGCAGGGGTAAGGGTGAGGTTATCTGAGGAGTCACCCTTGACCCTCACTGAATAAACTGCTTTCTGAACCTACAAAGTTGTTAGAGTATATACCTAGACTCTTCCTATACTAGCGGAACTCACCATTTTGGAGTTGGATATCAAGATGTGTAAGTTAACATAAAAGACGAAGATGAAGTTGAATCTACTACTCCTAGGATTGTTGCGGTGTGCTTGTTTTATATCGTCAGGGGACAAAGAGGGGGTCGATGGTGAGCCGTTTGATTTGTTACGACTGAAACACAAATGCATATGCACAAACGTACATCATATGAGACTAATTGATCTGAATGATGAGTTGAGAATCATAGACTGCCTCACCTAGGACCGTTGGTTTTGTCTTTTGTTTGTCTCCCTCTCCCCCTTCCATCACATGTGACGATGCAATAACAGATGGATGCCATTGCCATGTTAAACTTGCAAGATAACTAAAATGGCTAAATCGAGATCACTAGGCCTCCTAACTCACAAAGTGATAGCTGTTTAGACGAACTTTCAGCTTTGAAAAAGTCTGCTCTTCTTATTTGTTATGGACTTTCAACCTGAGTTCTAGGGTTGTAAATAGTGGTTCCTATCAAGGCTTTTCAACGTGGCTTATACCACAACACCAGGCATCTGTATGCAGCACTAGAGGCAATTTGGAAGCTACTGGACACCTAACCAAGTGGATTTTGCTTGGTGATTACTAGGCAGGTTTGTGGTTAGTCTCCTACTACATAGTAGTGTCTTGGAAGTTGGAACTTGGTAGGCTATCTTCGGTACTTGTTAGTGAGGCCATGGAGACCCAGCAAAGAGAATCCTTCGAAGCAGAATGAGTTGTGCTATTCAATGCTAGTTAAGTAGTTCGGAAAGGATTCCATCCAAGTATTTCTCTCCCCTATGTCCACCTCCCTACCTTTGGACCTTACAGACAGGTAGGTTAGATTCTTTAAGAAGCGGTTACATGCATACCTACCCAGTACTATGCAGTTATGTACATATGCAGTTTTACTCTGGCTCCTTCTTAACCATCTGGCCGATACATGTGGATATTAGCAACGATTTTGTGTGGAGAGGCCAAGAGATGGTTGAGCCCAGTTACCTGGGTTGGTAGGGAGGACCTGGTAGGTTAGGTAGGTATATCGAATACAATTAATACATACATCCATGGATACCTCAAGACTAGTAGTTAGTAGTTACTGAATACCTGGTAAGTTGGGAGATTTAGCAATTATTCCAAGGTTAGTTCTCGATTTTAAAGAAAGCAAACTGTACTATGTAGTTATGTAGTAACGAAATTATTGGTAGTTCACTGGCAAGGCTGACAACCCTCTGACGATGGTTACAGGCTACAGGTTAGTTATTTACACCTTACCATGCTGTGCCACCTTCACTTCAGAAGGGTCCAAGCTTGTGGGCGGAAGGACACTGCCGTCAGTGGCTGGCTTTTACTGGCCCTTCTTTGGTCTGTCGAGGGGCTGCACTGAAATGAGGGGATGGCAATGGGCTTTCTTTCTCCCTTTCTTCCTCCTACACATCCATCTCACCAATCTAGATATTGAACCTGATCGATCCCTTAAACCACTTTCGAGCAAGACGTGGCATTGGTTACTGCGGCAGTGCAGGATTTGCAGTTTGTCATTGAAAACGAGCTAATAGACGCATCATGTGTATGCATTTGTCTCCTCCATGATCGCTTATTTGATCGGCCATCGCGATGCTTTACCAAGTGTTCCTTCGAGGAGACCAGTGAAAATTACCACCTGATGTCGGTGATAATATTAGGTATGCTGGGATGATATGGCCAAGAGCATCGCCAAGGATATCCTTCAGTTCAGTAACAACTAGGTTAGCACTTTTTGTTTGTTCTTCATTCAGATGACCCCCTAGATCACGAGTAATGTGGAATACCTCAATTCATGTGTTTTAGTAACTATTGTACATCGCCCAGCGCAGATTCGCTACCGGCCAAACGACCCAACGACATTCGCACGCCCCAATATTGTTGAAAGGAGCCATAATCATGGTATCGTATGTATTGTATTGTACATGTGTACCCGTGACAGGACCACAGGTTGCCCCGTTGGAAACCATGAGCCGAGTAAAACCGCGAGCGCCGTTGCTTTTTTGGTTTTTTTCCCTTTTTTTACTCAATGTCCATCAGTTACAACCATAACCATTCATGACCGCCACCTGGACGCCAAGCCCCGTCGACCTAATCGTAATTCTTGGTGGGAGAAAAAAAGGAAATATTGATTCCCAATGTCCCACCACAGGAAAATTCGACCGCTTCTACGCGCGCTGCTGCTGCTGTCGCTGCCCCGCTGTGAGTTTGAAAGAAAAAGCTATAGACTAGTCAGTATGTGACTCATCTAGATGAACACAACACAATGCCGAGCCTACCCTTTTCTGCCTTTCTGCCTTTCTGCCTTTCTGCCCTTCTACATAGGGACTGATGAAGCTTAGTGGCAATCAGAGCATTCCTTGTGCTTGCACCAGGTGCAGTCGGTGTTGATGACGAAGATGCCGCCACATTTGCAACAGTGAGCCGCGTACATGATGAAGGTTTGTTGTAGTGGTTGGTATGTTGGTCGATGACGTGAGTTATAAGTATAACAGTGTAAGAAACCTAGTGTATAGATTTGATTTTTGCTTCACAGTTTTGATAGAAGGTTGCAAGATTTACCAGAGTAAGTGTGAGTGAGTGAGTGAGTGAGTGAAAAGAGAGATGTGAGTCCCCTTGGGATAGGATTCCTTCTGGGACATCGCCTTCATATAGACGCTCTAGCTGCCTACAAGGGCAGCCCTTCTCATCACAGTGGGCGCAAGGAGGAAAGGGAAGGAAACCAAGAAATATCGCAAAAGCATATTTTACGCAGTCGTATTATTCAGTACGCAGGGTCCAGACAAACTACACTACTGAAAAGCCACTACCCCGCATGGCACTTCATCTGGTGGAAACGAATCACAGAGCGTAGATTCGCTGCAGTAGACCTGATGAGGAAAAGCTGAGGGTTGGGGGTCGATCGTAAAAGGATCATCAGTCAGCGTGACCGGCGATTTTGCAGCTACAGTAAGGCCTGTACGAGTGGTAGCACCCCACGTTCTTGTATTATATCCCTTGGTGTATCCTACGCTTGGAAGCCCTGGAAGAGTTTCTACTGGCTCGTTCTATTTCTTTAGACTATTGCAACACATAATCATGAGGGGTTTGAACAGCCTCCAACACCCCAAGCGCCCATAATCCCGCCGCGCTCTTGGGTGGCGATGGTGGTGACACTCCTTCTACGCCCGTCGCATGAATTCATTGGTCGTAATGAATGCGGGAAAAGTCGGGAGTTCCAGATGGGATGCACATCTCGACCCTTTGTAGGAGGAGAAGAGGCCCGCGCGCACATCTCCCATCCCATCCGAAAGATTTTCTGTCAATATGTAGGCACGGCATAGTCAGATATGTATGAGATGTATGTATGAGACGAGAAAACATACGGCAGACAGACCACGCAAAGACATCATGGGTTTTCCATGACAAAGTACTTAGGTACATATATGTATGTAAGTCATACATTTGGAACATCTATCATTTCTTGGCCTTTCATTCATTGCTTTGAAAATACGTGCCTACCTAGGGTATAGAAGTATACATGCATTCTTATATATGAAATCATATCAATATATTGTTTGGACTTGACCCTCAAATCGCTTTAGTTGGGTGGCTCATGAAGGATGATTCCCTCTAACCTCTAACGATCTCGATCCTTTGATCGCTCGATCGTTGGGTTAATCTCAACGGCTTTTTACAGTTTGAAAGAAATCAAATGACGTTTTAATATACTTGGGAAGCCACGCGGATGCACATCGTGGCTGATCTCTTCTTAGGATTACATCAGTGCTACCGGTGCTGTTGGCGATGGTGTCAGCCAGAACCGCGGCACATTTGGTATGAATTACTTTTAAATCCTCACGATGGGTTGCTCTCGGGACCTTTATAGGCTTGGGCTAGCCCTGCGCAACGTGATGCGCCCGGAGAACATACACGAATGGTAATCTCAGACTGGTACGCCGTGATGTTTTTTTGACGTACATAGGCATCCAAGATGCCCGTTACGTACGGTGATAGTGATAAACTACATACACTGTCTGACACATCTTCTTGCCATTATTCTATTTCTGCATAGGATAGGTGTTGATCCTACCTCAAATTATCTGTCTGTCTTTTGAGTGGTAGAAGTTCACCACCTCTGAAGTACCTACCTAGGTACATATTGCTATGTACTGCGCAAGATGAAGTAATAATGATTCCAATATAGCTGTCTCATCCTAAGATCATTAAGTCCTGCCGTATGAGACATTTTTCATATTTACAAATTACGAGTCACGAAGGAGCATAGTGCTAATAAATCCGAGGACGTTTGCGTGTCACCACCAGTGGCAGAATCATCCTTCGTGCCACTTGTAACACCAACCCACAAAGGCACGATATTTATGTGCCTAATTTATAGTATTACATATGTAGACGATATATACAGAGGTTACATATGTATGTATGTATTTCTTCGTCAGCAACTCTCCTGGTGGAATTGTTACATACATATGTATGCAATAAGAATACTTTTCTCCGAGATGTGCTGTTGGTAACACATAAATGTACATGCGGCTGTACATACAAGATGTATCATCATGTATGTATTGTATCAATTTGTATGTAGATGTATCAGCTGGCGTAGAACCATACTCCCAACGTTAAAGCTTTACCTCCGCAGTTTACAGGGGAAAGTGATATAAGTTCTGTAGAAATAAAGATGAAGGATTCTGTAACGGAAGGCAAGATCTTTTCCGCGCTAGGTCGGGGTCATGCGCCCATATGTCTATGGCTCGTTGCGGCTGACATACGGTTAGGGTCGACGGCGTCGTTTGTATGGAGGCAGTTGTGTTGCATGTCCACATACCTACCAGGTCCTACCTACATATAGGTAGTAGGTACTATTAGGTAGGTATTGTACCTAGTATGTACCAAATATCGTCTCCCTAATGTTCCGTATGTTAAGGAGCCCTGTTTGGAACGTCGATGTCATCTCAAGTAAGTGCGATCAAACTTCGTTGGCTAGAAGTTGGAACTAATATCATACAATCCAATAGTTATTTGTTGGCTCAGCCGCTCAGGCAATTGGCCTATTCTCAATTTCGTAATTATTTCGGTCAACCTCAAGCCATAGCTGGGTCAGTTTGATATTGACAAACAGCAAATTTGGTGCCCTCTTGTAAGGCGACCAACCTGTCAAGGATATCCCACGCGGTCTGATCGAAATGAAGTGGATCGCGGATGGCATGTCAGAGGGTAGGGACCACAGCAAGTCATGGAGCCTATCCACGCTCCTGGGTCCAAAGGAGTCAAGGATTTGCTATCGAGATCTCATATCTTAAAAGCATTCTTTCAAGTATCAAAATAAACATACTGTATGTAGATGAGATGGGCGGTGCCGCGGTGGTGCTTCAGCGGGCCGTTGATTGCGGGAGAAGTGGGTTAACTATGTAGTTAGGTATTTGAAGTTTTGAACCTCGCTAGAGTCGCTACACCATTTGATCGTATTCATATATGATCGTATTCATATATAATAGTTGTACATACATGCACATGTAGTAGCTTCGTTTGATGACTGTGCATGACATGACTACTTACATAGTACATATGTAGGTGATTTCTGCAAACTTGTTTGAATTCTAGCAATAACATAACGATGATTGGTATGAATATCTTCCTAACTAACCTAGTATCATCCTTCTCGTTGAGCCCCATCCAACCATCCTAGTATTAGGGTCCGGTGGGAATGTGACAAGTGGTGGAAAGTTAGACACCACACATATTGCAGAATATAACTAATATACGATGATCACTTTGCCATCGTCTATTTTAGACGAGCTTATGTAGGTAGGTATCAGATATGGTAACAAGTTCGTGATGAGTACTGTCTTTAATCATATTAGTTAGTGGGATCATGCATATAAGCATCATATAAGCATCCCGCAGCTATATTAATAATAACTAACTAACTAATAGTTAATGAATGAAAAAAAAAATGAAAAAAAAAAGGAAAAGGAGAAGAAAAAAAAAACGTCTACATGTGGATGCTACGTATGGATGCAATGGATGCTATCCGCCGACTAGTGCCGTACACAATGTACTGTACGGATACTACCCTCCATTTTCAGGGGTTGATTCATTTAGGGTTCGAAGACTAGAGCCATACGTGGTCAAGCGCCAGGAACAGCCGTTTGATTGGACCGCGGAAGCCTTAAGTCGTCTGTGCTATAGCATTTTAGCGCACACCGTCGCAGCGATCACCTTGTTTTACAATGTCACGGTAAAATGTACATAGCGTACATAAGTCAACGTGTGTGATCATTGATATTAACTGTAGAGCTGTTGTATCTCTTGAGTTACTTCAAGTAATTATGTATGTAACTACCATCATATGGGTAGTTATGTATATAACTACTATGCAGTCATGTAACATCTGACAGCTGACAGCTCGTGAAGAGGCGAAGAGGCTGAGACGTCGAGTCCATGTACATACTATAGTACATACCTAGTACGAACTTCGAAGCCGAGGCCCCTAAACTTCCGTTTGCGCCGTCCTCGCGCTTGCTCGTCAATCCACTTCAAACAATTAAGCTTACTACATACTACTATGTATAATGTATGTATTGTACAAGTACCGTGATGTTGTCGGTTCCGTCGAGGCGGTACCGCGCCGCTTAAGCATTGTTAGTGCCCGTGTAGATCATGTGCCCAACGCATATCCGCTACCCGGTACTGAGAATTACACATGTAAAAACGAAGACTGATAAGTGCACATGTGTGTACCTACGTAGGTAACCGTTATTGGAAGCGAACTCGTACAAGATGTAAGTGCACATATGTAGGTACATATGTGGTAGCGATGGCAAGACATGGCTTTTAGTGGCGTTGTCAAGTCTGCTCCTTGGGCGTTTGTGGTTGGACAAATATGTACCTCGCATGTGCTTGACGCGGCCGCCCGGTGGGGAGATGGGATGCTGTGGCTGTATGGCTTGCTTCTTTTTCGCTTCCGATATATTCCATCTCCTTGCTTTACGTCCAGCTGACAAGGTCAACCGTCAACGAGGGCTGACTGAACGGCCGCCATAAGCAGTAATGTATTTTCTGAAACAACTGGATGGTTCCTTTAAGGATCGACAGAGAGAAGCAAATATCGTATCACATAATATAGTTACATGCATGTAAGGTAAGTTGGTAGCTTCAATGTTGAAGTCTTTGAAGCTCAACTACAATTACATATGTAAGAGATGTAGTTATGGGTGTACCTGGATGCAAATCATCCGTTCTGCTCTTCTCCCTAGCTGCTGTGTGACAGCCTTAAAACGCCACCGATAGATGAATGACTTACGTAGTAACCTACCTAACCTAGGCATGTACTTACAATTATGACACAAACTTCAAATGCTCACCTTCACACCTAGAATGCCCAATGCTATTTTCGTTGCTTAGCCTAGCTACATTTGGTACCTCCTACCTACATAGTATTATCCTCAAGAGCTCGAGCGAATGCCTACCTAGGATAATAGTATCCACTACTATGTAGTGAGTAGGTAGTACATGATACAAACAGGGAAGATGAAGCATTGTGATCGTCATGTTCTAGAAGAAGCTGACTATTAAGCTTACAAAAATAATTCGGAACTTGTACATACCGATAGTTAATTCGTCCCGTTCGCAAGTACCGCGGTAGGTTAGCTCGCTAGGTAGTAGGTACATATAAATATCTACCAGTGACTTCATACTTGAAAGACGTTACTCAAAGGTAGACGTCGTACAATGCTTTTCTAGTGTTGTTTTCAGTTCAATGTTGTTTAAAGTTCGTAACCAAAGTTACCAAACAAATGAGAATAATATGTAGGTACCTAGGTAGGTACTAGGTATGCCTGAACGACTCGGCGCCCCATAGTTACTAGGTACGGCGTATGTACATATGTAAATTCTGTCCCGATTGCTTTGCTCGAGTCTCGTGGACTTGTCGAGTCATCAAATTCATCTCCCTCCTCTCTCCCCCCCTGGCTACTTTCTCATCGCTCGAGCTTTGCCAAGAAGCTGCTTTACTTAATAGAGTTACATTTGTCCCTCAACTGGGAGTCTGGGACACGTAAAGACAACAATTGAAGTCGGTAAGTAAGATGATCGCTTTCTCTTATTACTTCAAACTTAGACTAATAATACCTGATACTTTTACAGGATTGTCTATTAACTTGACACCTGCTTGATGCATGTATCAGGCAGGTGATATTACACATTCACTTTTATGATGTTAAGCACGTGCATAATACGTTGCTCATATTGTTCTCAATAAAGCACAGACAACTTGAAATAAACCATTACGGAGATAAGCGATCTAATACATTAAAAAATCAAGGCCTGCAATGTATATGTGTAGATACATATTAGACAATATGAAGCTACATATCGTACATGTATTTACTACATACCTAGTACCCTAGGTACATCATAGCACTAGGTATTTTACAGATGACAGGCACGTGGATATATTAGGTACAATCAAAACTCGACTATCGGACTATGTACTACATATGTACATACGTATGCAGCAGTCCTACATAAATATGTAGGTACCTAGATAATACCTCAAGAAGACAGTATAAATCGATTTCAATGTCTTCTAGGGTTCCATGAATAGGTAGCATTCAAGTTGTTCTAACGCGGTCAATGTTCCTACATATCAAGTTTTACTTACATACATACATAATAGCGCAGCCAGTCCTGAGTCTGCACTCAGTGCCACTCACATATGTACATGCAGGTACTGAGTTAGGTACGCCCATACCCTGGTCAAAGATACCTACTGCCAGGTATTTGCATGTAGTGTAAGGTACAATACCTAATGCAGGGTCCTTACCTATCTAGGTGCTAGCACCTTTTCCATGCAGGGGAGGAGGGGTTTCTCTTCCAGGATAAGCTCGATTCTCTATCCCAGTACTATCCCAATTACGTCCTAGTTACTCATCCCAGTCCATCACCCTCATTTCCACCCATTCGGTTTTTCCCATTTTCGTCTCGACTTGTCAGTCAAGCTGTATTTGTCTTGGCTCTCATCTTCCTAATCCACCTAGTCCGTGTGGAGAGTTGAGTCCAGTTTACTCTCGTTTGAGTTTAGTTGCTAGTTTGTCATTCACTCATACTCTCTCTTGCCTGTTTTTTCTCCTTCATTCTTTGGCAGCTTGCTCCCTTTGTCGTCAATTATTTTGATTTTCCTTCGACAACTTCTCTCACCACAGTCATTCTTTTGATACCAAACATAGCCGCCGTCGAAAAACGAACAGACCACCACGCGAACGATACCTCGGTCGGTCAATTGGAGTAATCAGATTCAAGCCCCAGTTATCAAAGACACTGTCGAAAGAAGAAAAAACCCGAGACGAAAAAAAAAAGAAGTTGCTGAGGCAGACAAGCGAAACCCTCGCAACCGTGATCGTTCTGGCATTCGACCAAACCTTGATCAATTTGACCAATCTGACCAAGTGGCTATCGCACAAGGCCTTGCAATCATATCTCATTCCAGGACCCCAAAGGCCGGATCTTGCAGATTTAGCAAGCATACACAGCATCGGATTGCGGCATTCGTCTGCTACCAGCCTATCCTGCAGGAACCATTGGTCTGTGGTGCAACGACGACAGTTCCCAATCCCTCGTATCTCTTTCGCATCTTTACGATACAACACCCTCTCCTTGAGTCCATATTCGTTTCTCCCGCCCTCCCAAGTGAGGTAACTTCATTGGTTCTATTGGGGAAAAGAGACGGGGGTTATCCCAAGTTGTCTGTGTGATCGTCATTCGGCCCATCTAGAAATTCATGCTTGGTATCTTTGGGACTATCCAAGTTGTCAAAGCTGCCCAGGTTCTTCCATCGATCTGTGAAACGCTCCCGACACGAGCCAGTCCCTTCTCAGGTAGGCTCTTCCAATGACTTTCTTAACCCCCTCCTCCAAGTTTTCCTTTTTCAGCACTTTGTTTTTGACTAGACAGGAGACGGGACAACCTACATGTTTCTATTTCTACCAATCAATATGCAGCTCACCCAGCATGATATGATATGTAATTGAGAAACCCCCTGAGCATGTCCGGGTCCGCGCTGCTAGTGCGCAGCCCCTTAACGCTCCCTCCCCACACACACACAACGTCTACACTAATAACACTTGGCTACACATCTATTTCCTCATATAGTGGCCAATTTACATTCTTTAAGCTAACATAGACCTTGTATAGATCTGGCTCAGGATTTTCAACAGATTCGAATCTCACCAAAGTCGGTCATTTTTTTAAGCAGGCCCCATTACTTTCATTAATGGCATAGGGAACGTGATAGTAGCTTAGTACGACATCGCTAAGCACTACACAAGCCAATCATTTACAACCTAGATCAGTTTTCAGGTCTAACTACAACATTTTTGATACGTCAAAGAACCGGCAGAGGCATCGCTCACGATGAATCGCTTCCGGACAAAGAAGAAGGTGAAGGAATTGAAGGAGGATGTGTCGATTTCTCGGCCGACTCCTCGGCCGTCAGAAGATTCGGAATCATCCACGCCTTTCCGACCGTTTAGCAAGAAGGGAAAAAAGGTCCAAGAAACCGAGAAAATCGATATCGATCTCTCCACAGCGCTGCCATCCACAGATAACTTCCGCACCAGCCTATTAATGACTGGCCTCTCTGCCCGGTTTTCCATGTTGCGGGAGCAGGATGATCCAAGCACCAAGATCGGCAAAGCTAGCGATGACAGCGTACTCTTTCCTAAACGACAATCGAGACTGGATTATGGAGGATTCCATGGTCTAGGAGACATTGCCGAGGTGGAGTCTATAAGGGCTGCTGCTCCGTTCGCTCGGAAGAACTCGTACAACTCGGACGCAGATTCAACGAAGGCCAGTAGTATCATGGGACGTTCTAAACCGACGGAGGGTAACAACCTATTTGGCGGGCGGCAGAAGATCTACAAAATTCCAGTGGGTGCCAACTCTAAATCAAGTGGAATGGGGGGTCGAGCACTATACGATGACGACGTGGCTCTGTCAGCCTTTCAGAAATGGAGACAAGCAGAGAGAGAGGGCAAATCGTATGAGGGCGAGGGAGATGAGGATGAAAGGAGAGACTCAGGCGACCCAGAGCCCGACAACCTTCGCGCAGAATCGCCCATTTCCAGCAACTACAACCAAAAGCGAGAGACATCCTCCACAACCTTTTCGATGCCGTCTTTGGTTAGGAACTCGACTGCGGCGACTTCAGTCTCCTCTTCTCAGCGTGCGTCGTCAATAAAAGATTGGCAGCCATCGAATAGCTCCACATCTACTACGGAGAGAAGCGTAACGCGCACGAGGCGATTATATGAGTCTGGGCTCAATAACGATCTACATGAGCAGCAGTCATCTGCATTCTCCCGCATTGACTCCCTTACTCGTCAACGCACATTCGGTGCCCTAAGTCCTGATCTGGCGCAGAATTCACCATCGCCTACGACTATCGGATTCGTGGAACGTTTTAGTGGAGAGCGAAGGATCCTAGCGAAGTCTAGTGCCCCGAACCTACGATCAATGAGCCCTCCTACCACTGCCTCTTCAGCTGGCACTCCGGATCTCGGTGCGCGCGCACCTAGTGCAACTGAAATGCGATCTAACTTTGGCGGAGCTCCGCCTTTGAGCCCTCCCATTAGTGAAACTGAGGAGAATTCAATGCTGATGATTCACCCCTATGACCTGGGAAAGGCCACCGCTCTCGGCGTATTCCAAAAGCCTTTGCAGCCGTACGACGAGTCAAGATACGCCCAACGACAACTACAACGTCAGCAAGGACGGGACACACCTAGCACACCTACCCTAAGGTCTCATGATGAACCAAACAGGTCGTTCGTCAGTGACAGATCGAGTTCCTCCTCGTCTGCCCAGAAGAAGGAGTCAGATTCCAAAGTAGACGTGGTCCCCACAGTGTCTGAGCCACTACAAGACGAGGAGCAAGGAATGTCCTTTCTAGCTGACCCGAATGACTCTGAAAGCTCACGTGCTGTTTCTCCCCAGCCTTCCGTGTCCCCGCAGGTCGTTTTGAGACGTCCATCAGATCATGAACACCCTGCCCTTCGCGAATCTATTGTATCGGTACCCGTAAGCGAACCGTCACCAGTCTCAGACCGATCAATGTCCCTTTCTCCCAGATCGAGCAAAGTCTCGCCTGCGGACTCGCCCACTCTGGGGCCAACTGCTGGCGCTGGGCTGAGCGGCATGGTACGAGAACACCTTCGAAGAGACAGCAATGCTTCGTCAATTTATGGTGCCATGCCATCCACAGCAGGCATGGAATCCCGTTTCCCGGAGGATCTAGGGGGCTCCGATACCTTCCAAGATTTGAGTAATAGCGCCAATCCATGGGAATCGGCAGATGGTGCCAGTCGCGATTGGTCTTTGGACTTGGATGTTAATGAGCCTATGCCGGACACTCTGTCTCAGTCCCCGAAAACTGCCGACCCGGAAGAATTCGCTAGAATTCGCCCTCGTACACTACCCAATGCTCGTAATGATGGAGATGAATTTGCAGATCAACTCGCTGATGGAGCCCGTCGGGTACGCGAACGGTTAACTACATATGTCGAATCCGACAGCCGTTCTGCATCCCCCAACCGATTAGGTGATAACACAGATGCGAGAGATTCATCACAACAAAAGCAGAATGGACTCGGGTTCCTACAGCTAAAAAGCAGCCGAGGATCATTTGTTGAGCGGGGCCGTGATATATCGCAGTTGAAGGCTTTGAAGATGCTTGGTATGGGGTCCTCTAACTCATCGCGCGACCTATCCACGAGAGACAGTTCGAGGGAACGAAAATCGGTCGAAAATAGCGAACGGGAGGATAAAACAACTAGTGGTGGCGAGTCCAATGATGGGCTTCGTACGTTCCGCCAAGCGAAACGTGAACTACAAAAGATGAAAGACATGGAGATACAAATTTTGCATCCGTCGCGTTACGAGCCCGATTCAGCACGATCAACACCCACTAAGGACCGACCGTCGTCGTCTAAGCATCGTTCGCCCGAGCGGGATAGGAAACCACCTCCGATGTTCTTCCAAAAACGGTCAAAAACGGATATAATACCAAGTGAAGAGCCGAGACCAAAGACCCAGGAATCAAGATCCCGAGAAGTGTTCAGATCTAACCGTGCCAGAAGCAGTTCTGAGTCTAGTACTGACGGGCGGCCACGCAGCCGGACGATACGAGCGACGGAGAAGGCCTCCGGGCGCGGTAACTTGCAAGTAGGACCAAACGGAAATACGACGCGGCCTATGCTACGCTCTCCTGGCCTACCTGGAACGGATATTAAGCGTTCACCTATCATGCCCCCACACCCGTATCCGGGATCTACGCAAAGTAGACCGACGAACTTAATGCCAGATAACAACCTTCGAGTTCAGACATCCCATGGCTTTGAATCTGGTCAGCCCTCTCCTGTTTCACCCATGCCTTCGCCATATGGTGCCCGCGGTCCATCGTCTGCCACACTCCCTTCCTCGCCCCGTTCAGGACTGCCCCCCAACCATGCTGCCAACAATGGGCCGTCGGCTGATGGCAACAGACGTAAAATCAAGACGAAAGACATCTCGGACCCAACATTTGTGACGTCGAGTTCCCGATTTCCTACCACATCCCTACCCGATGCCCAGCAGAACATGTCTCGCAGCAACAGCCGATCCGCTCCGCCCTTGCCACCTATCAATCCAAGACGAAGACAGGACTTCTCGAGTACCCGTGCTGTATTTGATAACCTGAGCCGACGCCCAACCAAGAATCTTGAAGATGAGGCCAGTGCCAGCATGCCAAATCTATCTTCGGACATGTCAACAGATAGGGACGAAGATCCACGACCCGAACGCCGTCGAATACGTCCCATAGCATCCGAAGGCTTCGGGTTGGGCTCCCGAGCGCCTAGCAACGCTACCAGGCCTCCCACATCTAGAAAGGTTGTTGCCCAAGGACCAAACTCGCCTGACGGGGGCCTACCAGGTGGTATGATTTAACGAGAATGACTCGGGAACACCTTGGTCGGGCCTTTTCCATTCGAGGTGCTTGTTTAGTTACAGACTGGAGTGGTTGGCTCTGCAACTTGCATGAAATGTCACGAGATACCTATTCCGCATTGTTTCTTTCTCATGAGGTCTACATCGAACGGTTAGTTGTATATCCTGTATAATAAAAAACCCAAACCCCAATTCGCGCGCATGACAGTTTCACACTTCTCAATATTTTTTTTTATATCTGGTACACGGATTCGGGTTGCGTTGTCGCTTGATCATCGGGCTGGCCTCGGGGATGAAGCAGGAGGCGGAACATATTAGCTAATCAAGAAGAAGGAGATGCAAGTTTAGCAACTCGAGTTCTACAGAGGATACCATATATTCGGAGCATTTTGATGGGAGGATCCCAAGGGCGTCGAGTCGGGGTCAATGACAAACCACAGAAAAGTTGGTGTCTAGGCCATGCATGAATAATTGCCTCGGCGGCCGATTATGTATTTTGAGCTTTCTGAAAACTCGCCGGGAATAAAATATGTACTGCTAAGTCTACCTAGGTTAGTATATTTGAGCATTTCTCGATAGCTGTGTTTTCGTCTTGTGATATTTGTCTCCTATTTTTGGCAACTATGTAAGCCCCTATTTTTTAAGAAAGGGTTGTATGTGTTATGGTGTAACGAATTTTGATCGCAATTACTTCCAAGTCACTCATTTGAAGCGAGCCCAATAACAATCATAGCAACCTTGATTATATCCCAAGAATGAAATATCAACTAGGTACCTAGGCAGGTAGGTAGATGATGAATGCCTGCCCAGGCGTTTTTGTTTAGTCCTTCCTCTATATGGAAGACGTGGTGCCGCGACCCGAAAAGTCTACCCTCCTCGTCGCAATGAAACCCAATCAGCACACGCACTTTGCGACCTTACGTCATGGAGATCATCCTTCCCGATGGCTTCCCCTGTTAGCCAAGTCTTGGTCAAGGGGTTGTTGGTCAAATAGAGGCGAGGTCTTCCTGCTGCAGGCTGCAGCTCACTGTGCCTAGTGTACGAATACTTGCAAATGGAGGATCGACAAGTTGTCTACCGGGGGATGTCTAGGGGAAGGGAAGACTGGAGACGATCCGGTCTAAGCACCATGTGTGTGTGCCTGGTGGTTAATAATAAACGCCAATGTCCAGGGTTGTTCATCGCTCGCCGGGGTGGGATGCCGTGATAGGATGTCGTTTCCCACCCACCCCCCTTGCCCATCATAAACTTGGCGGTATCCCTCCAACCATGCCTGTGTAGTGTTGGTTCGTCTGTTGGTTCGTTTGCTCGTTCATTCATCCTGTTGGAGGCGATAGAAAGCGCGACATGTATGATAGTTACCGGCTTCCGTAGAAGATTGGTGTGAGTGATGATGTAGAGACCTAAATCGGGTAGGTGTGTAGTTTGTCTGGGGTAGATATAAACTCCCACGAGCGATCACTACCTAGATCCGGTGCTGGTGGTGCTCAGACATACCTACCAGAGGCGCAGTTTTGATCTTCACATGCACAGTAACTACCTATCCAAGTATCGTATCTAGGTAGTTGGGCACCAGGTAGATCGACAGCCATGGCTATCTTTCCCTTCCTCGCTGCTGCTCTCGGGCTACTACTATCAACAACAGTCGCCGCGCAAGGCTGCCCTCCTCCTCTCGAGCCATCGGCCCAGCTGAAAATCAGAGACGGCTATGCCGCACAAGTCATATTAAACGAGCTCAAGTCCCCGCGTGACATTGTCTTCGATACGGCGGGGAATCTGCTTGTGGCCGAGCAAGCCGGGGGTGGGATCAGGAGGGTCGTTTTGAGTGAGGATGAGAGTGGTGATAGTGTCTGCGTGGTTTCGAGCGCGCAGCTGATTGACGATGCTGATGTGAGTACCTGCACAGTTGCTGGCTTGAAGGATACCTACGCACGAGACGTGATCAGATGCCTTAGGTAGATAACCCAAGCTCACAACCCCCTTTCTAACGCGCGCTCTCAAGTTAAACCACGGCCTCGCCCTGACCGCCGACGGCAAAACGCTCTTCGTATCGAGCCTCCCCACCGTAGACGCCTACCCCTACGACGCCGCCGCGGGGACCGTCGGGACAAAAAGGACAGTCATAACCAACATGCGCAACGAAGGGCACAACACCCGCACGCTGCTCGCGCCCGTCACGGCCCCGGACGTGCTGCTCGTGTCGCGCGGCTCCGCTGGTAACATCGATAACGGGACTACGGAGCAGGCGTCTGGGAGGAGCATGATCAAGATGTTTAGTGTTGCGGAGCTTTTGGGGGCGGGCGAGGCGGTGGAGTATGCGGAGGCGGGAGAGGTGCTGGGGTGGGGGTTGCGGAACTCGGTGGGGGTTGGGGAGGATGTGGCTACGGGGGGTATTGTACGTGTTACTTTTCTACCCTTCATCTCTCTCTCTCCTATGGACCTACATACCTATATACCTACACATGAGCTAACTAATACCCCTTACATAAATCCAGTGGTCCGTCGAAAACTCCGCCGACAACATCGCGCGCGCCAACGTAGACCTCCACAACGACAACCCCGCCGACGAGCTGAACTACCACGGCGTCCTCGCCAGCACCTCAAACCCTCTCAAGGGCGCCAACTACGGCTACCCCGCGTGCTTCGCCGCGTGGCAAACCACCGACATCCCGTCCAACGAAGCCGGGCTCATCACAGTCGGTTCGCAGTTCGGCGGCGTGGAGGGAACCCCCTACGAGAACGTCACGGGGAGCACGGCGCCAGAGGAGGTGGATGCGTTCTGTCGCGCGCAGAGGCAGGCGCCGAGGCTGGTGTTCCCGCCGCACAATGCGCCGCTGGGCGTGAGGTTCGCGGGGGATGGGAGCGCGGCGGTTGTGGCGTTGCATGGGAGTTGGTGAGTTACCTGTCTGCCTAGTTACTTACCTCCTTAACCTTAGCTAGGGAGGGAGGGAGGTACTGTAGGTAGAATATGAAAATCGCTAACTGGGAATGATCAAACATCGCAGGAACCGAGAACCGCCCGACGGATACCGCCTCGGCAAGATCCCGTTCGCGGACGGCCAGCCCGTGGCTAGTGTCTCTGACACCGCGGCCGTAGAGTACATCTTGCAGAATGAGAATATTACTAAGTGTCCTGCAGACTGCTTCCGGCCTGTAGGGCTCGCGTTTGATAAGAAGGGGCGGTTGTTCATGACGAGTGATCAGACGGGCGAGTTGTATGTTATCACGGGGGTTTGATGAGGGTTTGGGGAGTTGTTGTGGGATGTGGGTGGGTGAGGAGGTAGGTAGGGTAATTTCTGTGATGCTCGAATTTGAGGATGTTGAAGTATTGGGTTCTGTATCTACTTAGAAGGTACCTCACTATGGACGTGTGATGCTTTGAGAGATTTTATCATACTTATCCGGTACTAAAGTGTTCAGGTAAGTAGAAACAAACCCGAAAATTGAATCCCATATAACCCTTAGGGAGATAGCCGGCAGGTACCGATATTTCTAGGCCTCCCACCTCTCCTCGTTCCAGCATCGAAGGAGCCGAGGCGTTACTACCTTAAATCACAAATCCCAAGACCTCGATGAGGCTGTGTCGTGGCTAAACGCAACAACCCGACTAGTCCAGAAAAGGGGATGGATGGATGTTTTACGACAGGAAACATACCTACGAAGATCCCCTGCCTACACAAGCAGGTGTCTAGCAATTGTTCCTGGCATGCGGCACAGATTGGCGATGCAGGCAGATCTTTTCACTCTAGAGAGCATGCAGCGACTAGGGGACGTGGTTATCATTGCATAATGCTTCCGCGGCTAAGTTTTCTCGAAGGGTAGATCAAGGCTGTATTAGGTACAGAGACGACGTCTTTTCGTAGATACTATGTAGAACCCCTTAAATTATATATATTTATGTATAAGTTAGGGAGGTCCTGACCTGTCTAGTATCTTTGGACGGATGGATGTCTAGGGCACAAATACCACTCTACCCTCGCCTACCAGCGACGTATCATTCCAAGCCGTTTCGATATCCTTCAGCGGCACAGAATGAGCTGCAAGTAGTTTCCAGCTGGCCATCGTCGGGATCAGGGTCTGGAGCTCCTTCTGCAGGGCTGATACCTTCCAGGACCCAACCCCGGCCCCTCGGATAGTCAAGTCGAAGGAGCGGAGCAGGTGAGACGGAATCTCAGCGGTGCGCTGGGCTAGGCTGCCTACTTGGACGTGTTGGACAGGTTTCCTCGACCTTGCCAGCGATGATAGTAGCTGCACCGTCGCATCTCCGTAGACGTAGTCGAGGATGACATCGCAACCTTGTACCTTGGAGAAGTCAGTCTCGGCGATAGGATCTTGTAGCACAACTCGCTCATCAAGGCCTTCGACTTTCTCTAAGGCCGCAGCATTCCGGGCGATGCCGATAATCTTGCCTGCCCCTAAAGCTTTAGCAGAGTATACGGCCAGGCGGCCGCTGTCGCTCGTAGCACCAACAATAACGGCTATGAAGTCCTTGGGTAAATTCGTTGTGCGTTGGGTGATGGCCATCCAGCTGCTCATGGCCGGATTGACACTAGCAGCAAAGGACGCAGGGTCGATATCACTGGGGATAGGATAGATGACATCTTTCTCGAAGTTGATGTACTCGGCGAATGTGCCTCCCTGGAGGGTAAAGCAGTAATGTAGCTTTCCGGTGGCCTCGTCTCGGGCAACGCAATCAATGCCAACGGTGTGGGGAAGTTCTCTAGCCGAGTAGTGGGCTCCCGAGGCGCGGGAACGAACGACTTGGTGGGCGGCGGCAGCCAAGACACGAAGCTGGATTTGGTTGTCTGATGGTGTAAGCGGATCGTCGAGTGTGACGTATCGTGGTCCTTCCGGCCAAGACTGTACCTGGGCTGCGTGCATTATGCTTGATTATCGTCCAATTTTCTGCTAATTGTTTAGATGATAATAGCCTAACCTAAGCCTTGTGATATTTGTGTTTGTAGATTTTGGTATACTCTTTAAGAAGTCTAACATATTGTTTTTGTCCAAGCAGCCAAGGTAACCATTTATACTATACTCGGATACTCGGACGCTCGGATTTGTTCTACTTCAGATTATCTCCTTACCTGGCCGTCGAAAGTACCTACACGGATAATAGGGCTGTTTTGCATGTATATGTAAGTAGGCAGTATAGTACGACACCAAAACTGGGTAGTGCTCGTTACTGTTGTTGCTTGCTTATAGCTCGAAAAGGGTTATAATATTCTTTCGATCGGATGAGTCTTGTATCCCCTGTACTAGCCAGTAGGAAGCAGATGGATTCAAGCCGCAACAAACCAGAACTAAGGAAAAGGATCGGATTTAAGAGCGTGCTTGAAGTTGCAGATTGTGAGTCAAACGCTTGTTGGCCAACAAAAGGGGTTGTCATGTCTGATATGCTCTGCAAGTAAGAATCCTTGGGAAGATTACCTCACTGACGCTAGATACTTAGGCTAGGTAGATACATGCATCAATGCAGATATAGTTACATATGTACCTAGATGCCTACTTACTAGGTAGATAAAGGAGGGAGGGAGGGAGGCTTCAGTTGAATATGTTAGGAGCCAGGAAAACTCAGCTTGAAAGTGGCTTACTTTTGCGGCACGAAACAATGGTCTCACTACCAGTGGACGAACCACTTGCGGCTTACTTAGCCTGATGTTGTTTCTATTCTCATCGCGACTATGTCACCAAGTCTATCCGATTTGGGGGCTAGGCAAGAAAAGATCTTGGATTAGACAGTTTACATCGCATGGCAAAGGAACAACACGTGTGTGGCTGACAACGATCGCCCGACAAACCACAGCCCATTGACCTAACCTACCTAGTAAGTAGGTTATACTGCTGACGGGTTATATCTTTAGGTAAGATACCATGTAGATATGTGTGTAGGTATGTAAGAGCAAAAGAGTGTGTGGGTGACGTACACTAAAATTCTGGTGGGTGGGAAATCGTTGCCTGGTGTGAGAGGCGGTGACGAGCGAAGACGCAAAATAAAACCCCTACTTACGTATACCTGTATCGAAGAGAGGGTGACATCCGTGGCCGGTGGGATGATGATAATGAAGATAGCTTGGAAGGTAGATAAAGTGAGTATAGTAGATACTCTATAACAAGCAGCTCGATGCCGTTTTGGACTCGTAAAGCCGAACAGTGTTGACCAACTGAGTAGAGCGACGACTAAGATGGCAGATGGCCGAATCACGGCTAGTTTCACCAGCCTCGAGATCGTCACCACTCCGCAATGGGGAAGACATCACCCCGCTATACTTAGATGCGCCGAGCCCTACCAGCCCAGCTAAGTAAATCCTTCGGTGGATAATCCAACTACACTATTTCTGCGGCTGTATGATGCATGTCTGGGTTATATATGCTTGAAGGTTATAGGTAGAACATTGAATATAGGTACAAAGCTGTTGTGTGTCTAATACTTGCAGGCTGCTACAGAGACTGTGATGATAGAGAGAGACTCCAAAAAAAAAAAAAAAAAAAAAAAAAAGAGTAGGCAGGTAGGTATAAAGGTACATATGTAAGGTGGTTTTGGTAAGACTTGGCGTGACGAAACCGGACATGATGCATGCGACGGAGAATGGGGATATAGTCCTAGGTTTAATACTACCTACTATAATACCTACTGGGTAAGTCGGTATAAAGACGGGATGAGACGAGATAGGATAAGGGTATGATTGACATGATAGACAGGAGTAGGGATGGGATGTAAGAAAGTGAGAATAACAATGATAAAATAATAAGATAGGAGTGAGAAGGCTGGGGGAATTTACGTGTGATGGCAGGAAGAAGCAAAAAGGGAAAAAAAAAAAAGGAGCAAGTCAGGCTAAAGAATACATAGGTGCAGAATATCTAAAGCAGTAAAAGCTTACATGCTGCTACATTGCGTAGTACCTGCCTTACGTAGATACATAACTACCTAACCTAGGTACTAGGTAGTTAATGGGTAACTTCCAAAAAAACATAGCCCCCAAATATGCATGCATTTGCGAATCCTTCAATTCAATGCTCCAAACCTTGAAGTTCAAAGTTGTCGCAACGGGCCGTAATAGAACGCGGGCGTTTTACCCCAACTGCTTCTTCAATTGATTCAATTATCATTTGCTTCCCAAAACAGATTAGCTCTGAACTATACCCTAGGCACTAGACAATGGGAGGTAACTAGTATGTAACTTATGTACGTGTACCTAATAAGCTGGTACTTGAGAAATTGTTCAATATACCCTGACCTGGACTGACTAATGCGAGCAACTGTTAGTGTGGCCTATGAAAGGGGGACTATGAAATTAAATCTAAACCAAGATAGGAAAAGAAATGGGGCGAAGCTAGACCAAAAGATTCTAGCTAGTACCTTACCTTCCTAGTACTTAGTAACAACAGGTAGGCACCTTAGCTAAGCTGGGTTTAGTTTATATCCGACATCCTTGGAAACAAAAACCGTTAAACTAGGTAGGTATCTTCTCAGTGCTCACCCCTTTATATGCCCCCAGGTCACTGGTGTATTCAATTTAGTAGGTCACTGGGTACTGGGTACTATTGTAATTTTGTATGTACGATACAATACATACCAGCCATACCTACCTGCTTACCTTCGAACCGTGCTATCTTCTTCTACTACTTGCCTAACTTTACTTTATTTAATTTTCCTTAGACCTTCCTTGCCTCGCCTTGCCTTGCGATCTTTTTTTTTTGGCCTCCGCATTCTCGAAGCATTCCCTTTTGAGGTCTTCCCAAAGTAACACGCGTACAATCGCAGAATACATTTACAGGATATATTCTCCGATTTGTAGTTGTGATAGTGTGTCCTTGGCTGTGTCCGTGTCTGTGTCTGTGCCTGCGGCGTGTTTTTCAACAACAAAAACACCTTTACGTCGGAATGAACGAAAGACGAATGAATCAATAAACACAAACGAACCGAACGACGTCGAAGTAGGGTATTATAACCGGAAAAGAATTAAAGATACAATAAAAGGGAAAAGCAGAGAGAATAAATTGTACGAGAAAAAAAGAAAATAGGAGAAAGCAAGAATAAATGACGAATTGAATCGCGAGTCGCGTTTTTTTTCTATTTTATTTTTATTCTTTTATTCCTTTTCAACGAACAACCACAATTCTTTCTCACCCCCAATTCAGCAATAGCTATGTCGGCTTCGGCATCAACACCTCGGAGTCGAAGTCCCCAGACCGCATTGAGTTCACGCTCCTCCTCGTCTTCCGACCACACCGCCGTTGCACATATTGATAGGCCCACGTCAATACATAGCAATTGTCCATGCGAAAAATGCGACAACATTAATAACGAAAGGGGTGTTACGCGAATTGATGTTCCATTAATAGCGATACCGCGACTATTCAATGCGCTATTAGGCTTCGCTACCGTTATCCGCGTTCATACCACAATTGATGCTGGCTGGTGGCCATGGGAACATAAGGTCCTGTTCTCGCTATGCTGGGTTACCCTGTTCTGGAACCTGGCCCACGCCATATGTAGCATTCTTGGATATGCCTACTGGCCATCGCCGCGGCGGACCGTTGGTCTGCCGCCTATCAGCGTAACCATCAATGGCAAGACTCTTGTTTCCTTCGGGGGTCCCGACGAGGAGGATGGCCCGCGGAGGAGAAGAACCAAGCGCATTCAATTCAGCATTATTGATATGTTTCTTGCCATCCCAACCCTTGGATTCCTAATTTACTCGGCGCACATCATGTATCCGTGGTGGGGATCCAGATACGTTGGTCTATGGCCACCAACAATAGGCCTCATCGCCTCACTTGTGTAAGTTTGTCTTTCTTCTCATTTTTTTTAGCCCTTCCCTGCTCCTTATATGACAATCTGTGATTTGAGATCGCAATGCTAACCTGACTGCATTAGTTCCTTCGAATTCATCACAGCTTTCTTCCAGCTATTCCAGTTCTTCGAAGCCAAGGTCATTGGGATTCAACTAACGATGCAAGACATTTATGAGAAGGACGATCCCGTGGGACGATTACAATTATAAGGAGTAATTGGGACAACAACAATGTATGTGCGCATGCATGCATGCGAGCGAGCGAGCATCAAGTCATTTATTCTCTTCTTACTTAAAAGCAAAAAAAAAAAAAAGGGACAAGCCAAAACTTGAAAGCGCCATAAGCTCAGGCGAAAAAGGGGCGGTTCCAAATACAATCGTTTTTTGTAATAACCATTTCTAGCATGGGGTGTTTTACATACTGTTTATACTTTTTTGAGAGATACCAACCCGAAAATAACTAGGCAGGCAGGCAGGCAAGTAGGCAAGTAGGCAAAGCAACGGGTCAGGGCGAGGGCGAGGATGGGGACGAGGGTGAGGATAGTGGAGGCGACGGAGGCGGCGACATCGAGCATTTTATGGGCATCGCGCAATACCACCACGTACGTACATAGTCAACCGGCATGAGCCATGATGATACCACACAATGGAACAGAAATGCATTATCTCGCGACGCAAATTACGTTTGTCATGGCCCTACCAGGAATTAATGATATACCTATTTAACTCGGAATCCCCGGAACCACGATACAGCGGTGCCCCAAACGAACATTGTCCTTGAACGGCGAAAATCGCGGTACCTATAATTAACTTTTAGGTGTCTCAGCCGCTGCGCGCAAGCTTGACTTAGATACATAGGTTCGTCGATCAGCTTAGACGAACTACCCTGAAGGGCGATAACACGTGGGCGCAAAGGACATCTTGACCACCTAACTAACTATCTAATCTACGATAGAAGATCTGACGAGGCTTCTACTGATGAACTTTTACCTCACTAAAAGCTCTGGACTGGCTGGGCACACACACACACTTAGACGCATACACACTTACGCACTTACATACCTAGGTTAAGTAGTTGCATTAAATATCGAGACGAGGCAGCCGGGGAACCAGTACGTCGTATTCACATGCCCTCCGACCCCTCCCCTCCCCCCCTCTTACACCATACCATACCATGCCATGCCATGCCACACACACTACAAGTATCTGTTCTATTCAGCCCAAGCTAAAAACTCGCAAGCAAGCAAGCAACTAACCTAACTAAAAATTTGCCTCTTCGGGATAACCCGAGAAAAAGCGACCAATAGGCGTTCGATTAGAGGGGGAAATGCTTTCGACATACATACATACATACTACTTACATACACTGGTAGGTACTAGTACGCTACTGTACGCGACCGTCGGCTTGCATGGCCCAGACCAGATCTCGTGCTGGCTACATAGTTAGTTATGTGGACTAAAAATTAGGTACAATACCTACGTCGAATCGTCGTCGTCGATAAATGTGTATGTATGTAAGTAGGTAAGTAGGTAAGGTAGGGTAGGATGTCAGTTTCGACCAACCAGATACATACGTGCCATGATGGTGATTGGCACATGTGGGTTACATACTTAGTATACATCATTGATAGTATACCTATGCATATGCGTGTAGGTAGTAGTAGGCAGCTAGCTAACCTAGCGAGCTGTAGGTCGATGCGAAGATCCGAGAACATCGCCTACTAACTATCAGTCTACCTAACTTATGAGACATAGTTAGTAGTATGCTATTAATAGCATACCGACCGAAGTGAGTTACATACCTAACCTAGTTAAATCCATGACAGCAAATATTGAACAGCACCGCCAGATAACTAACTACATGCTAACACATAACATATCACACAACACATCATCATACAATTAATTAATCAAACAGTAATAACTAGCACGCAACGAACGAGGCTCGACGAGCACAGGACATCATCAATAGAGGTACGTTGCAACCCCTTAATTTATAAATCGCCATTGATCTCATCTATATTCTCTCACTCACTCCCTATCCTATCCTATGCCAACCATCTATCATTAAAAAAGAAGTATATATAAAAAAAAATAAAAGAAAGCATCCCGCCAACCGGATACCAGAACCATGGACACCTCTCTCTACTAGAGGACAATCCGATCCGTTTCTCTATCTACCGAATAGCTAGCCAGGCAGCTTAGCTTATTTCCCAAGAACGCCCACGGGTAATGCGGTGTGTGTGTGTGTGTAAGTTACAAAAGTGTTTTGTGTAGTAAGATCTAGATAAGCAAAAGAGTTGGTTTGTTTTGTAAGTGAGTTTACCCTTCCCCTCCCCCTCCACACTCATCCCTATTCCATTCATCGCCATTCATCCCCCAGAATTCGTAAAAAAAGATAATATAATTTCTTGCGAAAGGTCGGAGAGGGCGAAGAGAAATGTTAGGAAATGCGTCGGGGGTTAGGATAGGTTTTACCACCTATAAACCTAACCTAAACTCATCTCATCGTCTTCAGTAAATTTCTTGTTATTGTAGTTTTTTTGTCTTTTTACTGTTTTGTTCTTTTACTCCTTCTTGGTCTTCTCCTCCTTCTTCTTGCCCTTGGGCACGCGCGTGAGCCAGTATAGGAACAGGGCGCCGAAGACGTTGAAGACGATGTAGACCCACAGGAGTCCGAAGTTGCGCCATCGGTCAGCTAGTAGGCAAATCAGGTTAGTCTTTGATCTAAAGAAAGGGGCTGAAGGGGAGTGAGATAAGAGCTTACCATAGTCTACTCCAGACTGCGCCAGGAATGTGTTGGTCTCGAGAATAGTGCAGTAGGAGCAGTCTGACGTCCGTAGCTCGGTGCCCGCCTCGATGTAGCCGCCTGTTGCCAGTGTGTAGTTGCCCAGGTATTCGGCACAGGTTTGGCCGCTCGGAGGATCGAAGTGCACGAATTCGTTGGAGGCGCATTGCACCTTGGTATTGGCGAGGGCCGTGGAAAGCATGGCCGAGACGAGATAGGAGAAGGGACTGACGCGATACATGAAAATCCAGAATCTAGGCAGGGAGCTGGGATTGGCGAGGACACCGCAGAAGATGAGGCAGAGCATGAAGAGCATGTTGGCCACGTTACCACCAGCCTCGGCTGTCTCGAATGCGGCGATGATCATGTCGGTAAACGTCGAGGTGAATATCAGGAAGGCCCACAGAAGCAGGAACATCAGCGCACCACGCTCCGTGGTCTGGCCGGCGTCCGCAGCGTTCTGGTAAAGACCCACGGGATAGTACCAGCAGAAGAACATGAAAACGGCCATGAGCGTATTCCAGGGCAGCTCGACAATGATCTGAGATAACATGAAGACCTTCCATCCGTATGCCTTGGACGGTCGTTCGCGCACCTCATAAAGCGATCGCTGGACAACGAAATGCGGCATCGTCTGCTGCACAAGCTGGCCAAAAATAGTTAACAGGTTAAAGACGGCAAACATCTGGTTCTGTAATCCCTGGATCGTGTTGGGAGCCTTGAAGAATACGAAACCGATGAAGAGCGCGATGAGGATACATAGAACAGCCTTGGAGTAGATGTACGACGGAGTACGCCAATATTGCTGGAATACACGATGCGTGACCTCGCGCATCTGGGTAGAGAAGTCGGCGGCGTGCTCACGGTAAGATTCTGGGTCTTCGGCAATAGTACGGGTCTGGGGGGCGGTATCCTTCAGTCTTTGCAGCTCATTTTGCACGTCTTGGTATTCGGGGCTGTCACGCCATGTCTGGAACCAGTCGACATCAGTGCTAGACCCAGGCGCGGCACCGATAGCATCCAACATCCATTCGGCAGGGTTAGCCTCAGTGGGACAGGCAGGGGCACCGTTACGTTCGAAGTAGTTAGTCAATGTCTTGGAGTTCTCCCCAATGTCGCCGAAGTAGACAGTCCTGCCACCCTTAGCTAAGAAGAGTAGGCGATCAAACCGTTGAAACAACATGGCAGAGGGCTGGTGGATAGTGCAGAGAATGGCCTGTCCGCTCTTGGTGAGTTTCTCGAGGAGGTCCAGGATAGCCCAAGATGTCTGGGAATCAAGACCGGAGGTAGGCTCGTCGACGAAAAGCAATAGCGGGGGCTTAGCAGCAAGTTCCACACCGATGGTAAGACGCTTTCGCTGTTCAACGTTCAGGCCTTCACCAAGAACACCGACCACTGCATCGGCGTACTCTTCCATGTCCAGGAGCTTGATAACCTCATCGACATAAGCGAGCTTCTCTTCACGGGGGACGGTAGCGGGTTGACGAAGGAGGGCAGAGAAGGTAAGAGCTTCGCGAACGGTAGTTGTCGACAAGTGGAGATCCTGCTGTTGAACGTAACCGGTCTTCCTTTGGAACGAGTTGTCGCGTAGATGACCGTCAACCAACATTTCGCCCGTAATAACGCCCATAGTAATTCGATCAGCCAGGGTATCAAGCAATGTTGTCTTTCCAGCACCAGAGACACCCATCAGGGCAGTCAAGGTTCCAGGTTTGACCCAGCCGTCAACGTTGTCAAGAATGCGCCTCGGTTCGCCCTTAATCTTGATGTCGTAGCTAACGTTGTTCCAGTGGAAGACACTAGTCTGTTGTTCGATGAAGCCGGCTTCCTTGCCGTTACCATTGGCACGGCTAGCATTAGTTACAGTAGGACCAACACGGGGTGCTTCGCCTTCCTCGGCGTCACCCTTCTTCTCCTTGAATTGGGCAGGCTTGTAGCCACGTCGGAAAACCAAGACCTCGCCCTTCGACTTCTTCTCGGATACGAGTTCGGCGGCGACCATGTAGGTGAAGAGGAAGAAAAGCATGAAGGCGATGAGGATACCCAAGTTGCGCCACTTGTGATCGTTGTAGTATCGGAAAGCTGAGTTAATGTACGCATCACCGTTAACCATGGGGCTTCCCGCTACACTGCCAGGAGAGCTGCAGGCACGATGGGCGTCGCCATTGCCGCCATAGCCAGGGACAGCATCGCTGGGCACAAATGCGTTGCATTGGAACTCGCGATCGTGGAACTCGTTCACCATGAGGGACTCGAACGCATAGGCCAGGGGATCCAGATAATTCAACCAGCGGCACCAGCCCAACATGTAGTCGATGGGGATGACGAAACCGGTGAAGATGACAAGGTCGAGAATCAGCATTGCAGTGGGCACCATGGCCTGCGAGAGAGTTCGGGAGGCAGAACCGATAGTACGGAAGATCATACTCATGGTCATGACTGTGAAGAACGCCATGAGCAGGAAAAAGAAAAATGCTCCCGGTTCACGTCGTAAGTTGGTCATAAAGTACATGCTAAGGTTGAATATGATGGCGTTGGCAATCTTGTACGGAAGATCACACAGCATAGAAGCGACAGCCTCCGCGGACGGGTGATAGAGGGCATAACGGCTGTGCTTCTCCACGATAGGTCGTTGGTTGTAGAGGGTTAGAATCTGATGAAAATGGTCAGCGCTAAATGATACGATACAGGCACGAGGGAAAACTCACCTCCAAGGCACTGGAAAAGGCGTTCATGAGACAGGCAAAGAAGAGTAGAGCACCGCGCTGGAAGAAGCTGGAAGTGTTTTCTTGGAGGTTATAGAACACACTGCCAATGATGAGAGACATGATGAAGTTGCCAGCGAGTTGACCGATGGTCAAGCTAGGATCACCCGTCAGGCGTTGCCAACCACGCCAGAGGCACAACATAATCTGCTGGCCGTAAGACAGGGTGTAGGGGGACTTGGGCCGTTGAGACTTGGCTTGTTGCTGTCGCCTCAAGGCGCGGAATACCTCGGCGTCGGGGCCGTTGAGCGGGTGTTCCGTCTTATACTCCTCGATTTCAGCTTGGAGGGCCCTGTACTCGGTACTGTTCTTCCAGGCAGTGGCGAATTCGTCTGGCGTTCGCGGAGTCTTGCCTTCGAATCCAGGCCGGATAACTCGTTCGATCGAGCTCGTCATGGAGGTCAAGAAGTCGGGGGTGGTCTGGCGGGCAGGGCACTCGAAGCCAAGGTTGACGAAATATTGCTTAGCCTCATTGGCTCTGCCAAAGAAGATTTGACGACCTTCGTATAGGACGAGAGCCTTGTCGAAAAAGTCATATGCTGTCTGAGGTGCCTGGTAGATGGAAACACAGGCGGTCGTTCCGAACAGCTCGGTCTGAGTTCGAAGAGTCTTGCAGAATTCCACAGCGTTGGCACTGTCCAAACCTCTGGTACTGTTGTCCCAGCACTGGAGGGGGGCACGACTCAGGGCTGCCTCCGAAATGGTGACACGCTTGCGTTCACCTCCTGACACACCACGCACATAGTCGTTACCAACTCTGGTGTTCACGGTGTGAGAGATACCAAACATGGCCATCGTGACGTCTCTGAGATGGTCGGAATAAGTCCTCTTGTCGACTCCGGGAGGAAGGTGTCGCGGTGCACGAGCTTGCGCTGCGAAGGTGAGTGTATCCCCAACAGTCAACATGGGGAAATGGACGTCAACCTCAGCCGTGTAGATGGCCTCTCCGCGGTGATGGGTGTGCATCTCGTCAGAGGTCACACCTGGTATAGTCAGCGGCGTGCCCTAGAGCTAAATGATTCTAAGAGTACTCACCTTGATAGTTGAAATACGACTTGTCGTCGATATAGATACCCGAGGTCTCGCCAGCAATAGTCTTAAGGAAGGTGGAGCAACCAGATCCAGGAGGTCCCAAGACGACCAACATCTCGCCTTTCTGCACCACGCCGTCAAAGTTGCGCAGGATGTCAATCTTTCTCTGGCCGACGCCCATAGCCTTGCGAGCCCAGCCGAGGCCCTCTAGCCAGACGTTTCCGACATCTTTCTGGTAATCCGTAGCAGCTCCGAAACCGTGGACGTTCAGGTTTTGGAAACAGACTCCAGCGGTTCGGAAATCCGTACCCTCGCGGTCGGCCATGCGAACAATAGACTTGGCCCACGCACGAGCGTTGAAATGTGACGAATGAGGATTTATGGGCGAATCTTCGGCAGCATCCAGGTAAGGGTTGTGGCCAGCGGCTCCAGTGGCGTTAGACTGAGTGGTGTATCTGCGGGCGAGCTCATGTACCAATGATTCGCGGCGCTCCAGCTCGGAATCATCCTCCACCTGGGTATCATTACTGGACCCAGTCGTTGGGGCCTTCTCCGTCCCAGTCTCCCGAATACTCTTCTCCCCTCCAGGGCCATCGCTGTGTGTGGAAGCCATTTGCGACGGAGCACCAAATGTTTGTGCAGTGAGATCGTTGTTGGTGAAAGCAGCGCCCATAAATACCATATCAAGATGGACAGGGCGGAGCTACCACCTTTGAATCCCGGGCTACTTACTATGTAGCTCCAGAGGGTATGATATTTTGTGTTATTATACTTCAAATATCCTATCCGGTTTGTAAATGACTATGGTGGCGTTTATGAGTATGAGATGAGGGAATGAGGATATGATATTAGTCTCTTAAATAAAGGGTACGAGGGAAGAGAAGTAGCTGTTATATGAGTGAGGTATGAGTGAGATAAGAGCTCCAGCTATAAAACAGAGTCCCCCTAATTGAAAAAAGAATATCAGCTCTTATCAACCAACAACTTACAACCTTTAATACAAAAGGGCTGAAACGAAGAGGGAAATGGTCGAAAACATGGATGGCGGGCGGGTTTATTATGTATCATTCGCCTCGTTTTCGTATTCTAGTTCTTTTTTTCAGGGTCTTTCGCCTACACATACTATGTAGCAGTACTAGTGTACGCGATCTCGCTACATGGTACATACTCACAGGTACATAACTTAAAATGTTCAAATGTTCCATGTGGCTCCATGGGTCCGACGCTAGCAGTGCAGGTAATAACGTTATCCGGCCCTGCCTAGTTGTCTAGTTACTTGCCAGACTCAGAGAGTTCAATGTTGCCTTGAGGCCCTTGACTCTTGGGACTAGTTATCCGTGCCTATTACGCCGCATAGTTTGTAACCCCCACAGGCCGTGAGCAGTTCAAGTTGCATAATATTTTATGATCGAACATACATACCGAGACAAGGGGAGGCGAAACGGACGGAAACCGCGGGCTTGGTAGGGTCTAGTTCTTACATATTGACTAGTTATCAGTATGTAACTAGTTAGTAACTTATGTAGTATGCACCACGAATACGCGCAGTGGATGAAAAGTGGAATACATTTGATGTAGGTAGTTAGACGATGTTAGCCAATGTACTATGTAGCCAATGTAGCCAATGTATCGAAATGGATTGACTCAATCTCCGTAAAAGTCGGATTTAAACGGGAAATTATGAATTCTATGCTTGAATTGCACTAGATTAGGACTAACTAGTAAGATGAAATCAAGATAGGGAAAGGGGTGGAGGGGATTGGGGTGGCCTGGACCCCCGGGCCTTCAATACCATCAATTAGCCATGTGTGTACCTAGTACTGTACCATCAATGATCAAAACAACCTTGGAAACATTTTTAAATTCTGCATTTTAAATTCTGCATCGTTCAAAGTATGTGCTACCCAAACATACTAGTACAAATACAGTACTAAGCTAGTGCCAACTAAGAATCCGCGTACTACTAGTAGTATGATACTATTAGTATCCTGTCATTCAGCACCCCACTTGCCCCAGACGGTGTCTAGCACCAGTCCGCCAACCCGCCAACCCGTCAACCCGTCACTGAGCCCGCGGGTTCTCCGTCCCTATAAAAAGCCGGTCAACGGGCAATTATCAATACCGTGAATACTGGAGAGAAGGGCCTTTCTCTGTTTCTCCAACCCACACCACCAGGCTATGCAATGTGCAATACATACTAATACATACTATGCGCCGTAGATGCCGCCGTTTCAGAATTGGAATCTGACAAACCAGAATCCATGGGGATGTCGCTATCCTATGTAGACCCGTTCGCCCAGCCCGTTGTGTGAGATAAGCAGTTCTGATTGATAGCATTTGATAGCATTCATCTCTTCGTAAGATGATACCATACGCCATCAGCAAGGACGGCTTACAACATAGGGACCTACAGTACATATGCAACTTGTTTGTTGAGCATGCTAACATTGAAGTAAGCACTTCACAATTGAATTCATCCTTAATTATGGATTCTGCAAACAAAAAGATGCCAACAACGTCATTGCCTACACATCTATCTGTACATAAGTCCACTATCAGTTTCAAGATTTGAAAAAAAGATTATCTTATCCGATCTTGACAACGACATCTGGAGCCAAGGTTGCCCTACGAGAAGACTCGGGACTCGGGACTTGCCACCCCTGCCTATCCTTCCTAACCTTCTAGACTTCTAGATAGTTACCACTTTATGCATGCTTGTCAGAATTTGTGCAGTTAAGAAGGGCTGATATGTAAATTGTGACATTTATGACATGTTCTTTCGTCTGTGAGCCAATAAGACAAGCTCTCGGCAAAATGGTTTGCCGTTTATAGTAAAAAGTCCGGCGACTACTTTCAGGTACCTATGCACGCACGCACCTTCTTTAATCAGCCCGTTTTCACACACCAGTGACACCACACACCTTTTTTTTTTTTCTTACATTTCATTTATTTTATCTTATTTTATTTTATTTTCATTTTATCTTTTAACAATTATTTTTCTGTTTTCTCTTTCGGACTCTTATAACTTCCCGACAACCCGCAACACAAAATCCATCACAACCACTTTTATTTCGTATACCATTCATTGTCGACGTTATCAACATCACTCCGTCACACTTGGCACTCGGGATTTCCCCTTCCAATTATCAGACCGATTTATCCCATCGACCCGGGTTCGGCACAGCTCAGTCACCGATTATTAGTAAAAGGTCGCCAGTGAAGGTCATGGAAACGAACGGATAGATGGCAGATCCCAACGTTTTATACATAATCCTACGCAACCAACTTCGATGTTGCTACAGGCTGACGGCTGCTGAGATACGCGTACAGAGTCTTGCCAAGTTCTCGTGTTTACCATGGGAATGAGTTCCGCCGTCCCACCCCGGCAAGGCTTACTTACTTGCTCCTGATAAGCATGCCTACTATTACTTGTGTAGATATATCATGATGTATGTAGGTAGGTTCTAAGGTAGGCACCATCATTCTACGTACGCACATGTGATAATATCTCATCTACATTTACCCACCCATCTACATCTGTACCTTAACGTAACCTCATAACACCGTCTATCTCCATAGAAGCATAGAAGCATAGAAGCATACTAAGAAGCTGGTAAAAATAGTTGCACGCTTCCCTACACGGGAAAGCACCCTGCACCTAATACATAGTACCTACACTTAGCTCTCGGGGCCGGATCATGTCCATGTTACATTCGCGATGTCAAGATCTTCAGAAAATCTAACTCCAAGTTGGCAGGTACATGTCCAAGACTCCAAGGTATACACGTGTAGTTCACTACCCTTGTATATAGTCATACCCTATCATACCTACTTGAGGTATCGCAAGTTCTCTAGCGTATCCATACAGTTGGGATTCGAAGTGCTACATTGTACATCTAGTAGGCTACACCGTTGAACAGTTTCAATTCTAAAGGCAACTGCCGACGCATCTGGGTACGGTTATACGGTAAAAGAGCCTCGAACGCCCCTCTGAAAAAGGGCGGTCTATAAGATCATCGATGATGAGTTAAAGTTAGAATGGCTTAGATGTCTTGGAACTTTCAATGCGAACATTGCGCCACTGATAAGTATATGGCCTAACATTGAACAATACCCCTATTGGTACAGGGGTACCTACTAGGTATGTAAAGGCTCAATCAACGATTATCTCAAGCTCCCCCTCGAGTTTCTACGAGCTTAAAACCAAGCACCTTTCTATGCTACCCCTATTTTCTTAATAGCATCATAACACAGTGAAGTCGAGGTTCTTCTTATTGCTTGTGTACCCCCGCCCCATTACACCCTCTCCGCGATTTGTCGAAGAAGTTGTATGACGCGGGAACTTGAAATAAGGTGTTTTCTCACGTCGAACAAGACCCTTTCCACGTGGTGTCTGAGGAACCTTGAGACGAAATTCCCCGCGTTTTTCATTATTTATTTTTCTTGCTCCTCCCTTGATGACATATGGTGGTGTAACACGCACGTGAACTAGAGGTTACCCATCCCTTGCGTTCATTGTTATAGACAAGGGCCGGCCATATAGTTCATCCGATTCGAATTAGCTGAAGCTCTCCGTGGCCGGCACGGCGCGATCACACCCTCTGCGCCCTACCTACCTACCTAGAAGTATTCTAGCTTGTTTTAATGTATCATACCTAGCAGGAACAATATTTCTTTCTTTGAAAAGCCTTTAACTACCTAATTTTGTTGTTTTTTGTTTGTTTATATGCCTGCCTGCCTGTCTTACCTGGGTAGGTATATAATATATTCCCAAACCAAAGGCTTGATCACGCCTCCGTTCTTGTACGTCGAGCTACAGATCCTCGGGATACACTGCAGTTCCATCTACAACCCCCTCCCTGGACTTATGGACTTATATACCTACCTATATACCGGGGATATCTCGGATAATGCATCAAAACATACCTGCCCAGGGAGATGGTATACTCTATCTCAACTCCAAAATGCCGATCGGACTTAACTCACCAACACTACCAAGCCTTCGTAAATTGCAACTGTAGAATATTATGCGGTTCTATTATGCTGTGTGTGCGTCGAGTTGGTGCTACCATGTACAAAGCACGTCGTCAATACTTGGCCGTTTGATGTTGTACATAAAGTCTATGCCTTGTTGCGACTTCAGGCAAAACACATGCTTCTATGCTCCGTCCCACCAAGGTAACTAAAGGCATTGGTTTATGTAGATCCTTATGATCATATAGTTCAAGGAGGAAGCAGTTACCAGCTTGCCCGACTAACTTGAACCAAGCAGTTATATTGCTTTGTATATCATCACATATAGCCAGGGCAACTTTGTAGTGTCAGCATCTGTCGATCAAGGAGAGATGGTTAGCCAGGTGTGCTATGCTCGCATATGGCATAAAGCGAAGGTCGTTTTTCTCGTTGCAGTATGAGTTAGCTGTTTAGGCTTTGAAAAGGTGAGGTAGTCATATCACTACTGCTTCAAGACGAGACAGACTAACAGACAAGAGATGCGGAAGAACATACAAGGGGTGGATGAAACTCATCAAGACATACATAGTTGTAAAACGACTCCATCGCTAGGTAGAAATCCATTCTCGCTATCATCCCCCTCAACGCAAACACGTACCCTATTAACCTAAGCAACGGGCACCTGAATATAGGGGTCTACGTGCTTAAGCAAATATACACACGAAAGAAAACCCCCTACATACTCACCCGCCACCACAACAGAACAGACAACTAACTCACGGCAAAACCTACGTCGTAACACACCCCCTCCCCCAACAACCTCCCACTCCGCTGTCCGCCCCCCGTCATATTCACCGTAACCCACACCTCATTGCCAAACGTATTCTCCACCTCCACCACCACCACCACCCCGGCCCTCGGTATAAACCTCGAGAACTGCGCCAACACATAATAATCAACCGTATACTCGTACGCCCCCTCTTCCTCATCACCAATAAACAAACAAATAAACAAACAAACAAACAAACCCCGGCAGGCAGCGCACCCGCCGTCGACATACGGCCCTCACGTCCCGTCGGCAGCCTCGGTCCACGTCCACATCAGGGAGCCGAGGGTGTTTTTTCTTTTTTTTTTTTTTCTTTTTCTTTCTGTCTGGAAGACTGGTGCCATGCCAGGGGGAGCTCCAGCACTCGGCCATGCCATGCACTGACAGCGCTTTATCCGGGCTCGCGACGTGTGGAAGGACGGTCCAGTCGAGGGGGTTCGGCGTAGCAGTGCCGGCCGTTACAATTACCATTACAAAGTTCGCCGGCGGGGTCGGAGGCGAGCACAGCACGGTCTGCGGGTAATAGCTAGCTACTAGGTTAGGTAGGTAGGTAGGTTGGTAGGTTAATAGGTAGGCTGGTCCGTGTTGTGGTCGTGCGCCCAGATCTGCGTGGAGTCTGGACCGGCGGCGGGCCCGAACGGTCCGAGGCGGCGATGATAGGTAGGTATGCCGGAGCAGGCTGGAGTCGGCTCTCCCTCTGGCTGGCGTCAACAGTTCTCGCGGCAGCTGAGAGCGCTTGTCGGCGGGGAGGGGGAGTTGATGACGGTCACGGTGGCATCCGTTGCCGAGCCGCCGAACCCGGTGATCGTTTGCTGCTTGTACCCGGTGGGGCAAGAGCCTGTCCGACGAGAAGGGTGACGGCCGGGAGTATCATGTTGAGAGATGATGACAAGCTCTGGCCCGAGGAGTTCAATTGACGGTTGGCTTGACCACACGCATAGTTCAGGGAAGGACGCGCGGGTAGTGTACTCTTTGAAGTACCTGCGCAATAGACACTCACTTGGCTGAGTTGTTCAAACAAGCCCGCACACACGATGAGATGTGATCCTCGCGAAGGAGTGAGAGATCCGCAACTAGGGCTAGATGCAAACTAGGCACTGGGATGTAACTTCAACGTGGGATCAGAGGGGTTCTGCTCAACATCTTATTTGACGACGCAGTATTATCTAGATCTATAGCAGGTGGATAACGAAATATCAGATACATAAGTAGGTAGCATCTGCCGTGACTGACTCAGTTACTATAATCGCTTAGGTGCTAAGGAAACACGTACTAGGGACTAGTAAGAATTCATATCATAGCCCTGGAGGTAGGCAATACCGGCTGGATTATCCGAGCATTCCATGGTCTTGGGAATTTCCGACAGTGCCTAGAGGTACCTCTCATGACAATCCCCAATCTCCTCCAAAACAACGTGACAATGCGGCTGAAGAGACATCGGCCGGAACGTAGCATCCTGCTCCTAAAGATAGCCCAGCTTGTAGAGCAATACCACGCGCTGAGTCAGCCAGGGCTAGCTAGCAACTAAGGTTAACCAGTTGCATATTTCCTTACAGGGCAGACTTGGAAGATATTTTGGTAGCTTCACTTAGATCGGTGTTGCTCTACTGCATAGGTATGTAGCACGTTGAGCGGGCCGGTTAACAGTAAGAAGAAGAAACAGCTTCTTCTCTTCTGGGGCAGTACTGTGTAGGTATCTAACTCATTGTCGAATATCACGCCCCGCAGCCCCGGATAACATGGCGTCAGCAAGTTCGGTAAAACGGGGTAATTATAGGAAATCTCCTTGGTTAGGTAGGTCGGCTGCATTTGGGTTTTGAGAGCGCTGATTTGTGGCTTCGTATACCTGTGATGTCGTAGCTGGGGCATCAGTTGATAAATAGGGGTAACACCTCTCGACCTGGACAAAACAACAACCAAATTACTTCCCCATAGGTCAGCTATTCCGTTTCTACTCGGTTTAAATACTCCCCTCCCTAGTAATTACCGAGCCGGGTTCGACTTTACTCCAGGGCCTCACCCTTCTCCCTCGCGATTACCGGTCCGGGGTCGAAAAGGCTCTTCGTTGCCAGTTTCCATAACCATTGTGGCCTGAAGTATTTTCACGCACATCTACATAACTTGAGGTACCCTAAGATGTATCACGAGGCGGGTAGAAGACGCAGAATAAACAGCATCTTCGTTGCGCGAGGTTCTTGCACGAGGATGCATACCTAGGTAGACAGGAACAACCAAGTCCGAACCCCCGGAATAGTTTCGACCCACGAGCCTAGAGTGCTCAGTGCGTCGAAAACCCAACATCAAAGACAACGGAGACCCATCCCTCTACACCTATACCTAGATACCTAGGGAATAAGAGAAGTGTAGTCTCGGTGGTGGATTTGGCGGCCTGGACTCCTGTATAAGTGCCTAACCTGCCTAGGTGTAAGTGATGGTACATATTCAGAATTAACAATGATATATTGACACAGACAATTCATGAAACTCGGGTTTATGTATCTATCTACCTATATAGCTGCTTTTGAGGTAGCTATCCAAAGTAAACAAAAATCTCAAACAGTCAAAACAGTAACCGTCCTTAAACTCCTCCTCCAACGTCCAAGAAACACATCATCACGTACATCACCACATAGGCATTCGACGACTTAACAGTCACACTCTCACAACTCTCATACCTAACTTAAACTTCTTCTTATTCAAATACCCCCAAAACACCTCTGCGCCATGCTATTATGATTACAAAGGTACCTATGGTATTAATAGTGTGCATAGTTGAATGCAGAGTCCCATAGTCATAAATCTCGTTTCGTCATCACTCATAAAAATTTCCAAGCCTCCTCCTCCCATGCATCCACCAACCCGTTTTTCTGCGCATCGAGGGAGTTATCTGGTGGCTTGTTTGCTTGGAATATTTGCAAGTCAAAAAGACTCAACCTTAGTCCTCTTTCTCGTCCCGCTCATCCTCTTCTGTATCTAGATCTTCTTCCTCATCCAAACCCCAGTCTCTGAATCCACCACCACGCACCCAGCTGAGTCCTTTCCGGACCCGGCTTTCACGGATGGCCTTTGCGTCTCTCTCATACACCGCTCCCGTGATGGCCAGTGCTAAGACAAAGACCCACACGTCACCGCCCTTCATAGCGCGCCACCACCTCCGCTTAACACCAACCTTCCAAAGCGAATCCACGCTAGCTCGTGCACTATATAAGAACACGCTCCTACCGTTCTTTCGCTCAAACCAAGCCCATAAGCCGGCCAGGAATCCGCCTAGGAAGAATCGTTGGGTTGGTAAGAATGCCCGTGGTAGCCACGTCTGGAAAAAGCAGATGCTCGCCCATGCCGTTGAAATACCTCCCGTCGCAAACGTCGTCATACGAAGCACTTGTGACATAAGTCGGTTCAATAGGTATATTGGCGAGTTATATAATAGCTTATACTTCGGTAGCATGAGCAGCGAGTAAAATAGGAGGAAGAAGCGACCCATGCGTGGGAATGACCGAACCCAAAAGCTGATGTAAGTCCGGAGACAAGAAGGATCGGACGGATGCAGGGCAGCGCAGCTTAGGGAGGCTATGAGAGGGTGAGCCTGCGCAGTTAGAGGCGCCACCGCAGCTAGAGACAAAGGTAGAGTCGGCTGATCGGGAAACAATGTCGGCGAGACAAATGGCCTAAATGATTTGTTAGCATCTCGCTGCAAATGACACCAAGGAATGATCACATACGGCCAATGCAGCTTGGCCATTTCAGCCAAGCTTCCAGCAACCTCCCAAGCATTGGGCCACTGAACACCATCGGGTAGATTGCTTGGGGGGCTATGAAGATACGTGGAAGAGCTCTTCCAGATGAAGTCGACTAGACCCATGGGAGAGCACTCTCGGTCGAATACCGTGGCGTGCAAAAGTTGCCCGAAGGCGAGGGGTTGAAGCATCCAGCTTCCCCACCACCAGGGCCTATCTCGCTTGATCAGCCCTTGTCCGCCAGCACGGGCTTTCCAGCCCCAGATAAGGCCCTCATCCTCGCATAAATTCCAACCGAATTCGAGCGCACGGAAGATGGCTGCGATTGCTACGGTAACACGAAGTTGTTGTGAGGGAAATATGCTTAGAGCCAGACCCGCAATACTGGCTCCGACCGCTGGCGCAAGCGGGGACGTAAGTGTTTGGGATGTTCTCGGGTTGCGATTGCGAAAGGGTGCTGCCGAAGCGTCTAGCAAATGAGTTCGTAACCGACTTAGAAAGCGGAACAGGAGGCGATATAATAGCAAGATCGTAGATAGCGAGAGTGACAAGCGTAGACCAGAGGACTGGAAAAAAGATTGCTTCTTTGCAGGGGAGGCGCTGTTTATTTATTAGCATTTTAATACAATTGACTCTTTGAATCATTACGACTGGCTTACTCTTTTTGTGCTTTGAGCTTTGCCAACACAGTCTCGTACGCTCTCATTCCTAGACCAGTCGCGATGAATACGCGTAGAGAATCTCTGATGGCGCGCGCATTGTAGGTATCTCCTCTGCTAGAACCCCCATTCGTCGCCTTCTCCTTCCCTTTGCCTTTTCCTTCATCTCGGTCTGTTGCGGATCCCTTTCTCGTGTTGCCGCCGTCCATATACTTCTCCATAGTGCTTACACTTGGCATTCTTTTCCGCAACAATCGCGATCGCGAAAGGACGTATCTGTGGAGGGTGTCATACTCGCGAGCGGAGATGGTGTATCGTAGGGCATTGCGGAGGACGGGATCAACGGCGGATCTAGGCTTCGATTTTGAATTCGCTCTTGGACGTGAGATGACTTCGGATTGCCTTGGAATCTCCAGCGGCGCGAGAGTGGGAAACTTGGACGATCCGGCTTCAGACGCCATGATTGCCTTTATTCAAAAGCAAATCTTTTTTTTTGTTAGAATCGGATGGAGAGGGGATTGATGCCCAACGCAGAGTTTTTGGATGGAGTCGATTAACTATGCAAGTTTATGGGATTGGTCGATCGTGTTATTTTCTGGATCTTATTTACATAGAATATATGACGCGAGATGAATTGGGTTCAGCTGATCGCATGAATTGTTGAATCATGTCAATTCAATGCCAACTCAGCCGCAATAATACGACGTCACACCCGGTAGTCTGGTGCTCCTTGATTCTGGTAGGTGTCGGTCAAGAATGCCTAGCCTCACAGATGTAGAATTTGGGGATGATGATGGAAAAAGAAGAATAAACATTTGAGAAGTGATATCCAATCAAAATTGTTTATTCAAAGGGTTATATCCGTCATGTAGAGTGCCAAAAGGGTGCCAAAAGGGTAGGGATAGGTGTGTAGGTATAAAGGTGAATACCTAAATATGCTGGGGATAAAGATGAGGAGAGGGCAAAGATAGGATAGGAAGATAGGGAAGATGGAGACAAGACGGAGATGGAGATGGAGATGGAGATGGTGATGGGGTGAAAGATGGGGGAAAGGACAAAAGGGAAATTAATAGTTTAAAAATGGAAATGGTTCGCGTCCGAATAAAAGTAAAGCAAGACTAATAACAAGTTCAAAGTTACCATACCAAGTAACTAACTAACTATTAACTATTAATTATTACACACTTCAATCAATGCTTCTTGTCCCACCTCAATTGCCCACTACATAAGATTAGGGTACCCAATCCGGTTACCAAACCACAATGCCTCGGCTGAGCTAACATGTGAGCCATTGTGTGGGGTTTTGGCCAGCTAAACCTGTCAGGGACATACACAATCCACTGGTCAAGTTGGATTTGATTGGCCCGGATTCAATATCAGCATCGTCATTCTTTTGCTATTTTAATCCATACATGTAGGTCCAAGTCGTACATAACTACTAGTTTAGTTACGTAGTTAACTTAACTACATGCCACTAATAAAAACCACCCAACTACGTACCTACATATCCAGTAACAGTAACTAACTATTTCCACTTCTATTGTATGGAAACTCATGCCATTGAACAAAAATGTCCTTGGTCCCCCTAAGATCCCCCTTGAATCCCCTTTTTTACTAAATCAAGTTGATCAAGTTTGTCTTACCAAAAAAAAACAAAAAAAACATTGAATTCTTCCATTTTTCATGTCTATCCCGTGGGCCTGGTTTGAAAGGATGAGGGCAGTGCGAGTATATAGTGCGAGGCGCGTCATCGCAAGTCTACGTTTATGCGTAGTGGATAGTTATGGGCGCATGTGATGATCGGACTTTATACACGTGCATTGCAATAGGTAAATACATAACACATACACATTTTAACCTTGTTATGCTTTTATCTACCCCCTGAATTTCACTTCCATTTTCATATTCTTTTCATCCATTCTCAAGACACAACGCCCTTATTCGACAAGTCCACATTCTCCGTGCTTGCCGCCTTTACGCCCTCGACCTCCTCCTTCTTCAGCCCTTCCACATCGATATGCGGCCCCTTGTAGTTCTTGCGCCCATCGAATATCCATGTCACCACGGCAATGAGCAGGATGACGCCGAAGGCCACGACGCAGTAGTTCATGTTTTCGCTCGTGACCGGCAGTTCGGGCGGGAAGACGAATAGCACGGTCGTTAGGATGGTCCAGAAAATGCCGACCTGTATTTACCCCTTTTAGTCATCTTTCTGTGGAAATAGGGGATAAATGGGAGGGAGGGATGTGAAATATGAGACACAGCAGGGAACATTTGCATACCAGATTCAAAAGCCAGCCCCACGCCCCAGTGAGCTTGAAGGGCCTATTCTCGGGCAACATGCGCCGTCCTCGGAGCACGTTAATCGACGGCGGAATCGCGTACGTAACGCCGAGCGCAACGACGGACGCCGAAGTGATGGCGTTGAACGTGCTCGAGGACCCGAGGAAAATGCACCCGAACACGACGACCCACGCGGCGGTCCACAGCAGCGCATTGAGCGGCACGTCGAGCTTCGGGTGCACCTGCGCAAAGATGCGGCTGAACGGCAACCCGCGATCGCGCGCAAACGCGTAGGACATGCGACTGCTGGTGGTCATGAGCGTGGTGGTGGTGAAGAGCATGCAGATGAGCGGGAACATGAGGAGGCAGACGCTGCCGGCGGGGCTCTGCGTGGCGTCCATGAAGATCTGCAGCAGCGGGCCGGCGCTGGACTCGATGACGCCATCGATGTCGCTGATGCAGAAAAGCATGCACGACAGGAACACGAACCCCGTGCCCATCCCGATCGCGATGCACGTCAGCATGATGCGCGGGCCGCGCACCTCGGGGTGCGGGATCTCCTCGATCATGTGCGCCACCGCGTCGAACCCCGTGAGTGCGAACGCGCCCTGCAGCAGGCCCAGCAGCCACGCCATGCCGTCCGGCCACCCCACCTCGTTGATGAAGTTGCCGTACACGAACGCGCCGCTCTGGTAGTTGGGCGCCGCGCACGCGAGCACCGTGATGCTGATCACCACGAACCCGCCCAGGCTCCAGAAGAACGCGGCCTTGGTGAAGAGCGGCAGCAGGCGCGTCGAGAAGGCGTTGATGAAGAGCGCGATCACCGTGAATGCGATATAGATGAGGAACTGGTGCCAAGCTTCCATCTCGTAGTCCGGGTGCAGTAAGGAGATGATGTTGATGATGAACGTGCTGCCCAGTAGACCTCCCGTCGCTGTCAGTGCCACCCACCCGCTCACGTTGATCCAGCCCGTAATGTAGCTAATGCTCCGACTCCATTTCTTCCACGAGACAATCGCGGCCCAGTGGTATTGCCCGCCGGCTGTCGGGTACGCGGAGAGGAACTCGGCCAGGGAGGCGGCTAGACACATATTGCAGATACCCGCGACCATGAGACCCCATATGACGGAGCTAGGGCCGCCGGACGGCAAGGCAAGGGTGATGGAGGCGGCGAGGGCAGTCCAGGTGTTGAGGATGGCGAAGGCGAGGCCCAGCATGGATATCATAGAGAAATTGCGCTTAAGCTCTTGCTTGTGGCCAAGCTGCGCTAGCATCGCGGCATCCTGCGCGATGATGCTATTGCGGCGGGCACTTTTGTCGTGTGGTTGCTTGTGGTCGTCCATTGTGGTCGATGTTACTTATGACCCCATCTATTTCTTGGTTTTGTGTATCAGGTAAGTCGGAGCTGATATTCCAATAACAAACTACACGTAAGAAGTAGATCCAAAGTAGATCTCAGGTCAACGAAGAGAATGAGTAAGTTGAGTAAGTTGAGTCGGTACGCAAGTGGCGTGTCAGACTCAAAAACGGCCTAAACCTAGTTACCTTACGTAGGTATGTAGTACGTTCAGTGTAAGATATGACCGAACTATTACCTAGTTCAGGTAACTGAGAAGAAAGATAAAGAGGAAATGAGAAGAGGGAAAAGAGAAAAACGAAAATTGAAAATAGTAACAGTAGTAGTTAGATTTATCTTTTTTTTAAAAAAAAGAAACTAACAGATTCAACAACCCTATGAGGTTGAAACCCTTTATCCCCTTATACTAAGTGCTTCTTATCATAACTATACCGTTATTCTATTACATGATTCTCTCTTCGCTCACCGAACTAGTGGGTCCCGTATCTACTACGGCAGCTCCCCTTAACAGCGATTTACTACATTTGGTATCTGTATGCGGGTCAAATACTACTTCAGTATTATCTAGATACGTAATTGTAGTTTACTAGGTTAATAACTGGTATGTTTTGATCGAACGATTCGATCGTTAAATACCCTAGAATGCCCTGGGGATGATAAGAAGATTAAATGGTAACTAACTACCTAGAGCCTCTACCTAGAGCCTCTGGCAGTCGGCAATCGAAATAAGAAATACAAAGAGAAATAGAAAAAGCTTGACTTTCAGGGCTGCATCATCCCGCATTGGCAAGCCTAACATCATTGGCCCCAAACCCCTTCGCCCGTAAAATGTAACGTCATAATCCCAGCTAAGCTTCACTAGCTCCCCCACATTAGTACAGTAGTAACCTAGTATACCTAGTACTCCAGCTATTACCACATTTATATACCACCGACGGTCCACCGTACATAATAGAATTGATACAATTTGATAATAGGCCTGTCTATAACAAGTATTAACAACAGTGACTAGTTACATGTAGTTAGGCTCGTATAAATTATAACTATGCATGGCATTTTATTGTAAACACTTCGGTCTAACGGCTTTCTTTTCTTGGTATAATAATTAATGTCGTTTCATACCTAACGGTTACTTATGTAGGTATGAACTGACTATTATGTACACACTTCAACGTTGCGTATATCACACAGAGTATCTAATCATGAAAACACTTTTGATCGGTTCAAGGACTATCTATCTCAAGACCCTCGTGAGACAAGATGGACGGACTCAGCCGTAGTACCGTCGACAGACAATCCTTCTCTATCCGCCTTTTTATCCTTAATCCACCTTCAACCATGATACAGGAACCCGAGACATCTTAACCGTAACTAACCTGCCTGACCACCTGATCACCTGACACCTGACCGAGCACCCCATCACTTCAAGTTTACCACCCAATCACAATATCTACCTTGCAAGACACCTAGGGTAGACACTGCAAGCGCCTACAGCCCGATCCTAACAAAGTCATCGATTCTAACCGCAATCCTCCAAACTCCGGGGCTTGCATTCATGATGCGAGAAAAACAAACCAGCCAATGCATCAATAACATCTGCCTGCGTGGTACATAGGGTATTATGTGAAATGATGACCCCTCACCCTGCCCGACCTTTCCATCCTCGGTCCTGTAATGTCTAAAAACGACTTTTTCTTTCTTTCCTATTCCTTCTTCTACTTCCTCCCCTTCTTCTTCTTGACTGTATCCGCAAGAAACATTTGCGATTAGGCCAATCGGCCATGACCTGTAACGTATCTGCATATGCTGCACGGGAAAGGAAAGACTTAGTATGTCTAGCCATCCACCCGCCTAGCCGCCCAGACCTATCACATCCTGTTTCTTCGACACCCATTCAAGTATGTCCATGGAGGTTCATGAAGGGAGGAATGTGGTAAACACACCAACACCAAACGCAATGCCGACGGGGAAAACAAGTTAAAATGGAAATTCAAGAACAATGCCGAGGGTGGGGGGGCCGTCATAGCATGCAACATAAAAAACATCATTCCTCCATACTAATCAAGACTATCGTTCATTCATGAAGCGGTCACACCATAGCCCAAATGCGTCACCTACACCATGGAATCGCGACGCACATCGCATAGCTGTGATTGCGTCTGGGTCTGGGATAGCGGCTTGGATCGCTGAGGTTCCTCCGACGATACCGAGAACTGAGGAACCCATCTCCGTACGATCTGGGGAACATCAGCACCCCTTGGTTGGGCGATTTCTTCCTGCCAGTTCAAGACATCCCATGGCTCAACAATAGCATGGCGTCGTTGGGCTGAGAGCCGTTGTTGGATTTCGTGAGATCCAGGAACTGCTCCAATACGGATGGCCTGAACAGCGCGTAGACGTCTTGCCTCTCTCTCAGCCACAACATCTGCAACCGCATCGTACCGCTCGTGAGCTGTGTACCAACCCGAGACACCATTGCTTTGAGATGTCAGAACAGCGCGAAGCTCGTAGAATGGGAGGTTCAGCAGAATTCGAGACAGAGCTGGCGAGCACTGGGCAGGACTACGCGGAGTAGCGATGGCATCTTCAGGGAACGCTGCAGGGAGGTCGCCAAACTTGATAGCCGATAGGCGGGTGGGCTTCTTGCTGGGTGCGTTGGTTCCTCTAGCAATGGAAGGCGCCATACTGGGTTGTGTATCTACAGTATCAGTAACAGGCGGGATACGTGGGATACGCGCAAAGTTGGGAGCGTCGACAACCGAGGGATCAAGCTCAAAGTTGGGTGGAAATGCGCCGATAAGGAAGTTCATGGCGCCTTGCAAGAGGACTCTAGCCTCCGGGCCATATCCGAACTCCAAATCAACATTCTGTTCATCATCGTAGTCGACATGGCGCTGAGTTGTGCCTTCGAACACAAATCCTAGAGCCTCTTCCACTGTATCCCACGTTATAAGATCATTAGCGACCTGCAAGCCGCGCATCATAACATCACGCAAGTGTAGGAGATGGCCCGCAGCGACATAACCCAAGCAGAACATAAATCGGTCTATCTTGTATTCGGCCGATTGAAAAGAGGTCGTTTCTTCTGCCAAGATATTGTGGTTGAGTAATGGAGCCAAATACAGTCGTTTGACAACGTTGCGCCAGGCATCAGATCGCAGGTAGAGATCATCAGACTCAAGGCTGATAGTATGAGAGCCTGAATCATTAGCACGAGCTGCCATTATGTGATGCTTCAACGCAGGACTACGTGCGAGCATGAGTTTATGGCCACTGATCTTGACTGGGTGGTGCAAGCCCTTGGAGGAAACGAGCTCTAGGGTACAATCGGTGAGTTCACCACTATCGAATTGGTCAGAGAAGTACTTCATGCCTTCAAACAGTGCCTCATCCATGCCAGGGTGTCGTGGGATGAGTCCAGGATGCATGAAGGGTGGCATATGATGTGGTGGGGGTAGGTGACCTCCAAAGGGGTTGCCGTTGTATTGAGCCATGGTGCTAGGATCGATGCCATTCGGTTCACCCGAGGCATGCGAGCCATGGAAGCTATGGGGTGTTGAGATACCGTAGCGGCCACTGGGTGAGAATGGCTCCATCGGGACCTGAGGTCCTGTAGACGGCACTTGTCCGAATCTATCGATACCGGATACAGACGCTATGCTGGGTCGAAAGTCGGTATTGATGGGTCTTGGCACACCATTGCTGCCTGCATGAGGAGCCGCATGAGGGTGACCGTTGGGCTGTCCACGCTGGATCTGTGCCTCGCCATTGATGGGCATGGGCGGGGGCGGGGGCGGTGGGGGCATCATGAATAAGCCGGACGGTGGTGCTGGAGAAGGAGTATGAGAGCCGGGGAAGCCACCAAAGACAACACCATTACCGTTATTCATAACGGGGTGGGGAGGATGACTGTATGGGAGGGGCGGGCCGCGGAGGGTGGAAATCCGATCATGTTGACCGTGTTGGTCGGTAAAGAGCTGCGTCTGCAGTGGTCGAGTTGGGTGCGGATAATGATGCATCGGAGGATACTGGGCATTTGGGAAGGTAGTTGAGGTAGCCGACTGGGGCTGCGAGATAGGCTGAGTTGCACCACCACCGGGGTAGTAGCCATCTTCTGCACCTATAAGTTGTAAGAGTCTATGCTCAGATGAATTAGGCCAGGAACCTAGATGCGGAATACCTTTTTGAAGCGTAGTGCCATTCGCCATGGCGAATGCGGAGGCCGACTCAGATCCATTTTCAACATCTCCTGTAGGAGGAGCAACAAATTTCGGCTGTGTGATATCGTTTGTTCCGTTTGAGCCATTCGATGGCGTAGGAATATGGGAGTTCGTCAGATTCTCGTTGCCATTGCGATGGCCACTAGGATTATCATCGCGGTGCTCGTGGGTTACTGCAGCGGTTGTATCATGTACGGGCTTCTCCGCATTGGAGCCGTTAAGCTCCTTCTTGGAAGTCTTGGTTGGCTGCGGAGCCTTTGCGCCGTCGGGAACAGGAACATTTCCGGCGAGGGCTTCTTCGAGAGATGAGATCGGCAAACGACTAGCACCGTTGACGCCGTTGGCGCCGTTGGCGCCGTTAGAACCGTTGGAACCGTTGACACCATTGACACCGTTGGAACCGTTGGAACCGTTAACACCCCGAGCACCATTAGTAGTGTAAGCACCATTTGCACCATTCACAGGAGAGGTGATAGGCGCCTTCTTGTTGAATTTCGCGTTGTGTTTGGCCATCATGGGAAGCGGAATGGCAGGAATCACAGCAGGAAGAAGTGGTGCGGTGGTGGAAGGAGGTTTTTTCGCATGACCGGAAGTGGCCTTTCCAGGCTTGCCCTGGCCCTTGTGGGGTGCCATAATGTAGACTCTCGTTTTCTCTCTCTAAGCTTTAACAGGGGAGGCGATCAATAATGTCAAGATAGTCCAAAGAAATTACACCAACATGCGAAGAGACAAGGATTATGAAGAATAGAGAGTGCGCGTTAGCTTGTGTAGAAAGTTAGGCATTCGGCCGTGACCATGCGACTAGACCCGGAATAACTTGCGACTCATCCGGAGCTCGAGGGTGGTATCGTTGAGAGGGCCGAGATTGAATCTGGTTTACGGACAGAGAGATATATCTGAAGAGGTCAAGTTCGGTTTGAGAGAGTGGTAGGTGTGAGTGAAGGTGAAGGTGAAGAAAGAATTAGGACTATTGTAGGCTGCACGCTCCAACTTTCAGTGGGGAATGTAGAGATTGTAGAGATTGTAGGGCACAGAGTACAAATCAATTAGCAGGAATAAAAGGATGATATGACAGGATATGACAACAGCGGGAGACAGTAATATTGCAAAGGTTGCGCGTTATTGGATTGATTGTTTATGGATCGTACAACTGGAGTTGTAGAGAATCCAAAGTGATGGTTGTTAAAGAAGGATTGAGGTCGCAAAAGTTGATTGAACCGTACCCAAGAATACTGAGGCAGGTAGGTAGATAGATGGCAGTATGTAGGTCAAGTCAAGGATAATTTAGAAGAGGGTTGATGTTATCGATGGATAGACGATGGCGGATGGTGGTGGAGGAAGTTTTGGGGCAGCTCCTAGTAGCTTTTTGGCGGGGGACGAAAAGTCCGAGAATTTTTAATTTTTTTTTCTTTTTTTTTGGATTCTACTGTTTTTCTGTCAAGGCATGTACAATACCTACATACATAGTACTAGGTAGGGTACTAGGTACCTAATACCAGGTACTAGTTGCTATCCATGGATGTACCCAATAGTGGACATGGCAGCTAAAGGTACCTACATTTATGTGTGTAAGGGTACATAATGTACTTTGGTAGTACGTAGATGGCACCCGTTTGGCGGGGCTGGCGGCGGTTGCGGATCAGATCTTTGCGGAGCTTGGGTAATCGCACCTACATACATACATAGTACGACCCTGCTGGGCTTGCCCAACTTTGCCCCGCGTTTACGTACCTAGTACTTTTTGTTTCCTAGCGTAGCAACTTGAGCCTTTTCAGTGACCTCATATCTAGCACCCTGGTGCCTGGTAGTTTGGTAGGCACCTTCCTAAAATGCAGTGTTTAATTGAAGTGCTTATGTAATCAACGGTCCCTAACAACGACCTCAACATTGAAGGCTTTAACGTTCCTACGATGTACATAGTACTCTGTATATCAACACTACCTAAAACACCGAACATAATAGACTTGAGAACGAGTATCTAGCCTCTTCTGTCTTAGAACCAGGATCGAATGGTATGAAAGCAATAAAGTTATTACACAAGGAACAATAAATGGATAAGTCCAGATGCGGCATGGGATGTCTTTGTTCTCTGCTGAGCTTCTGGCAGCTCCTGACAGCTCTACTTGTTAAATACAATGCGGTTACTGTAGGTACTACCTTTATCATTCCGTTAGGCAATCCCCTTTCATCAAGAAATATCCATCGTTACCTAATTACATCGAAAGCCTATACGAGAAAGAACCAGTCAAATTTCTAGAAGCCATGAGGTTTCACGCCGGTTCAAAGAACCACAGCAACCTTTGAGTTGTATATTCGATTTTAGCTTTTGAACAATACTCAGTAAACATAGATGTCTTTTCTTGCTCACACTTCGTGACAGATGTTGGAAGTTTCTAGGTTAAGATATAAGATAGCTAATGAAGTGTTTGTCTGTGGGTGTGAAAAGACATCACTCTTCGCTGCCTTTCTTTACTAAGAGAAACTGTCTGCCTAGAATACTAGAAGGGCAGACTGAGAGGTATATATACAATCTTGTTACCCCACGGAAAACCCTATGATATGTGCCCATAGGTCGGCGTCATAGCTATATGAAATCTTTCTCTATTTACAGGTGTAGCTACTAACAGACATGTATGCCCCTTCCAAGGACTACCTACTCACTATGGCCCACCTGTTCCATTGCTAAGGATGAGACCCAGGAATCTAAGAAAGGCAATATAAGTTCCATAGCTAAAGGCCATACGAGTAGCCTAAGGTTAGGTGTCCCTTTAGGTCTGTTCTTGTCCTTTTCATTTTCTATCTCTCTTTCCGTATCTTCTCTTTGGATTTCCCCTTGTCTCCGTTTTGCTCCCTATGAATGACTTGTCAGATATACGGACAGAAACTTAAAGACAATCAATGAGAGATCAATCATTCGCCTTCTGGCGTAGCGGTAAAATCTAATATGACTGATGCCTTACCCAGTACAGAGACAAATACGCTATCTAGGCTGAAACCAGGCCAGACATGCTGAAAACAACAAGAAATAGGGCTCATATATCAAGTGATTGCCAGCATATCCTGGGATATCATAGATTCATGACAACTGTGTACGGAATATGAGGGAAAATATTTTATAAATAGCCATGTAACCCCTTGAATGCTTTTAGAGAGCAATTCAATACCAATCATCAACTCTCATCAGTAATAATTTATCGTAACTTCAATCTTCAAATCTGAAATAGGTACCTACGAAGTAGATATCTACTCAAAGTCAAAGCCAAATTCAATTTCAAAATCAAGTCTAAATCTAAGGGATATGTCATCCACCATGCGCCAGTGTGCTTCCTGTAAGCGCAATCTGCCTCAATCTTCCTACCAGTCCTACCAGTACTCTATAGGTGCTGGCGCTTCACAATGTGCGACCTGCATCCTCGGACACCAAGCCACTTATACTCTATCGGCCTGTGACCGCGACGGCGGCAGATACAACAAGGCCGACGAAATGATGATCAACCAATATGATCTTGATCATCCTTTCGCCCACGGAAGTTTCCGGCACGTGGCCAAGGGGACTTACAGCAAGGGCCATCGCACAGGACAGACAGGGGTTGTCAAGTGGTTCAAGAGCGGCGCCACCTTCGAGGTCGACTACTTCATCCTCGACATCACAGCCGTCGACAAGGCCCTGGAGATCATGAACCGGTTCAACCAAGCCTATCCCGACTTGCAAAACATTCGAATAAACGTGCCTGGCACATGGGTGTTTGCAGATGGGGAGCGGAAGGGGGAGCGTGCTCTAGTCGAGCCCTTCATCGAGAACTACCGGAAGTACAACAGCAACACCGGATGGGCGGACGTCTCGACCACGTGGGGCCAGATCTTGCAGGCCCTCAGCCACTTCAGCTACGCCGAGTCGGGCGGGCAGTTCCTCCTCTGCGATCTCCAGGGCGGCATCAACTCCAACGAGGTCATCCTCTCCGACCCTGCCATCATGTCCGTGGATGGCATGTACGGCATCTCCGACCTCGGCCATGACGGGATGAGCTCGTTCTTTAGCCATCACCGCTGCAACAACTGGTGCCACCCGCACTGGATGAAGCCTCGGCAGATAGTCAGGGCGTATGCTGCAGTCCCGCACACTACCATGATACAGAGCACGCGGTCAGCCAGGCCCGATATGTTGAGACGACCGTAACCTATAAAGGGGCGTCGTTATGCCCCCTAAAGCACGGCATCAACGGGTGGGGCGCACAGTTTAGAACGAGTTCGTTTTTGTAGGGGAGCTTGTGGTGTACATACTAGGTACCTATATATAACCGTTAAGAATCTAGTTTAAGTAGATACTTAGTTAGGTAGAAATGTTTTTTAATTAATTGCCCACTAGGTAGTTAAACCGTTTCGTTCCCTTTGCCCAGAAATAAGTGATTCGCCAACAGGCAACTCGGGATATCAGAAACGCAACCTAGAACTCACTTCACGTTCAAATGTAATGCCTAGTAAATGAACCAACAAGTATATTTTCATTTCGGTAATCTTGCAAAGCTACCTCAGTAATAAGTACGTACGTAGCTGCCCAAAGAAGAACAGTAGCTGCATACCCAGCACCATATCTCCATATCTCCCACTACCAACCCTTTAACTAGCGGAGATAATTACTTCAACAACGCTCCCACTCCCACTCCCTGGCCCGCTTTACTGGCCACATTGTCCGCTGATGAAAACCTGGGAGAACTCGTTGGGCGGGAGACTCAGTCCACAGCGACCGCTGGCTTGACAAACGCCGTCGAAGTCCCCGTCGGTACAGAATTGGCCTTCAAATGCCGCTTCGTTGCCGTTGCCGATGTTGCTGCTGGTTCCTTTGCGTGGTGCGGGTGCGGGCGTGGGTGCTGTGGGGGGGAAAAATGCCTGGGTTAGCAGCTATCTATGCTTGGGGGTTCAAAGTATAGCGAAGGTAGTTCTCCCTATGGCTTTATACTACTACGTAAGACGAGAAGACTTACCGGCAATGGAGGCGCCAGCGAAAAGGCTGAAGAGAAGGATAGCGGTGCTTGAGAACTGCATTTTGAATAGACGTTATTGTTGGTAATTATTACTAATTGAAGCTTGGAATTTGTTGACGTTGAGGAAGAGAAGTGAAGATATGGCGTTAAGAATTGAAATGTGACCGGCACGGATATTGAGAATTGAACTAAACTGTTGGTTTGATATTGAGAATAATTCTAACTACACGAAGTCGGAGGAAACAGTGACTTATATATCAGGTGGGTGGTCGGAATGGGAGCACCGTCCGTGTTGAAGATGCATTTCTGTAGCAATGAGCTGTTGGCATCTCCAGCCCCCAGTATGGGATGTTGAGCGAGTATGGTAACGGTAAGGGGTGACTTGTAACACTTGGCAGTGTGTAAGATGATATCCTGTCGGAAAACTGACTGTTTACGATACCTATGTATACTACCACGATAATACAACTTCACAACGCTTACAATAAACGAGTCGCTTAAAGGGATGTCGCTTAAGAAAGAGATCACTTATGATCGCTTATGATCGCTGGAACTTGTAGGGGGCGTCTCGTGGTTTCAGAGTTTCAGAAGGAGATGTTACTTGGCGTTTCTGAATGCCATTGTAAATAGGTCCCCTCGTTCTGTGCCTCCTTACATACCTGGCACTGTTACGATTTACAAGCCAAAAGGGGAATCATAACCATATGCCTTGACCCACTGCCAATTATATTCAGCTGCGATCCTGGATGACTTCTACCCCATATTCTCGAAAAACCCCTAAATGTCCGGATCTGCGCCAGGACCTATCGACATAAATACACTTCTCGAAGACCGCGGCTGATACGCGCAGGAGTTCTCCAAGAGTTTTTTTACGATGGTATATGAGACTATATGAATGCTTGTTAATATTTCCCCGGAGTTGATGCTCAAAAGGGAAATGCAACCAGACATGGCCTGGAGATGTTGTCTCAGCTCATAGTTACTTGAAGGTATAGAAGTAAAGTAAAATTATTAGTGATGAGACTTAGGTCGTCGATACCAAGAAGCTCATCTGGACGGTAGTAACTAACCTCAGGGGCCCTGATAATATAACCGGATATCCATTTGTGTGAATGATAATAATAATATAACGCCGCATTCCCTTATCGACTTGCGTCTGCTGATGTATACCATACCCAGTAGGTACCAACCCAGTTATACAATTTCTAATTTTCTAGTTGGTGCCTCAGTCATCACTCATCATCAATTGCGCAACGGCCAATCCACAACTTGCTCGTCCATCCGAAACTCATTTTTCACCCATATCACGCCCGCGTGCTCGTTCTGATACCCCGATATTATATCCTCCACGCTATCATTCCGAGACCTCGCGTACACCGTCGGCGGCTTCGATATGTTGGAGCTTGTCCGCGTGTGCGAGAACCCCGAGTCGCGCACCACGGGCGGCGGGGTGATCGCTTTACGATCGTACATCACATAACGGGGTAGCTCTTTGTTGTTTTTGTTGTTATTGTTGTTGTTTCGACTTCGGGTTGAGTTGTGCGCGGCGCTGGCCAGCCCTTTGGTCTTAAGATATAGTGGCCGTAGGGTAGGGACGCCGATGCATACCATGGCGACGGCGATCTCTGCGCCGGCCCAGGCGAAGTATGGCACGAAATTTACTAAGTCAAGTGTTAACTAGCTGTATAGTGTCACGATCTCGCAGTTACTGCTTACAAGTATAGTTGAAGACGTTCAGTCGGGAGAGTACCACTGTCCTAGTGATTCCGCAAGCTCCAGCACTTCGAGTATAGGTCAGTTGATTGAACTTTTATGAACCCCCGCCGACGAAAGGGGGCACCGTCGAGTTGACTTACATCACTCCAAGACTCATCCCGCCAGCCAGCATAAGCTTTTCTCGCCGAGACATGCGAAGTGATCGGATAAATAACCAAGGGAAAATAGCGAAGAAGAAATCGCAAGCGCTGGACCATACTATAACGAAGCGTTAGAAGTCTGGTTTTGTTTGACTTGAACTCAGCCAAGCGACAGAAAGAAGCTGAATTACCTCCGAGCCCAACACTCAAAGGCTGGATCTGTATATTCCAAACCCCAGGCGTCCGCAACGGGTCCCAGCTCATTTTGATCGGCGTAGACTGGTTCCAGAGCATGATGGTAAGCGCGATTGACGTTGTGGTCGTGACGATGACAGCGCCCCAGAGTGCGATCTTGTGCCACCTCGTTTGAACTACGCGAAGTAGAAAGAGCCCCATCGATAACTTCGCCATGGCATTTCCGATGATGGCGAAGCTGTTCGCGACATATGTCCAGAAGATGGCGTTAGAGGTGTCGTCGATATTGAGTTGCCAGTAGTTTTGGCCCAGTCCGTGATGGACTGAGATCTGTATGAAGATGGTGAAGAAGAGGAAGAATGCCTATGCAGAACAACTTAGATTAGCAATGTATTCATGGTACGACTTGATATCACCAATAATCAGGTAGACGGGGCCTACATACACCTGTACATGCATACATGTAATCCTCTACGCCGACGAACTTGACGATCCTCACACGAGTGTACAAACGAAGGGCAACCAAGGCAAGCGTGAAGGCGGTCATCGCCCACATGGCGCAAGCCAACTGATATCCCCGATTCATCACGTTACGACCAGTCGAAAGCACAAGACATCGGAAAGGTGAGACATACAGGAGGAGGACGAACGGGGGCCAAGATTACACAGACACAGCAGCAGCGCACCGGGAAGTTTTAAAAGGAAACCAAGATCCCAAAAGACTAAGTGGACTTTTCCTTGATTATTTTAATTGTCCGATCTTCGCCATCGCCCCGGAAATTGATCAACACCCCAATATGGAAAAAACGTATGGTTGCAGCAATGGCAAATCGGTGGTCGAGATTGTGAACCGTACCGGGGCACAGGCTCCAATAACGTCTGTTCAACAAGCCTAGAAGGCCTTGAGGCTTTCGCGTGACGGGCATAAGCGCTACCGACGAATAGAACTAACGATCCCACACTTTATCGGCGAATGAGAAAATGGTGATATGGGGATTATCTAGATTCATCGTCCATTTTATCACGATAGTTGGACGCATACGGCAATCCTCTCCTTTGCGCTATTACCGGATTGGTCAGAAAATATAGTCGTCCAGCCAATCAGATTAAATCATTCTTTTAGTGTCAAGCTCCCCTAAGTCCCCCGTTAGCCCCCCTTACCAATGATCTCGCCAATCACATCTTCATAGGTTGTAGGAAACCATATGAGCGAACAAGGATTAAGCGCTCGTTGCACATACGTTCAATGGATAGCACGATATGACTCCTCTGACTCGTAGGGGCGAGATACGTCCAAGAGACGTTATAGGTAACTAGTAGAAAAAGAAAACCTGTTACCATTAGGATAAGATGATTTCCCCTCTTCTAGGCAACTTCGAGGTCGATTTGCCTATATTACAATCGTTGGGATATAAGCCGATTACGCTATTACAAGCAGATCCGGCCAAGCTTTTGAGGTTCACGATCTAAGACTCAGGGGGGGGGTAAATACCTGCACGGAATTCAGAGAAGCGGGGCCGTATTAGGGTAAATTTGGTGTTTAGCAGCACATATTACTTTTGCCGTCGCCCCTGTTTCTTAGTTTCTCTCTTATAGGTTTTTGTTAGCCTATCCTTCGATGGTGCTTACCTAGTAGGTACACTTGACGAGATGTTCTGACTACGTAGTAAAGCTGTTGCTGCGGTCTGGCCAAATTGCATGTGAAGAAATCGGGGATCTAGGAACTGACTGAAAAGTAAAAGGGGGAACGACCATTAAATCCTACCGGAATTCCCGTTTAAGAACTAAGAGATCCTTAAGCTACCTACTCTAACATATTCTATATAGGTACGTGATACGCACGTCACACGAATGATAGGAGAGATACTCGAGGTTGTAGTGCCTAGGCCTAGTAGTGCCAATTCGCCGGTTGCCAGGGGTCGAGTGATATAGGTATTTCGTCGCAGTAGAACAAACAGCGATTCTTTTGAAATTCTGTCTGAAGAATCTGAGATGATGGAAAACATACCTCCGCATATCATCAACTTTTTATGCGAGGGGCTAGACAATAGGGAGACATTGTCGACACGTAGCGTGGCATTGCGTACGGATACGAATGACCGCGGTATGTAGGTACGATCTATAGTCCCTTAAAGTAAATCACCAACCGCAGGATATCTACCTAGATGCTGTGTAAGAACTTTTGCTTCACGTAAACTTCCAATCCTCCACCTCAGCCATCTTCTGCTTCGCCAACACCCTCGGCCCCTGTTCCCCTTCCTCCAAGCCATTTCTCCTCCCATCAATACCACTCTCCCCATCCCCATCCCCATCCTCACCCCCAGCATCCTCACCACCACCCCTCCACCTCCACATCCTCCCATAAACCGTCTCCGCCCCCTTCCCCTCCAATATCTTCACAACCTCTCTCCCTAGCACAGGCAAAAACTTAAACCCGTACCCGCTGCCGCCGGAGCACACGGCTACGCCGGGGCGCCCGGGGACGAAGTCCACGACGAAGGAGTTGTCGATGCTGTCGGTGTACCAGCAGAGGCGCGTGGAGGAGATGCCGAGGGGGGTGAGTTCGGGGAAGTTGAGGGCGATGTACTCTGTTGGGGGGGTTAGGACCTAGTTGCCTAGGAATAGGCCTGAAATTGAAAAGAAAAAAAAAGGGGGAGGGAAGTGATGTAACTAGGCATCTCACCTTTTATCCCGTTGAGAGCTTCAAGCGGGATCCGCGTCTCCTTCTCTTCTGTTACGTGTGCCGTCTTGGGAACTGATATGCGGTTTCCGCGAACATCTTGGAAGTTGGTCCATCTGTTTTTATTTCAGTCACCTTGGTCAGCCGATTTCACGTACCTACACTACCTACCTACGCAGGCAGATAAATTGGTAGATAGACGTAGAAAGGAGAGGCAACTAACTTAGTCTTCCGCCACCCAATCTTGAAAACACCATTCTCATCTCGCGGCAGACTATACACTTCCTTACCCTCCCGCGATCCCCATGAAATCACCGGATGGTTTTCCGGCGCGAACCGTTCCCACAGGTCGGCGCGGTCCCTGGGGATCTGGACTGTGGCCACCGAGCCCGCCGTTGTTTCGAGTAGATCCTGGACCTCCGGGATCAGTGACGGCGTCCACCCGCCTCCTGTGTGTAAAGTGTCAGTAATAATAATGATGATGGTAGAATATCGACCACCTCGTCGTAGGTAGGTGTTTAACCAAAAAAAAGAAAAAAAAGAAAAGGATCTTCTCACCAGCAACAACAACCAAATCAGCGACATGCTCCTGCCCATCCGCCGTAGCCACCACCGGCCGACCATCCCCACCAGACGCAATATCCACCACCTTCCCACGCACCGGATCCAGCACCATCTTCACCCCCTCCCTCCTCGCAAGATGCTGCGCCCACGCACAGCTCTTATACGCGTAGACGAAGCCGGCCGTGGAATCGAGCACGGCCTTGTGCGACCCGAACCGCTCCTGTCGTCGGCACGGGTCGAGCTTGTGCGCCCAGCCCCTTTCTTTGGCGCGGGCGATGTCTATACCATGCCGCAACGGTTCGACGGTTAACTTTTCACCATCCCAGGTTTAAAGTAGGTACCAAAGATTAGGCGCGCAAGAAATACGATGTGGGCCGGACCTACCTGCGTCATCGTCGCAGACGAACTGAAACTCCCTGATCCCCTCCTTCTCCATATTCCGCAACGTCTCGATCTCGAACGCGCCCAGCTCCCCGCTAGCACTCATGCGCAGGAACCCCGTGTTCCACCACAACCTCCCCTCCCCTCCCCCCCCCTCCTCCGCCCCCTCAACCTCCCGATTCCACTCCCCCCACAACCCCGCCGCCTCCGTCGCGAGCCGCTGGTACTCGATCTCCGCGCCGTAGCTAAACCGCACAATCTTATTCAGATCCGCAGACGCGGAGTCGATGCCGGAGAGCGGGTCGTACCCGGCGGCGGCGGTGTCCTGCATGTCGAGCACGGAGACGTCCGTGTACCCGGCGCGGGCGAGCCAGAGGGCAGTGGAGATGCCGAAGACGCCGGAGCCGACGATGACGATTTTCGAGGTGGGGGTGATTTGTGGCATTTTGTTTTCCTTTATTTCCCCCTTCTTGATTCTTGTTGTTTTGGAGGGAAGGGTGAATCGAATCAAGAGAGAGAGAGAGAGAGAGGAAAATATAACAGAAAAGAAAAAGAAAAAAAAAAGAATAGAGGAATAGTTAGATCCGAGTTCGGTTCTTCGCGATGAGGGATCCCGTCTGTACGGTAGCACGCGATAGCAACCCCGCTATCTATATCTATATGGACTGGCTATCATTATATCCCTACCTGGCCTGGCTAGTAGTATAGACTTATCCCCACTCCTTATTAGATAGTGCTTTGCATTATGAGTGACATATGTATTAGTATAAGCAGACACTTACTGAATCTTAAGATAAGGGCTGTAGAATGAGGTTATATAATATCCTTATGTAAATGTTATAAAACCGGGATTCCAGCTTCGATACAAAACGACCTTTCTTCTATTGGGCTAAAGCCCAGGAGGCAAGACAAAACCCAAAGTTTTGCTTGGTATGCTAAAACATCGGATATTGGAGATTGGAGGGATATGTAGGTATCTACAGGAGGCATGAGGACTGGAAAGACGAATCTAACCTAGATATTTACAACAAATAACCCCTTCTCATCTTTAGGGACCACAGCACCCTGCGAAAATGATATTGCGTTATAGGAAATTAATTCCCACGCCGACCTGGAGTCCCTTCCTGGCGTCTTCGCCTTGCCTCAGCACTAATGGCAAGCTAAAGTTCAACTCAAACCTCGCTACCGGATGTGCGTATACGAGACCTACACCAGCAGCGATGCTGGGAAGTCCCGAACTAAGGTCCTTGGAGGCGGAGATCATGCCATCCCACACCGAGCCAGCACTCAGCTGTTGCCCAGCGACGGGATCACCCCCCTTCGTTTTACTCCTCATGGCTACGGACCGGCCACCGTTGGCAAATAGTTGGAGGCGGAACGGGGAGTCTGGCCCAATTCGAGGTAGAGGGAGTAGCATGTTGACACTCCCTGCAGCGAAGATATCACCACCAAGCGCATCACCACCATCTCTAGGGCCTAGACCACCCAACGAGAAGCCTCGCACATCTGTCGGGCCGCCAAGAGTAAACCGGTCGTTAATTCGGCTAGGTGCAGCACCGCCAAGACCGTAGGATAACGGAAGAGGGTATAGTAGACCGGCTCGGAAGCCGGCACCAATGGATACGCCGGATGACCCTCGGATCCCCGGTAAAGGGATGGGGACCGCTCCCGAAGCCTCGAATTCGGCCTTAGAGAATCCCACATCTCCACCTAGGGGTCCCCACCCCGCGAGCTCCGTAGTTGTCTTGACAAAATATCCCTTTTGTGGCAGCATCGGATTATCTCTTCGTTCGCGCTGGAATATGTAGGAAATAGCACTCTTGGCAGAGTCCCCTGCGTCACCTCGAACGGTGGGACTCACTCCAGCTCCGAGGCCAGTCAATTGTCTCCAAGCACCAGCATAACCGAATTGATGTCGGTCCCCGCTATCCCTAAACCAATGCAGCTTTGCCCCTCCACTTTTGAGGACTTCTTCATGACTTGCCCACGGCTTCTCCGTACTGCTTGCTAAACCTTCGAGACTGAAACGCAAGTTGGGATTGCTTTGTATCGGGGTGCTGAATTCGGCGCTGTATGAAGTTCTGGTTCGTGTACCTGCAGACGCATTGAGCGATAAAGACTCGGCGCCTCCAAATATATTTCGCCAGAGTAGAGATCCGTATGCTGATCCTTCGGTATTGCCTAATTCGGTACCGGTCTTGAGAAGGAGTCGAGATTTTTCGCGCACACGAAGAGCGACATCGAGGTCTGTTGGAGTGGAAGAGGGATCCAGATGAGGGGGGCGGGATAAATGGAACAGAATCTGAGGTTGAAATATGTCTTTATATTTCATGATTAGCACGAAATTCTTTGAGGTTTTTGAGGTGGGCAAAGTAGTTGTATCATACCGAACTTTTGCAGTTTCTCGACGACTCCACCTACCTGTTCCAACATGTCTGCCAGCGTATAGTCGACATTCTTGCTATCTTGAAGTAAAGGCTGGAATAAAGGACTGAGGAATGATTTGCGCGTATGACTGGCGCCATGGATCTGAATGGAAGAGAGAGTAACGGGAAGAGTTTGGTTTTGTGATAGCTAGGTAATTATCTGATATGAGTTTTACAACTTCAACGATGATACCCAATAGTTATAGCAGAGCTTACCAATTCAAGTGTCCGTTGTTCAGATTGCGCATCGTGAACGTGAGTTCGTTCTGCTATGACCTTTTGCTCTACCGATGCAGTTTCGGATCTGAGCAAACCCTCGAAGACCTATTCTTGTATAAGTTGATATGCGCGTTTTCCAAAGTTGAGATGTTAAAACCAGGGTTTGTCGTACATCACCGTCTTCAGAGGAAGAATTGCGAGCCATGTCAGCTAGCAGGGGACGTATTTTCTCCCTTCTGCTGTGATGATGGTAAGTGTGTGAATGTGAAAACCTGCCTCATAACAACTTTTGTAAGTTGTAAATGTTCAAAGTGGTAAATGCTACAAATGCTATAAATGATAAATGCATGTGGTTGGCAGGGCCTGAATTAGCTTGAGCTCGGTAACGCCCGGGCAAGAATCCCGATGCCCAAGTCGCAAATACTGCTGCTGATAACTAGTTACCTAACCTAGGTAGTTAGTTATTCACTAAAGATATTGAATTGAATTCGGCAATGTGAAGTACAAGGATCAAGGTACCTAAGGTTTAGTATCTACTAGTTAGGTAAGTACTTTGTCTAAGTACTTTGTACTGTGTAACTAATGTCTTTGACTTTTGTACGGATTAAAATTTAACGGAACATCGTACTGGTACGTAGCATTGAACCTACATGTAATTCGTCATATCCATGGATGATATAAGCATTGATTAGTAGGCAAGTGTGGCGTTAGACCCGACGCTAACGGTCAAGGTTCAGGCGAAGTTGTCCTTATCGGCGTTATCGGCTTACAATACAGTGGTACTTGTGCACTGGAGTTTAACTAGACCCATTGACCTGTCAGCCTGTCTCTCTTAGTCTCTCTCAGTGCACTCACTCAATTTACTGCACTCACTCTCTTTTCTTTCCCGAGTCTTCCCTCTCATCATCATCATCATCAGCCTCATTCGCCTTACTACAACCAACCAACTATCCCCAACCCTCCCCTCCTTTCCCAAATCACTCCTACGCGATCGCCTCTGGTAGCGATTAGCACTCAACCTTTTTATTACTTTTTCTTTTTCTTTTTTTATTCCTTCGTTACCTTCTGAACATCATCCATACAATTAATCTTGTTCATTACCTCATACTTAAAAGCAACCATAAAACGACGCGCTATCGTGGCACCATTCCTTTTCGAGATACCCCCCATACCCTCACAGCAAACCACGATAATAACCAACTGAAGACGTCATGGCTAGCAAGCAGGCAAGCAAACGTGTATGTATCTGATTCCTATTGTTTAAGAAGCATACTGCATGACTTACATATACATATTAACTCCTATCTAGTTGGCTCGAGAGTACAAGACCATATCGGAAAACCCTCCTCCATATATCAGTGCTCACCCATCGGAATCTAACATTCTTGAGTGCGTCCCCTTGTTCTCGCTACTATCCGCTACCTTCCGCTACCTTTCGCATGACTGACTGAATTAGGTGGCACTACATAATCACCGGTCCCGAGGACACCCCCTATCATAATGGTCAATACTGGGGAACTCTAATCTTTCCTCCCAACTATCCCTTTGCGCCTCCCGCTATTCGAATGCACACGCCGTCTGGCCGTTTCCAACCATCAACGCGACTCTGCCTTTCCATTTCCGACTTCCACCCACGTTCATTCAATCCAGCATGGGAGGTCTCGACGATTTTGATTGGCCTGCTATCGTTCATGACATCGGAAGAAATGACAACTGGCTCAGTTTCGGCCACAGCTCATGAGCGTAGAATATTCGCAGCACGATCCCGGTGGTGGAACTCGACGGGAGGTGGCTCACACGGCAAGAACCCAGCACAGAAAGGAAACGTGAAGGTCGGAGATGGTGGTGCCAAGTTCAGATCCGAGTGGCCAGAGATCGACCAGGAGAACTGGCACTGGATGACGGAGAATAATGTCGATGCGGCTACAGGCGCTAGAAATGGAGGTAACTCTTGTGGACCACAGCTAGGCATCGCCGGTAGCAGCGGTGGTCAAACCCAAGCCGTTGTCGATGCCGTTGTTCAACAAAGAGATGCCGGTACAGGATGGCTAAGCCACAACAAGCTGCTGGTCTTTGGAGGTGTCATCTTTGTTTACGTGCTAATTGCACGTATTCTGGGAGAGGGAGAGGGCACTACGCCATAATTAAACACAGTCGTGGAATAATCGTGGATGCTCTCCTATTTTTATATTGCCTTGCCGAAGTGGGGGAGGCTTGGCAAGGCAAGGCAATCATCTTTTTCTTGCTGCTCGGTCTGCTGCTCGGTCTTGTCTTTACTTGCTATGGCGTCTTCGGTCTTCACTTTATCTGAAATATACAGGTTGGTGGTTTTCAGGCGGACATAGACTGATTTCAAAAGATTTCGCGACGAGGGCCTCATCAGGACTCAATCAGGAGTACAACATGCAGAGTAAGGGTTGGGAAAGCCCCAGCTGAGTCTTGTGGATATTGATCTTCGTGTATCATAGAGAAGGTACCTACTAGGAACCTACTTAGCTTCAGCTGCTACTATGATGAATTCAGAACGCGCACTACTTTAACATAAGCCCGGGTGCCCTTTGTTGAATCCATTCACACATCATGCGTCACCTGTCATGCCTTGAGTCCATATCCCTAGACAGTAGATATATACAATTCCAGGCCAGTAAGGACGTATCACGTAGTGTCCCAGAGTAGATGTATACTGGTTATCTGCCCAAGTACATAATATTTTATGCATATAGATCCGTATCTTCCAAATTGATATCAAATGTAAGAACCCCAAGCCCTCTGTCGGCAAGGTGTAAGTTGGGTAGACCAATAATGTCGTTCACAGAGTATATAGGAGTGTGTGTGTGTGTCTACCTAGGTAGACAGTGTTTCATTCACTACTTGACTGGCTCCGGCGTCGAGGTAGATGTCTACCGTGCCCTCCCCTGACGGTACTCGTGGAGATAGGGGCATTTTCCCACGCAACCTTAGGCACAGAAGCTTCTAAGGCTCCAAGGTTGCCTACCATTGCTAGTACTTGGATAGGTACAGAGAGTCTATTGTACGGCCTATACGCACTGTAGCTGTATCTGTATGTATCCTCAGGCATCTCTTGTTCCTCAGGCATCACTTGTCCCTGAGGCATTATTCGTTTGTCTAGTCGGTGGAGAGTATATAAGCAAATGTCTATCTAATCCTACCCGCCGCTACAGCTGTATCTGTCTGTATCCTCAGGCATCTCTTGTTCCTCAGGCATCACTCGTCTGTCCCGCCGGCGGAGAGTATACAAACTGTCTGATCCTATCCATCGCTACAGCTGTATCTGTCTGTATCCTTAGGCACCGCTTGTGCCTCAGGCGTCTCTCATCCCTCAGGCACCACTCGTCTGTCCTGCCGGTGGCGAGTATATAAACAAATATTTTTCTGATCCTACCCGTCATCAACCTTTCTTCTTTCCCTCCACTCCATCCGCAACGTTCACTTATTTATTTATTTTAGTTATTTTTGCGGTTCCGTTTCATACAACGCTTTTCCTTGTTTACTTCTCCAATACACCTACCCAACAACACTTGGAACCGCCTTCTTCTTCTACTACAAATCCACTACAACTGCCAAATATTATTATTATTATTTGAAGGGTATTCTTGTATTTCACATTCCCCTCTAGATTGTGAATTTTCAAAAAAGATTTGCAAACACCTTTGACGCCTTACACTCTTCTACCTCTTGTTTACCCTACCCTACCCTACTTTACTCTACCTTTCTATGTTCTACCACCCGACGCATCTTCACGTTCGGATATCTATTTCACATTAATACTTATTCATGTATTTCTTGAAATACCTTCACACCCACGCTTGGATCGTCAATTCTCTTGTTCTTCTACACGCCATATTGGCCTTCTACTCTCTACACCCGCTTACCCTCATACCCTCTTGTTTACCCTGCCCTACTCCGATCTTATCCTTCTGCTCTATCCTATGTGAAAAACCCTCACATTCGGACACACACTTCTCGTCCACGTTAAGGGATTTCATGAAAGACCCCAACATTGGACGCCGCTAGGATCAGCAAGGTCGGCCCTGACTACTGTTGTAATATTCCACACCACACTCTCAATCCCCTCTGGCACACCCATTGCAAGACACCATCTCCTACAATGCCTTCGTCTTCTGAGGTTGTCTCTCATGAGCGTCACCATGAGCGTGGACGTGAGCGTGGATGTGAGCATGAGAGTGAGAGTACACTGGAACGCAAGATCGACTGTACTCGAGTCAACATGGATAAACTCCCGCATTCCTCCCCCCTACTTTGCCAATTCGCCGACTCCTCTTCTCCGGTATCGGATAACATGACCGTCGCACGCTCTACTGCGGCGGCTGCCGAAACCCAGATGGGCAATACCGCGATCGTCGTTGGCCCCGTCGATGCTGCGGCTGACACCATTGCAAGCACTACATTCTTCGACAACGTTAACATGGATCAGCTCTCCGGTATTGATTCTTTTTCCGGCATTGAAACGCCACAAAAGACTATCATACAGACTCCTTCTGTCGGGGCTCTTCCTCGCGAAGCTGCTGCCGATGGAGAGATCTCGGTTAGTACTTGCTCAATCCCACATATGATAACTGCCACGTTATTGTCCCTATCCAGACCCCCGCGGGACATACCATCATGTCCAAGGTGCTGTCGGCGAACCTCGCCTCAGCTTCACCTGTGCGGCGGGTCATGGTATACGGAAACGTGTGCACTCAGGACCACGGCGGCGTGCGTGAGGGCATGATGTACGTCGATGGCGACTACGCTGCCCTGAACACCCTGTTCAGCATCGTCCACTACCAGTTCAACCGTATACCGGACACACTCAGCCTCGATGAACTATACGAGATTGCACTTGTCGTCTCCCAGTACAAGTGCACTCACCTCATCTACCCGTGGGCTGATAAGTGGATGAAGGGATTGTCCGAGTACCGTATCACCGCGCCATACAACCTCTGCCACAAGGCTCTCTTTGTCGCCTGGACGTTGGGCGACAGCGAGCTCTTCTGCAACATGGCTGACGCCCTCATTGTCAGCACAGAGGTCAATGAGTTGGGCGAGCTGGTCGACGTCGACGGCATGGAGCTCAGGAGCATGGCGTTGCCTGAGGGGTTCATCGGTAAGTACTTACAATCACCCACTACTACTACCTGATTTTCACATTATAGTTCATTACTAACCTATCCCCAATCCAGAAATCGCCCAGGCAATCCGATCGACAACAATCGATCTTGCCATGGCGGCCCTCCGCGGTCCCCTCGACAAAATCAAACTCACACAGGGTCACAACAAAGACCGAGATCCCGAAGGCATGGACGGCTCCTCCCCCTCCCCCTTCTGCCGCGTGCCAGGACAGCAGCGAGCATGCGAGACGTCCATGCTTGCAAGCCACCATCACGCACCTCCAATCCGCCGGCCTCTACCCAACAACAACAGCAATCATCCAGGCAACCCAACAAACGACGAAGAGCATCATCACTTTAAAGCATGCTGTAGATGGGCTCAACATAGCTGCTCACGCACAGGCCTCTGGTATTAACAAAAGGGTTGCGAAGCAAATAAATAACCTCGCATTTCCAATTCCGACGGCCCCTGACCGGTCCGCGGCCGTCAGGCCTGCAAGTGGCATGCATGAAGCGTCGGGGCGCTCGTCTGCTCTATCAACGGTCTTGGTCCTGAAACGCTTAGCAGAACCATAGACTGTCTCGACCATCACGCGACCGCGGTATGTCGCGGTTTGGCCCGGAGGCCTCACCTGCCTTTGGCTTGCTACGTCACTGACCCAAGCATTCAAGATGTCTACGTCCCTTCTTAACAGTTGCCTACATGGAGAGCCTAGCTGCGAACGCAAAGCAATCCGGTTTACGGGGAGTAACTCGCATCGCGACGCTTCCCGTGCATCCGCTCTACCTGAGCAGCCGGATGCACGGGAAGCGTTGACATGCTTAATCGAGTCATCGACACCCGCTGGATGTCGAACTATCAACAACCCCTTCGACGGCCTCCCGACCACGCGACCGCAACATACCGCGGTTCTGGACTGGGAGATACGTCCAAGTTACGGCGGGGCGCGGCCTAAGGTTCGACATACCTATGTACTTAGGCAGGTCTTCCAAGGGTTTCTTAAAGTAAGTTGACCCATTTCCTGGGGAGTACTACGATGAACCTCTAGCAACGCATGCGGAGGACTCTAGCATGATGAGGCGTTAGCTGAAAGCGACATCCCGCCACGGCCCAAATCAGCCGCCTCTCGGCCTACCCGCAACATGCGAGGATTCGGAGGCCGAGAGAGTAGCGTCGAGAGCCTCAACACTCCCACCCACAGCCTCCCGGCGTCGAGTCCGTCGACATCTACACCGGCGGTCTCAGCGTCGACATTCCACACCATCTCATTGACGGCCTCCCGACCACGCGACCGCGACCTACCGCGGTATAGAGCTAAACGCCACCTCCTAATCATGGCGGGTGCGGCTCGGGGGTTGGCAACATAGCTTTCGAAGTTCTAAAGAACGTGCCCAAAGCCGGATTCAACAATCACGCAGAGATCTTGGCTACGCAAACGAAGACCTCAGACACTGTGGGGGGTTAGCTGAAAGCAGCAACCCTCCACAGTCGCCCCCCCCCCCCCCCCCCCCCACAACCACTCCGCAGCACCCGAGGATTCGGAGGCCGAGAGAGCAGCGTCGAAAGCCTCATCGACAGCCTCTCGGCGGCGAGATGGGCCAGCATCTCGTCGATGGTCACCCCGGCGCCGAGACCGTGGACATCCACGTCCGCGGTCTCGGCATCCATCTAACCAACAATCCATACCCAACACCGCGACCGCGGCTTGCTCTTGCCGCGGTCCGGATGCCTACCCTACGCGGGTCACTCGATGACCTCACCTCAACTGTCGGCACCTCGTTGATCTCTACAGCTAGCTGCTCGGTTGGTTGATTGATTGATTTTTGGGCTTGCTCGGTTGCCATCACCGTTGCCGTTCTCAGAGCAGCTATCGATTGAGCCCGGAACCGTCGCGCATCGAGCACGACGAGATTCCTGGCTCGGACGCCGGCGGCGATGCACATGTGCCTAGGTACGCTCAGCCGATATTTCCTACTGGGAATCATCGATCGAGTCCTTACACTAACCAGGGAGTTCCGGGGCCTCTCTGTTGCAGAAACAAGACCACCCCAACAGCGGTGGTGGTCGGCTGGTGGCCGTGGCCAAGGCCAGCCAAGCTCCCACACTCTTGGGGGCTGTCGGGCTTTCTCAATCCTTGAGTAAGACACTATTCTGATTCCCCAACAAGCGTGTCGCGTCGAAAGTCCCACTACGAACTTCGGTGGCTTACCTACTGGCGTTGGCCTCGTAGGGAGCCCGTTGCAAATACCCACCCAAGCGGCTGAAATGGGTCCGTTGGCTTGTGCTTCCCTATACCTATCACCAACCCTCGGCATCAGAAGCTGAGGGGGTGGCGTGGACATCCTCAACAGCACCATCAGTGGTCTGGTCTGGTCTCGTCTCGGCGCCGACATCGATACCGAACTCTATCGTCGGGACCCGCTTCCATAGCCACCACAAGACCGCGGCCGTGTGCGCCGCGGTTTTTTGACTGGAAAGCCGCATCTCACTCAGTTGGTTTTAGTCATAAGTCATAGCGGGCACAGCTTAGGTTAGCCTGGGGTTTGCCATCGCCCTAGGCTTCCTTTGGCGTCCTTGACAGCATGACCATTGGGGGGAGCGTGTCGAGAAAGCCGCTATGCGGCGAGCGCTTCAATTCGAGATACCTAGGCGTATTTGCCGTGCTGCTTGCTGTTCTCACCCGCCCCTGGTCGCTGATCTGTTAGTCTTTCTGCCAACTGCGCCATCTGTACGGGTGACAAGAAACGACACGTCCGCCTCCGCCAGATCAACCATCCACATCTATACCATACCGAGACAAGAACCTCCTTCCCGCCAATCTTTCTCGGCGTAGGTAGGTAGGAAGCGGCAGCAGCAGCAGCCTGCGAAACACGTTGCTGCTGGTAACCTAGTACCTAGGCACTACAACAACACTCTTGATCATTATCGCGATACCGCGTGACGCCGATGTGAGCCCACGAAGCGATCGCTCACACCGGCACCACGCAAATGATCTCCTCTCTCTCACACACTCTGACCCTGAACATACTCCCTCCCCTCCCTATACCCGCCCACACCGCGGCAACGAATACCTTCGGCCGTATCAGAAGCCCTTGGACATTTCATCGACACACCTGGGTAGGTACCTATCTATGGTTTTCGCTCCATGGTACCTAGTTACCTACGGGTCCCAACCCCCAAAGTTGATTATCCAAAGCACTGCCGTGGCCGGGTTCCGTCGCGAGTCAAGATACCCACCTACATAACCCCCCCCTTTTCTTTTGCTTTCCCACCGCCAACCACACAAGCAAAAACCTACTAGGTACCTATCATCTGTTTTCCTGGATTCCCTGACAAACTGTACCTACTGTCAACATTTTTTACCAATACCTACGCCAAAAGGGTGAATGATTGATTGATCGCTCATTGAATGTCCTCTCGTTTATATCGGCATATCGGATGCAAACATAACAGACAAACATGTATTGACAAGGGTGTACAAGGGGTCTACAGAGAAGGGAGGAGGATTAGAATGATTAGATAGAACAAAGACGATTTACATGTATAGATAGCTTCCATAGTCTTCAGGGATATGTTAAGAGATCCCCGCGCAACAACGATGGTATTCTAACTTCTACGTCTTCTAGTTTGCGCCTTGTGACATGTGTAGTTGGCATTGCTTGCCTAAAAGCTTAGTTCGTGAACAAAAACGGTCTCACGATTTCCATACCACAACCAACAATCATACTAATTGTCTATGTATAAGGAATGAATATAGTTAATATTTGCTAAGTATATCGTATAGCTATGGATGTTAATGATAGTAATGGCTCCTCGACACCTAAACTTGTAACCATCATGCGGTACTTAGTTGGTTCATATGTGAAGTATCCAACACCCCAAACTGCAACTGTTAAACGAATACATCCTGTTTTGTACCAGGGAAAATTCCACCGCAATCTCCCGCACTTAACGTGATAACTTGAGTGAAGACTGGGAAACGAAGAAAACAACAAGAAGATCCATGCCCTCCTTTTTTATTTGCCTATTCCAGACTTCCTTGGATCTGACCAAATCCGACCACTGGCAAACTCATGACTGCTTCGGAGGAACTCCTAAGAAGCACTCATATAGTTACTACCTACCTAAGTAGATACCTATGTATGGCGCCTAAGCACTGCTAGCAGCAACTTGACCATGGACGATGGTACCTTTACCAAATCGCCGCTTCCCAGCCTTCCACGTCTCCACTAGGGCAATGTACACTATAACACATGCGCCTACCACAGCCCACTCTATACCGATAGCTTCGTGTTTGAATACGATCTTGTTGATGACGGGTAGGTATATGACTGGAAATGTGATAACGAAGCCACCAAGCACTGCCCCAAAGAGGAACTTGTTTCGCCAGACCGTTTTGAACACTGAGAAAGGACCGGTGTACATTTCTGGATACATGTTGAAAAGGGAGCGAGTGAAGTGCTTGACCTCCCATGCCGTGACGAGTAAGAGGAAGCTGAGGGTGGCATACGTTGTAGCTCGAGCCCGGAAAACATTACTGCAGGATGGATTGTACTCTTCGTTGCAATTGTACCCTAACGTACTGTAGATTAGTGGCTCATCGTAGATATCTTCCATGGGCGTATATATGACCGAGGTAAACGCGGCAATACACAGACCGCCCATGAAGAAGCCATACGCCATCTTGTCAATGATAATCTCTTTCGTGAAGATACCAATACTGAGGTCATGTGGTGGCCGTAGCATGATGTCTGGTTGAGCCTCCTCTAGGCCCAGGCCAAGGGCTAAGAAGGATGATGTGATCAAGTTTGCCCATAAAATTTCGATGGGTGATAGCGGAAATATCGATTTATTTTCATCATCCTTGAACGCGAGACCAATAAGCAGGAGAATTACCTGAGCAATATTGGAGACCAGAAGATGAAGTAAAAACTGCATATGCATATAATCTGGTCAATAGTGCTTCCTCAAGTTTAGGAAGGGAATAAGAAACTTTACCTTTTGAATATTATCAAACAGACGTCTTCCTTCTTCGACGGCAGTTACAATGGAAGCAAAGTTGTCGTCAGTGAGAACCATGTCGGCAGCCTCCTTGGCTACATCACTGCCATTGAGACCCATGGCGATGCCAACATCTGCCTTTTTCAAGGCAGGCGAATCGTTGACACCGTCCCCAGTCATAACGCAAAATGCTTTACGGCGATGCATTGCTTCGACCATGCGCACTTTCGTTGACGGGCTACAGCGAGCTAATACCAGTGGGAGTTTCTCCAACTGGTCAACCTCAGAGTCAGTCAGGGCATCGAAGACAGCCGCAGGCATGGTGGCATTGGCTGCCTCAGCAGTAGTGAGGTCATTTCCGAGGATGCCGACTTCACGTGCAATTGCTGTTGCTGTCTTGATATGATCGCCAGTAAGCATGTGGACAGATATACCCGCAATCTTACACCTTTTTACCGCGTCCGCCGTCTCAAGTCTAGGAGGATCGTATAGGCCAGCAAGACCTAAAAGTGTCAGGTGACTTTCAGCAGCTTCACGGACATCTCTGAGACCAACTTCATTCTTAACGGTTTTGTGGGCAACACAGAGTACTCGGAGGCCTTCAGCAGCAATCGACTCGGCCTTGGCGATGAATTCGGCTTTTTCTTCGTCGGATGCATCTACCAATGGAAGCACAGCTTCCAGCGCGCCCTTGGTATAAACATCAGCCTCGCTAGAGCTTCGAGATGCATATACGACAGTCATACGCTTGAATGAAGAGTCAAAGGGATGCTCCGCCATTAGATGTAAATCGTTAGTCTGAGACACCGAGGTCCTGCTCATGCCAAAACGCATTGCGAAGACTTGGAGAGCAATCTCGGTAGGCTCACCCACAGCAGTCCAGTTAGAGGCCGTAACCGTAGAAGTGGTTGATGTTTCGGCGGCGTCGTCAGTCGGTGCCGATTTCCCATCTGTCACCGTAGCATTGTTGCAAAGTGATAAACACTCAACAAATTTCTTTGCATAAGGTGGTAGTCGAGAGATGCACGTTATGGAGTCTTGGGGCTTAGATGGCTCATCGTTCCAAGTGACAACGCCGCTGGAGGGGTCGAAGGGATGAGTGGAAGCTTCGACGGTAGCGGCGGACCCGTTCTTGAGCCAGACTTTCCTCGTGATCATTTTTCCTTGCGTCAAGGTACCCGTTTTGTCGGAGCAGATATTGGTTACTCCTCCAACGGCCTCTAGAGCTGAAAGATTTCTCACGATTACGTTGCCTTTCGCCATAGCCTTCGTCCCAACCGCCATACTAATGGTTAGGACAGCAATGAGAGACTCAGGAATGACCGCAACGCCCACACATATACCGTAGATGAGAACCTCGTCGTCAATGTTCCAGAGACTAGCAGAGAATACGATGACGGCGAGTAGAATTGCAAGGGCGAAAAGGACTAAAGCAAACTTGCTCAACTTGACTTGAAGGGGTGTGCCCTCCAATCCAAGAATGCTGCGCGTATTAGCCTTGAAGCGCTTCCAGTATGCCCCCATTAGGGACAAATCTTCACTTGAGTTGGGATTTGCTCGCAGTAGTTGAGCAATCTTTCCCACTTCGGTTTTCATTCCCGTGGCAACAACGATGCCCTTGCCTCGCCCACGAGTGATAGTACTCGCGGAATATAGCATGTTGACACGATCACCAAGAGGAACCTCGACCTCGTTTAGGATAATAGATGGATGTTTGCTGATGGGTAGCGACTCTCCAGTAAGCAAAGCTTCATCGGTAGACAAGTTTAGTCCGTCGACAAATCGAAGATCTGCCGGAACAATGTCACCGACGTTAAGGAGAACGACATCGCCTTTTACTAGCGATTCAGCCCTGATAGTGGTTATCTGCCCCGAACGCATAATCTTGCATGTCGGGGCAGATAGTGCGTAGAGAGATTGGATGGTCTGTTCTGCGCGGTAATCTTGGACGAAGCTGTTGATAATTAGCTTAGCATAAGCACAAGCACGCGATACCCTTTATTCGCTAGTACTGGTAACAAATCTAGGGACATAATATTCGACGTACCCTACAACAATGTTGAGTAAGATGACGGCGGCAATAACACCACCTTCGATGTAGTCGTTAATGGCGAATGAGAGAGCCATAACGAGGATGAGGACCATAGTTAAGCTGTTGGAGACCTGTCTTAGGAGAATCTTCCACATGGATAGCCCTTGAGCTCCCTCAACTTTGTTTGGTCCATCTTCCTGTAGGCGACGAGCTGCCTCACCACCGTCGAGGCCATTTTGAACGTCGGTCTTGAGACGCTGCTCTAGATCCTCAACTGTTAGGGTGTGTGGCTCAATATAGCCTTCATCTGCGAGAGACGAGGCGGCCTTCTCACTAGGAGCTGGGTTTGGTGAACCAGTTACACTGCTAGTGGTAGGAGGAATGGCAGCGGTAGTTGTAGTTGATGTGCCCTGGTCGTTGTGCCCAGGCAAAGAATCGTGTACGGCATGGGCGTGGCCACATATAGGAGGTTCAGTCGACTCCTCGACAACAAGTTGGTCCTCTATACCCATTCAAGTGTTGGTTAGTAGCTAGTAACTGCTGATATGGATTGAAGAATCCGTAAAAAGAATAGGGTCTAAAAAGGTCGGAGCCGAGACGAGATCGTGGGGGGGACGAGGTAGATATAATACGACGTACTGACCCTCGTCTACCCCGCCGAGTTCGTCCATTGTGCAGTGTCCATGTAGTTCCTACTACATAGTAATGTAAGATGCGCCAAGGGGGGGCACTGGACACAAGTGAGGCGGATTGGGCATAGTATCGGTATGGTAGGCATTGATTGGCGTCTAGGCCTCGTCATATGCTATTGGAAGAGTGCATAACAGAACAGGGAATGGCGGAAGAAGAATAACGACGATTGGCTTTCCAAACAAACGGAGTGATGGGTAACGGAAGCATGGAGATGGTATGTTAAGTTAACAGGCAGGTTAGTTACTAGGATACTTGGTAGAGAGGCCTAGATAATAGATGATTGGCTTGATGATGGGAAGATGGTAAGACGCGGAAGATAAGTGCAGATGTCAATGCTCCGACCTGTCCAAGTACAGAAATGGAAGTAGAAATGGCGTTAGAAATGACAAGAGGAAGCTTCTTCATCCTTGTCAAATCTTCTTCCCTTTTAGCATTTTTGATACTTGTCTGGGAAGACCCTGCAAGTCTATTGCTCGGCAGGTGGATATAATGAGGCGACACTTTACTTGTTAGGGAAAGCCAAGAAGACCCAAGAACATGGAAGTCATGGTTGGAGTCTTGGGAGGAATACTTCTGGGTATGTACTGTACATATTACCTAGTACATATGGATATACGTGTATACTTAGTAGAAGAGCAAGAAGGTGCGATGGACTTAACAGGGAACGTCTACTACTAGTTAGTAGGTAGTAGTTAGAAGCAGTAGCCACCTACATAGGTGTTCACGTGTACATATTCTGATACAATTTCATACAATAGTCCTGGTCATAGTAGACCGTCATACCCGTCCCTCGCACGATTGGTCCCGGTTCGGTCCTTGCGAACGCCGCCCCCGGCACCCTCGGCATCCTTCCCCACCTATTTCTCCCATCCGAATTATTCTTACGCCGTTGACTTGCTGCGCCTCCGACAAAAAGAACAAACATAACATGTGCGTCAACATGTGCTTCAGCATTCCATCAATGGCTCATCATCATTCATATTATGTTATATTTCAATTCTATGCCTATCTACCTACTTGTCCAATTAGCTCGATCAATCATTCGCTCAAAAAGTAACGATTCCAGAAGAGTGCTATAGTTATTTGCATACATGTACATATGTCCCCAACTAGGACACCTTAACATGATCTTTCGGTGCTACAATCTCCACTAGAATCCGAAAAAGGGGTATGAGGGGCCAACCCGCTCCGATCGAGCCCCGATTCCTTCGTCGCCTATCTACGGAATCTTCCCTCGGATCATGTTAAGCGAGCGTGTCTTACAAAAAAGCCTATAGTCACATTCGCATTCACATGTGCATGATATCGGTGGAATCTATCTTTATGATCAGCCATCCAGGAAGTTCTTCGAATCATTCTTTCCCCCCCTAATCAGCCACTACGTTCTATAATTGGTCTTTAGATACGATTACCGCGGCCCGGTGTATGTAGTCGAAGCCAAGAATAAGAACACGCGACCAATGCGAGATCCAAGATCCATGAGATATCTCCGCTGGTGGCGGTGAAGCTGAGCCAAGTCGGCTCGGCCAATATTGGCAGACTGGGGTCATGCGTCCGTTACTTCAATCAATTCGTGACAGCCCTATTGGACATTTACATAGGTATGCAAGCTACCTATCTGCCAACCTTAGGCTACGCAGGTATGTACTAGGTTAGGTACGCACTCAATGTTGAGCATCGAATACTTTTTCTCCCGAGAACCAAGTTTGTACAACTGTAGCATCTAGGAGTTTATCCGCATCCCACTCCATGTCTACTACAGCAAAATCTGCCGCTTTCCCAACTTCCAACGTACCAGCCCAGTGGTCTGCGAAGCAACTATACGCAGACCCCTCCGTGCCTGCCGTGATAGCTGCCGCCAGTTCTAGGGCAAAGTTCGGGTTCATCCGGTCCGTCAGCTCCGGTTCCCTGGCCGAGCGCCTTGTCGTCGCCGTGTAGATGTTCTTCAGGGGCGCGTGGGGTGCCGTGGGGGCGTCGGATCCCAATGCTAATACGGCACCCCCGTCGGCAAAGTCCTTGTATGCGAATGCGCGCTTGCAGCGGGAGGAACCAAGAAGTTTCGGCCAGGCACGGAGGATTGCCGGGTCGGCATGCACTGGCTGTATGGATGCGGTGATGCCCAATTTGCCTAACCGCGCAGCGTCTTCGGGCATTGTGAGCTCAAGGTGTTCGATTCGATGTCTGCGGCCGGGTGTCGCATTTTGCTCCAGCGCGTCAATCGCGACTTTCACGGTTTTATCGCCTATTGCGTGTATCGCGCATTGCAATCCTGCAGTATCAACTTTCTTGACTACAGGACCAAGCTCTGCCAGGGACCAGAACGGGTCGCCCGTAGTCCCGTTGGAAGAGTAGGGTTCAGAGAGTCCGGCGGTACAGCCATCAATAATCCCGTCACCGATGATTTTGATGCCTACGACACGACAGTTCGGACTTGTATCGGCGTTGAATTGGCTGCTAAGCTCGATTGCGCGATCGACCTGAGCGAGGTTTTCTGCTTCAGTTTTCCGTGGAGTTACAAGCCAATGAACCGCAATTCGGATGGGCAATTTTTCTTTTTCTCGAAGGATTTGCAGAGCTTCCCATGCATTCTCGTCCATTGCCATCTCTACTAGTCCTGTGTAGCCCGATGCATGGTAAGCATCCACTGCCCCTTTCAACGCTGCTAATTTCTCCTCCATCGGCATGACTTTCCCGACATGTGGCCAAGCGATATTAACCGCTGCTGCTTCAGACAAGAGCCCCGTCGGCTTGCCATTTTCATCGCGAAATATCTTTCCGCCTTCCGGGTCAGGCATGTCCTGCACGCCCATCTCTTCCAGTGCAGCGGTATTGCACCAGGTCGAGTGCAAGTCCTTGGAGTCGATAAAGATGGGCCTAGGGTCCAGATCGTCTAACATGCTTGCCAACGCCTCCCCGTCCGTCATGAAGTGCATCCACCCTTTGCACATAATTCTAGCTACGTTGGGGTGCGCCACTGCGAATTCTTTGATGGTCCGTCGGATGTCTTGCAGGTTCTTGCATGCTTCCAGACCCGCCTTCTTGAGGGCCATCCCCAGCATCAGAAAATGCATATGTCCATCAATAAAACCCGGTAAGACTATACGGCCATGCATATCGTGCTTGACGATCTCGGTATCCTTTACTTGTTCATCATTGGCACTTCCCACGTGAATAATCTTACCGGTGCCATCCACAAGCACCGAGTCCGCAAACGAGTGGGCCTCGCCCTTTGCTCCGGACTGGAAGAAACGCCCGTTGTAGAATAAGGCTGCCATTTTATCGCAAGACACCAATACCATAGGTAACTCAGGTTCGTCAGTAATATCGAAGGCACAGAAACAGCGTCTTTTCTTGGTTTCACGATATTGCTTTTGCTCAAATTTCTCGAGGTGAATACTACCCACCTAGGTAAAGTTACCCAAACTCCGCAATCGGCTAATTATCCCACAAGCCAAGATCCCCTCTGTTCACTAGTTTCGTTTTGTATGGTGTCTCTTGTATAGGGCGCAAGCATTACTACCTACCTATAGTTAGGACCTACCTAGGTAAGCATGTACCGGGCTCATTCTGATTATCATTACCTAGTATTCAAATTCATTATTATTTCTTATTTCAAAGACATCATTGAACATGACCAGTTTAACATCAGATTTTATATCCATAAGCCAATGACAGTAGGTAGTTGGTTTAGTTATTCAGGGTTTTGCCCCGCCCCCCTTTTCACCTTTCCCTGTCCGGGTCTTTAAACAATGTCCTGCCTACAATATTGAACCGTGGCTATCCAGCTCTGACAAGTGTTGTATTTTGCCTACCCTCTTCCAACTTAAGTTATCTCCAATTAACAGAAAATTTTATCAATTGGTATCATCTGACCTAGTGGGCGCCCACCAGAGTCATGCCATAGTCAAATCATTTGCACTCTCCATAGTCAGCTTGGCAGCCACTCGCCGCCAGGCAGTGGTCGTCAGTGCTTCCACAGTAGCCACTATAGGTTACTCACGTTAGCGAAACTCGTTCAGGTATAGAAGAAAAAGAGGAAAAGGTGGACGCACGAGAGCGAGCAGCAAGCCTGGTTCCCACCCGAGGGACACCGGTAGCCATATTCACCAACACCATCTTCTCCACAGGTGCCATCGGGAGAGATGGAAACCTTATCGACGGGATCGATGCAGGCGGAGGTCGAGTTCGAGTACTTGCTCTGGCAGCCCACGGTCTTCAGGCAGTACTCGTCGGTCGCGCCGCAGTAGCCGTTGGGCGAGCAGCACTTTATCGCGCTGGGACACGTGTAGCCCTTCTTTGCGCCGGCGCCGTCGTTGCCGCAGGTTTCGTCCGGTGATACTGCTGACCAGACCGCCGTGGCGGCGAGGAGAACGAGAGTGATGGCTGACTTGGTGCCGAACATGTTGATGATGTTGATAAAAAGCGTGGTAGTATTGCGTGTCGTAGAGAGCCCAAGAACACGCTGGCAGTTTCGAGGAGCCAACGAAGCACGTCTTATACGCACACTGATCTCATCTCATCTGCTCATCTAGAGTCCCGATGAGATAGATCTCCGCACACCAATCTAGACAATGAACGCGCGTACGCGTGGCATCCCTGCCGGAAGATCCAACTGGCCGGGAAATATACCTACAGATCAAAAGTTTGATATCTGCCTAGACACTTTTTCTTGGGTTGCGTTGGAGATCTTCAGGGTCGCTACCTACCTAGGTACCCTGAGCAAAAGTACGAGCGTAGGTACTAGGTAGGTAGTAGCTTGCCTGATTTTAGCCGAAGCCCCCCTGAATTCTGGCTCCTCGGGGTGCAACCAATTGAGCGACCTAGAACGGCCGGTAGAGTAGGTAAGGTAATGCCCGCCGTCGGTCGCGACCACCGGCGCGGCATGTCTCTTATCTCTGATTAATATCGCGCGTGGGATCACCGGCGTGTTTTTGGGGTCCTTCTAGATCACGCCATTCGCCGAAATCTAGGAGATCTTGGGGAGTTCCTTGATGTCGTGTTCGGCTGCCGGAATGGCGCGGGTAGGTAGGTAGATAGGTAGGTACTTAGGCAGAACGCGATTGGGTAACGTGAGACGCATGTTGGAAGATATATTGTATAGCTCAGTACCTGAGTGACATTGACTTGGAACAGAGGAGGACTTTCTAGTTTCTAGGTTGGGTGAAGGGTGATCTGGGACTTTACTTGCGACCTAGATCGATCGTGCATCAGCTCGCATCCATGGATCTTTCCCAGACCTCGGGGACTCAGTCGACTTGTTATTCGAACATGTCCTGGGAGAAGAGCTGGTGGGATATGCATCTGTGTCTCAAGCCTACCTACCTACCTAGACAACGTGTTTTTACACACAGCACGATTTAGTGTATTTAATCTAGATACTGACGTTGTAATGCATGCCTGATACGCAGAATACGACAACGTATATCTTCTACCTACCTACCTACCTGCATAGGTATTCTTCTTCTCACCGTGCTTGGTTGGTATCAGAGTCTCGGTCGAGTCGAGTCGAGTCGATTGGAAGAGTTCATACAGGATATAGCTGATACCTAGTCGGGATTACTGTAAATACCCAAGCAACATTGCACCTAGATACGTATGAAATGGCCTGCTTCTCTTGCCTCCTCCGGTGGCCTTGCTGCTGATGATTTGTACCTACCTACACACCACCACCCACGTCTCTAACCTACCTACCTAGTCAATAGTAGCCCTACCTACACTTGGCAAGGTATGTATGTAAACGCAGTCAAGTTATACGAATCAAGGTACCTACATACTAGGTAGGGTATCTGCCCAACCTAGTGTTTACTCAAATCTCTAATCTTTAAATCTCCTCTTGAATACCTACCTACTACATGTAGTACCTTCTTTACCTGGATACCAAATACGTACCTACATAGGTCCCGTGACATGTCAGGTGGGTGGGTCTCAACACCATGGTATGGGGCCAAACGGGTATTTATATGGGTCTGAATAGCCTCAAAAAAAAAAGCTTGGTGTGCGCCAAACTATTCAAAGCCCGCTAGTACAATTCGATTTGATAGGTACCTTATCTAAGGTTAGGTAGGTACCTAAGTAGTAAGTATGCTGCTATATTACATATTAATTTGTTTTAGTCATTATCAGATTCTTCATGGGATGCATGAAGTGCACCAACATGCCGTCAGTACTCTCCCCAAAGCCCTTCTAGTTCCGTTATTTTTTTTTAATTCTCTAGGGTAAGAATGAATGGACTTGCTCGTTCATTCGTTTTTTCGTTTCGGCAGGATAATGATGGTATTACCAACGATGCAAATAATTAGATTCCAGATCTAGACGATGTCAATCCGTCGAATCTCCTACCGGGTCGATGTTCTTTCGGCGCTTCTCCCCACCCCCTAGCCCCCATTCATGCGCTGCTTGTGCGATTTCCAAAGCCGCTAGCTCGATCTGTCTTGCCCGGGAGAGGCCGTCATTTCCCCCATTTCCCCTCTTCGCTCTCAGCGTCTTTTCCACCAAGTCAAGTACTTCCAGGTGGTCTGGGGTTGAGGCGAAGGACCGCCTCATTTGGCTTGGCGTGTGTGTTCTCGAAGGATGATTTGGCGTTGGAGTGTTTGTCCGCGAAGGCTGACTCGGTGCCGGGGAGGGTAATTGCGTGCGGCATTCTTCCGTCCGCCCCGCGTACAGGCAGTTGCTGCATGTTGACTTCAGCTCCACAGTACCGCCAGCTATACTCGGGTCCCGAGGTTCCCGAGGTTCCCATTCAGCATCCATAACAACACATCCGGGCGAGATCCCCTGACCCCGCTGGCAATAAGTACACCGCGACTGCTGGGAGAGCATCATGCCCCTCTCATACAGCATGATGGCCTCGACGGTGCGGGCTGAGCTCGCATCAGGTTTTTCACGACTGTTGCGCCGCCTCCAGGCTCTTCGAATTGATAGGCCTCCAAGTTGTCGTATAGCTGGTGTTCTCGCACTTCCAGATGGCGGGAGGCATATGGGATCGTAAACGTAATCCCAGACTGCTGGCGCCTTGGCAGCTTCTCTTAGGTCTCGATCAATGATATCCATGGCCTCCCAATAGCGGTCCCTCATCTCGTACCCGTCGATGCTCTCGGAGCGGCGTCTCGGTCGCCTTCTAATAGGCTTGGCCTTATCATCGGGAGTATCATCCCTGCTGACAACTTCAGGGTGCACGCTGGACTCTGGCGGGGTGTCTAGAACATGTCGTTCTGGAAAGGTGTCGCTGGTGTCAGAGCTGCGAAGGGTCATGCGAGCGATGTATTTTGCATAGGCCATGTTCAATATTTTTTGACCAGAGACGAAGAAGTTGTTGCGTCGAAACGAACAACATGGGGGCGGATGCCCGGTATTAATGATATGGGAGGCAAAAACCGGGCCATTGGAGACAGCTGCATCGTGCGTGTTCTCGGTAAGGAGCAGAAAATTCGTGGCTATTCGCGATGGGATCTTAGTTGATGGGGCCCTCTCGTTTTAGTTACTAAGGTTGGGTAGTGAACGTAAGTAAGTATTAGGTGTTCTTGGACTCCAGCAACCGAACTCGGTCAATCTGAATAGATGGATCCTGGTACCTAAGGAACAACGCCATTTGTGTGTCGTTTAACCCCTGTGCGGTGGCATACTTTTCACCTGCCCACCTAGGTACCTCTAGTTTCTAACAGTACTACTAGTAGTAGTATACATATTTATTTTATTGGGTAGCCAACTGGATTCGAGGTTTTTTATCATGATAATATATCCCCTGTTATTTGTTTTCTTTTCTTTTCTTTCGGCAAGGCCGTGGAATGCTTCTCGAGCGTTCTACAAGTTGTAAGAATAACTTCATGTCGTTTAGAAAAGGGGTTCACTCCAATCGTTAAAACAAGATAGTCAAGTGACAATAATAAAATGGTAGGTAACCCAGGAAAGTACTTACCGAGAGTAAGAATAGCACGAACGGGCAGTCGGTAAAGCCCCCCTTAAACATTGCATTGGGCCTTTGGGGTAAGAATAACCCCCACGAAGAAAGCAAAATAGCTGGCAGTCTAGACCGAAAGACCTCCTGGGTGGAGTATATCGGGGACATTCCGCCGCCATAGAGGGTTTACACTAACCCCATAAATCGTGTAGCTGCGTGGGGTCTTGGGGTTTTGGAGTTCAAACGCTGCTTTCTCATGACCTGACACGTTTATAGGCGGGTGGATATTACCCCATCTTGTCTTTTGTATATTTAGCGTGGGGGAGGTAAAAACATTTAAGTTAACATTGAATATTAAATACTCGGAGTTGTAAGTTAACATTGAAAATTAAATATAATGTATTGTATTGTACAATACCTAGTACAATACCTGATAGTTGGGCTAGAGTGTGCATCATTGGGCAATTGGAGTGTACATTCCCCACGTCCAAAAAGGGAAATAACAAGGGTCCAACCACCAATGAGGTCGGAAGGAACGCTGAGCCTAGCAATGAGTCTTAAAGTTGCTATGTACCTGCTGTTCCATCTCCTTCACCCAGGGTAGGTATTGTAACTCTATCATCACTTTCATCACTCTCATCACTCGTCATTTTACTCAGTTCCTCACTTTCAACAGTCATTCGTTTACTTTCGGGTATCTTTTTCACGACTTTCTATCATATACTGTTCATAGATGATCGCTGCCATTCGATAGCCCTTTTAAATGTTTATTTTTACCTAGCTACATACTTGCTCAACATGTCGGGCTTCTTCCAAATTCTTGGTCCAGCCCACCCGCCTCAACCCGGCCAACAGCAAACTGTACCCATAGCCGAAGAATTAGATATAGAGCTGGATGACTTGAACGCCGACGGCACATCTGCCGCTGCACCGCCATATAGTCCCCAAGCTGCACCAGCAGATGGACCCGCCAATGCACCCATCGATGCAAACGCAGATGTAGCTGGCCACGTAGCCGGCGACGCATCCGACGGTGTACCCGCTCCGCCACCGAATCCTGCTGAAGACATTGATCCCCATCCGCCCGATCCGCCCCCCGCATACGAACCCCCGGCCATACTCCCGGGGTTGCATATCCCGGGGATAGACAGGGATAGATATGAATTTTTAAAGAAAAAGCTGCCCAAAATGATCGATAGATCACTCCTATCATTCTGTCTTTTGGCATGTTAGTTTCCCTGATAGCCACCACGCGTTGTCGAATGTGCCAAGTAGGTGCCATGTTACGATCCGGTTTGTGCTGATGGTAAACCCTACTATAGCTTTGTTGGTTCATATGGATCACCTGCTCTTCTCATACTACAAGCCATATTTCCGGTACTTTCTACGCTTCAGCGAAGATCAATACCAGGTTCGTTGTCTCCAGACTAGAAATGTCAGGTCAATGGCATCTAACTTACACATTCCTAGGAAATCGAGTTGGCGAGAGCAGTCAGCCTTGTTGTGGCACAGAGTAAGTCAATAAAATTACCTGGAAAATTCTGACGGTATATAAAAGCTAACACCAAGGCAGTTCCAGCGACTCTCGCCCTAGTCTCGGTCAAAAGGCCAGCGCACTAGTTGTGCGCGTCATTATGTGTCTGGGGATTAATCCAAACGGCTCTCAGCACAACTTCCAGTTCTGGCACATTTCTCTTTGGCCATGTAGTCATGGGAATCACAGAATCGATGTTTTTCGTAAGTGCCCCTCCTGGTGTTCCAGAAACCATACAGTACATAATCTTACTAGCCTCTCTCAGCCGGGCTTCCTATTCATGCTGTCTTGCTGGTACACCCGTGAGGAACTCGGCAAGCGAATCGCTCTTATTCTTTCTATGTGGCCGGCGGCCCGAATGCTCGTGACCTTGGGCGTCCTCGCAGATCCTTCTCTTCCTGAAAGCATCTTCCCGCCAGAGGCGCTTCGCACACTATACGTGTACTACCTAAGAGCGTCGGGGCTGACGGCCATTGTTGGTGCGGTGGGAATGTGTCAAACATTGCCCAACGTTCCCCAATCCACTACGTGGCTTAACTGCACCAACCGTCAAGTTGCGCTGGGTCGCTTGGCGGAAGAGTATGGATGGGCTCACCCGAATTACTACGAAGATAAAGGACCTTGGTGGTTCCATTCTGTCGTGGGTTTCTGCCGGGCTCTTCGAGACGTCAAGATGTATATCCTCGTGAGTCTCCCCTCTCGAGATCAAAGTATGGAATCATTTACTGATAATTCCATCACCTCCCAAAGGCTATATTATGCTTTTGTGTTTCATTTCCGCTACACACACTGGGATCCCTGAGTCTCGTGCGAGATTTGACCGATACCATGATCAGCGACAAGATTTATATTGACAGTATTTCTGTGGTGCCCTACGTAAGTTAATCCTAGTGGATTGTATGAGGGAAATCTAGGAGCAACATCAAAGCTGATCAAATATTTAGCTGTTGTGCCTCATAGCCTTGGCCTTAAGCGCCGGCTTCGTCGACATGACCAAAACTCGGCGTTGGGCCATGATTCAAATAGGCCAAGTGGTGGCAGTATTCGGTGCCATCCTGGGCTCTATGGTCATCGCCATCGCCATTGCTTTAGCCGAAATGAGTAATACAAACGTTCCGCCCAGCAAGAGGTATCCACAGAGCCTCTACATAATGCTCTCGCTCGCCCTCCCAGGCATGTTCGCCACTCTACCCGCAGCCTACTCTCAGCTCCTGTGCTGCCAGCCCTTCAACCGCACCAAAAGAGCATCGGTCATCGCGCTCGCGTGCGCCTTCACCAGCGCCGGGAACGCCATCGCTATCGGCACGTCCCTCGTCATACAGCCCAAGGAGTACCCGCACGGACTCCTAAAGCCACTAGAACCGTTCCTGTGGATCAGCATCACCGCCGTCTTGTCGCTCATCGCGGGCGTTATTCTGCTCTTCATATTGAAGGAGGCTAATCGGTGGCTGGAACACTACAAGCAGGAGGTGTTGGAAAATGTGCAAGTTGGGCACAATGGCGGCAGGTGGACGGTCAAGGGGTCTGAGTTTGAGGATCCGGCCAATACGTTTCGGTTTTATACGTGAGTTTATGACTTGAGGCTGAGGCTGGGTTGGACTTTTTTGCAAGCGGTGTACTTGGTAATGCATTTAGTTGGCTTGTGGTGGTGATGGTGGCTGGGCGGGTTTTCATGGTTGGGTTTAGTGTACCTATTGAGCGCCGGTGTTGGAATATTTGTTTATAGCGAGATCCTTTGGGTTAGAGGTTAGAGGTTAGAGGACTTTTGCTTCTTACCTAGGAGGTAGGTATACCTAGGACAGTATTATATAACATGGACAAGCGCATTGTATGTATGTATGTACGTGGATCAAGCATCTAACCTTCACTTCATGGTACCTATCACACTCTCGCTGACCAGGTTATACGGCATACATATTGTCAGTTACTAGGTAAAATTAGGCACCGTAAGCTTTTTCATTTCATTATTTTGTATTTTTGTTCTTTGTTTTATTCCTTTCCTCCTGGGTAGGCTGATGGGTAGGTTCCTTGAGAATGCTAGCTAATCCTAACAAGAAACAACCCCCTTTATTGGGGGGGGGGGGGGGGGGGGGGCAATACCTTCACCGAGAACTTTTTCCCTTTTTGGCGAGAACTCGAAGTTAGTTAAAGATAAGATCTATCTATCTATCTATCTATCGAGGTGATGTGGTGAATGAAGGTAAAACTGTAGGGGTGCCTGGACTAAGATAGGTAAGAGTTGGTTTTGGATGGTAACCCTCCATCACTCGTGCGTGTTGTTTGTTTGTTTGCGCGGGGTAGGTGTACGGTACGGTACGGTACGGTAGGGAGAAATGAGTGAAGGATGTGAGGGTAATCAGATGAATGAATTCCTTCTGGGACCCAACGTCAATGGGCAGTTTCGAGTACCTAGAAACAATTCAATCGACCACCTTGCAGCATGCTCGCTACGGGGAAACTGCGCGGTATGGCACCCCCCCTAGGTTAGGGTGTTTGTTTGGTATGACCCTCTCACATTCTGTAAACGTCAGCATATCATCCTCATTGCTAGTATATCAGACGACGAGTCAGAACTTACCTCAGAAGCGGGCTCAATCCCAGCAACCTCATGCAGTTCCCGACCACGATCCGCGCGGCGTCATACAACGCCATTCTCGCAATCTTGAGCTCCGGCTCGCTGCCTACGACTTGCAAGTGATCGTAACTACTGCTGATCACATGCGTCAGTCTGAATAGGTAAGTCACCACCGTTGTGGGCTCGAGCGTGCGAAGTGTGTTCTGCGCGACATCGGGCCACTGCGCCAGTAACCGCACGACGTTGATGGCGTGTGCCTCCGTTAGAAGAGATAGGTCGGCGTTGGCTAGTTCCTCGTCCGTCACGTTGGCGCGGCGTTTGATCGACGAAAGTCGGGTGTGCGCATACTGTAGGTACGGGCCGGTGTCACCTTCGAAAGAGGTCATTACGGCCAAGTCAAAGGTATAGTTGTTACCCCTAATTGCCAGCAATATCAGCTTCTATTCATCCATGACATGATTTTATTTGTACGAACCTTTTCCCACTCATGTCCTGAGTCATCACACTGCTGATGCCAAGAGTATCAGCAGTGCCCTCGGGGTCTTCGACTTGGGAATATTTGGCCTCGTTCTTCCGCATAACATCGTGCATATGGTCGGCACAATCTCTCAGAATATCATCCAAGCTGTTTAGTTCCTGTCGTTAGCTTATTTCTCAGTAAGTACATGAGTTGGTCATGGAAACGTACAACTTTACAGTACCCCTCCGAGTACTCATACCCAGGACAAGGCCAAAGTTGATGTGCTGGCAGCGCTGTGCAATGTCCTTGTAGCCGAGCAAGTCGATGATCTTGAAGAGCTGCTGGAGATGGAGGTCTTGCTGACTGGCTACGACGTAGATCATGTGATCAAACTTGTACTTCTCGTATCGGCCTAGTAGTTCGGCGATATCCCGAGTGAGATACAATGCCGTGCCGTCCCGCTTCCGGATAACCGTCTTGCCAAGACGCTTTCCCTCTTTACCCGGGATCAGTTCGGTAAAGTCGACAAGGACAGCGCCCTGGTCTTCCTTCGTGATGCCCTTCTCGGCCATCTCCTTGGCTACTTTCTCCATGGCCTCCTCCGTGACCTGACTCTCGCCACTGTACTCGTCGAACTTGATATTGAGTCGGGCGTACGTGGCCTTATAACGGACGATACTCAAGTCCCTAAAGCGTTTCCACAACGCGACAGCGGCCTCGTCCCGATCTGTCATCTTTCTGAAGTACCGGCGGGCTTGCTCATCCAAGCTCTTCGCCACGAGTTCAGTAACATCCTCACCCGCCTTCTTCTTTTCTTCGATGGCTGCATTTTCCGCTTCCTTTTCGGCGCTTATGCGGACGTATAGGTGGAAAAGATGGTTGATGGGGTCCTGGTTTAGCGCATTCTCGTCTCCATGTCTCTCGTATGCCAGAGCCAATAGACCGTATTGCTTACCCCAGTCACCAAGATAGTTGATTCTGGTGACATCCCAGCCGGCCCCCTCGTAAAGATTTGCTAAGAAACTGCCAATGATGGTAGACCGGAGATGTCCAGCGTGAAAGGGCTTGGCGATATTGGGGGAGCTGAACTCGACAACGATGCGCTTCTTTCCTTGGCTAGGATCCTTGGGGTCTCTCATACCAAGGAAGCGATTCCGGCCATAGTCCTCACCGAGTTGCCGGATCATGGGAACAATTGTTTGTGCTAGGGGTCCACCCCTGGTGAAGAAGCCTAGAAAGTTGCCAGCAGTAACCGGCTTCTCGAATAGAGGGTCATCCTCGGGGAACTGTCAAGGTGGTAGCAAGAAAAGGTTAGCCTCTTTTGTTTCCAATATTATACTATATACCTAGTAAACGGCGCATCATATTCACCTTCGCTGCCCATTCGGCTCCTAATGCGTCTGGCTTTGCGCCCTTTATCCGGAGGGCGGGAATAGGCAAAAGGAAGTCGCCCTTGTCTAGAGTGTTGGTCCAGGATAGAACAGGGTAGATCTTGTCGGAGGCGACACCGGTGATGGGGGCTAGGATTTCGGCAAGATGAACTCGATATAGATCGAATGGGTTGACTTCGGGGTGTGTGGTAGGATATTTCTCGGAGATAGAGTCGAGTGTGAGGTTATTGAGTTTGGACAAAAGCGTGTTTAACGTATCGGCGGGGGCCATGGTGCCAAGGGCGCGTCTCTGGGAGACGAACAGGCGGCGGGGTGAAGTAGGAAAGGTATTGAGGTTGAGGTTGAGGTTGTGGTTGGAAATGTGGTTATAGATTTGGATCTGAGAATGATCGGCAATTGGAGAATTGAATTTATTTGAGCTGGTAACGCGAACAATCGTTCTAGGGCGTAAATACCGGCCGATATTCATGAATATGCGATTCCGATAATTTTTGAGATCTCCTGATTTTTTAGTTCAAAATTTCGAAATTCTTTACAACAGTAAAACTTATTGGCGGTTTTGTCTGACTCATAGTAGGAAAATACTTACTACATATGTATGTACTGTTACAGTACGTACCTAATCCTTGGGCAGTTTTACCCCTCCCCCGCGCTCATTTTTTCCTTCGTTTTTTATTAATTCGTCCCCCTTGTAACTATGCGGGAAGGATTTAAAAGATACATGTAGCAGGTACCCGTACCTGATGTCATGTCATGTGCCATTTCTGTCGCTGTGTACCTACTCGTACTTGTCCAATACAACAACATTGAATGTATCATATATGTGAGGTATTATCTGCCAGCCCAACTCACTTGTCCAGATAATTCTACCTGGTATAGATGTATGCAAAGCATGAATCCTCCATGATGCCCAATGCTTTTTTAATATTTTTCATCGGTCCCAAACATACTTCACTCTAGAGTGATAACTAAATATTATTGGATTCTGAACCCTTCTGCAAAATCGGTGCCTGTGCCTTATTCCGCTACAGGAATTATCATAATTATCACAGGCAAATCCAGCGCAGCATAATTCTCACGCCTTGGAGATCGAATCCGAACGTGGATACTTGCTGTAGTTTTCCAGTCGACGAGCCCAACGATCTTATCATTATCGACAATGCAGTTGGACCGCAAAACATCATTGTGCATAAAACACAGATCGGGGTCTTCCTTGTTATCCTCAAAAATGATATCTTTCTCAACTTCTTATATACCGCGATGATGCACGGGATCCGGATCCGAAATAATGTACGATCGACCACTGATCTCACTTGGTGGAGTGATCGTACGCGGCTTCTGTAACATTTGCCGTGCTTGTTCCTTGAAGGAAGCTTTCTGAGACTGGGAGAGGTATTTCCAGGCGACTTTTAAACCGACGCCGGGAATCCTCTTCTGTACAAATACAGGCCGTCCTTTCATCTGTCGGCAAAGAATTAGGGACCTACATTACTAAATACCGCAGTCGAACATACCTTAGAAGCAAAATAGACCTGGGGAACTTTGATATCGCCTAACACCGTTTTTGATAGACAAACAGCCCCTACTTCGTTTGTATCGGCGTACGAGTAGTCGCGGCAAGATCGCCGGCCCTTAGGTGTTACCTTCAAGTGACTCGGCTTGAGCCTTGATGATTACGCTTCCAAGAGCAAAGACATCACGTCCTCCTTCATCGCTTTCATAGATCCGGTTGAGTTCCGTGCATTTTGCAAGCACCATCGACCAGTAATCGAGTGACTCTGGCGTCGTGTTGTTGAAATGCTTCGCATCGGGTTTGAAGTCATTGGGACGAGGAAGATATCTGCCGTATAAAGGTACATCCGCGTACTTATCATCTTCTGATATTTTGTCGGGATCGGACTCGTATGGATTTATAATGCTAGTTGCGTCAATGTGGATGATTGCGTTAAGCAGGAGGAATGGGAGAACAAGGGGAAAATACGTGATTCATGTTATCCATCCGAGGAGTGTTTGCAAATGCATGGAACGTGGCGGTTTGCCTGTAGAGTCTGAGTATCACGACTCCGATTGAGGCTCAGTGTGTGGCGGCGAGTTATAAACATTGAAAATGACTTGGAAAGGAAATAGTTAACTTTCTCGTATTGAATATGAGTTCGAAATCGATTTATTGCAAGATCCATTCTCTAGTCCTTGATTTGCCTTGACTAGACTTATGTAGCGACATCGAGGAATGCCAACAGACTAACTAAACATAGACTGCCACCATTATACAATATGATCAAGCCGAGCCTCTGCGTTTATACCGCAAACACAATAGTATGTATGTATGTATTCTATTGGTTCGACTGAAGGACCAATGAAATTACTCCCGCTGCAGTATCTTGGGCTATCTATTTTATGTTGATATGTCGATCTGACTTATAAAAACACGGAGCTGTTCCTCACGACAGTATATACTCAGCTTTCAACATTCAGATCATAACCTCTTTCAGTATCAAGTCGAGCACCTGAACTAGGTTAATAGAGCTAGCGGTGTGCTCTTTACTAGCGATTTGAGATCTTATTGTGCTCTTTCTTTCGACTGATTCACCTTAATATGTAGTATTCGCTTAACCTAGCTTGCTTTCGTGATGCTTGCCTAGGCATATCTTATGTTTTGCTATATTAGCTTTAGCAACAGCAGTGTTTCTAGCTCTCCCCTTTTATTTGATTCAAATGCTGGAGTTTGGGTCATTGAGTCTTCCATAAGTGTACCTGGTACACAATCAACAGATTATAGACTACTTATATCATAAGGCCGATCCGTTTACGTATATCAACAGAGAAGAATTTAAGAAGCCCCATTTGAATGATCGAAAGTCAAAGCTTAATAGAATTAAGGAAATTAAGGAAATCGAGGGTAATATGCCTAATGATATATACCTAACCTAGTACATATCCTACATTACCCGGAGCGGGGATATAAAGAGATCTAAATATGAACATATAATATACGAAGATACGTAGGTTGGGAGGTTGATGTATGACGGGACTTCGAGAAATTTGAGAAAATTAACAACGTATCAATCCCATATTCAAGCTATGTACTACCTAGCTTTAATTTCCAACTATTTACTTAAACATCCAATCGAAAAACAATGAAGCCAAAAGACGCCTTGTGGTATGGAGACTCTCCACCTATATGTATATATATATGTATATATGTAGGTAGGTAGTATAGAATAGCAACGGGGCTACGATATTAGATAATATTGTATTGATTTAAATAGGGGAAGCAGCACGTTGATTTTCCATAGCAGTTGGATGAGCAAATTATCATTTACTTATTAGTCCATCATCTGCTAATCATTTCGTCCGGTGGTTATATATATTATATATTCTTCGATAGCAACCGACATCACGTATCCGTTGGCTACGAGGGTATTTGACTGTAAGAAGAAGGAGAAAGACCATGGTAGTGGAAATCTTGTCCATCTATAAATATCCTTTGTATCACTCCTCGAATATTTCGAAGCACGACCATCTTGATCGATGTATCAAAACGAATATATATATCAACAAATATGTAAGTAGTACTGTGTATGCACTAAAGAAGTAGATTACGATAGTGAGACATAGACGTCAGTCACATGTAGTTAAATAAAAGCGGCGTGTTTTAAGAGCCGGCACTTGCCTTGCCATACCTATTACATACCAGCAGCTGGTCCCTACCTACCCTAGGCAATATCTACCCTAGGCAGGGTAAGTTATGACCAAGAAAACAAGTCGCGGTTCCACCCTTGCCGCGCTACTCGACTGGAAACAGTGGAAAGAGCTTTCAATTTAGGTTATTACCACAGGCAGACAGGCAGGCACAAACATAAGCACAACTCATAACTTACGTACCTTTAGGACCTACCCCAGGCTTACCAGTCAATTAATTACATACATAACCAACTCCCAGTCACGATTTAAGTTGAACTAACGATTAACAATCACAACTTGAATTAACAATCATAACCAACTTTGATGTACTGTCATCATCTAACGAGGACCAACGATCTCTAGGACTTAAACCAATATTCCATTTCTCACCATTTCTCACCATTTCTCACCAGTTTGGTTAGAGATCTTGTCTTTGTCAACATCCAATTGAACCCTTAAGCTTGTTGCTTAGTCTATCAAGCTATCACCATGTCCGGGCTCCTTAACTCCATCAATACTTGGAGAACCAAGTCGCCTGCACCCAAACCTGTGAATGGGGACAAAGAACCACGCGGCACCAAGCGCAAAGCCAAGGGAGACCCCTACGATGATATAGATGATGGTAAGTTCTCACCTAGCATGTACGCGACTGATTGCCTTTCCTTTCTTTTCCTATCCTTTCACCAACTTCACTAGCTTTAAGCTTTGCCAGCTACACCAACCAGATCAACTGGATCTCTTCTTTTCGCGCCGACTGTCCTAACCGGTGCAAACAAAATAGACTCGGTTCAGAAAAAAACACCCTCAAACCAGCGTACCCGATCGCGCATCTCTTCTGAAATTCCAAGCCCCGCCGCAAAAAGTCGGCCGTCCTCATCAGCCAAAACCAATAACAGTAAGTACATGAACCGATCCAAGCTCTTTGTTTGATGTTGCTCACATGCAGGACAGAGCGCCGAAGCCGTTCGATGGGTGCCCGAAAGAACGATATAACCGATGCAGCTGCCAACTTAGCTCGTGCACAAGAGCCAGAAGCTGCAAGACTACAGCCGCAAGAAGAACTTGAAGATAAAGAACAAGAGGGAAACTTAACAAAGAGCTCCATGGTTCCCGTAGCTGATATGGGTGTTCCTGGTAAGTACCCATTCCTTTCCCTTTGCCTACAGCCCTGCGCTATTTACCTATAGTGTACTACGTGGTACTCCGAATGGTCACTTACTCATATTCTTCACGCCGCACAGACCTTTCTAGCGAGGATAATGCTAGCACAGCCGTTCCTCATGGTGACACCACTGACCACCCCAAATCCAACGGCAAGACTCCCACGAAAGTTGTGAAAAAGGGCAAGGCAAAGGCAACTGCAACTGAGCCTGAAGAAGACGAGGTGCATTCCAAACCAAATGGCATTGCCGAAGCAGAAGAGCACGAAGTCCATGCTATTCTTGAACACCGTATGGCAAAAGACCGCAGCGGTAGAATCGAAGTTTTGATCCACTGGGCTGGAGAGGGAAAAGAAGAAGCGACATGGGAACCTGAGGATGAGATACAAAGGGGTGCTGAGGACGTACTCTATGCATACTGGAAAAAACAAGGTGGCCGGATGAACGCCTTGTTTATTAAACCTAAGAACGCACCGACCGAGATCTATCACGTCTTTAAGATCCTACAACACAAAAAGAAAAATCGGGGTGGCTTCGAGATGGAGGTTCAATGGGTCGGTCATCCAGCCACAGGAGGCGAAACCTCATGGGAGTCCGAAACAAAAATGAGAAAGGTTGCACCGGATGGGCTGAAGGAGTATTGGGAGAGTGTCGGTGGCCGCGACAAATTCCTGGCTAAGCGTGGTCGTGCGAAGAAGCAAAGGACCGAGTGATGGAGTGATGAAATGATGAAAGGTTTTCCATCTTAGCACATGAGTGCTGCCTATTCACCAAGTAGGCATTTGTTTGCTTGTACATATGTTTCTCCCATTTATTTCCGGAGACGGAGAGGGCATGAATGAGGTTCGCGATTGCATCACACGGCGTTAAGACGGGGGGCAGACGAAGGAAACGCATGGTTTTAAGGCCCGCGGGGAAAGAAAAAGTTTCGGGAAGTGGTTCGGTGAATTATTTGATTCTTCGCTTTGCGTTGCTACCTGGTACTGATATTATCAAGTCGTCTTCATATAGGGGATTGGTAGTGGCGTCGCATAAGGTCGTCGATATGTCTAGATGCTACGCGGTATACCTGGACTAGGTATACTAGGTATACTAGGTATAGTACTATGCATTTAGCACTTATACCAGAGATCATACGTCATATCTTTTACTTCGCAAAGTATGTAGTTTGATGTTTTTATGCACCTTCCGTCCCTTCATAAATAGTATATAATTACATTACGTAATTAGTTATTCCCACGAGTACTACTAGTAGTAAGCGAGTACATTAGTAGGTAAACTAATTTTCAGCTTTCCTGTTTTCGATTTCGCTTCCTTTGATTGTTCTTTCATCTACCAACTACTACTAGTAGTACGTAGTATCATTTCCAGGCATCACTTTACCGGGATATTTTGACCTATTAATCTCTCAGTGAGCTCTATTATTATTGCAAATTTGGAGCCATGGCCATCAGCCTGCGCCTCAATCATTCGACCCCTATCATCCAACTGTCAAGGGATGTAGGTATTAATATCATCGTGCCCCTCGGCTACCCGAGGAGGCCTAATTTGAGCGTGGACAATATATCCATACCTCCCCGAACTTCACATGGTCCTTAGTAGATAGGGCTCGAGAGAAGAAAATATAAAAACGCATTAATGATATTCGAACTCCAATACAACAGTCACTGTCTTTTATTGAGGTGACAGTCCATGAATCACGAGAACGATTGGCCGTGATATATTATTACCAATACAATCGCTACACATCTACGTAGCCTATACCCATGCCGGCAACCATGAACGACTCACGGTCAGAAAGGAGGCTATTGGCTAAGCCTTCGAAACCCTCCAAACCAAAGGTCATTAGAACTTTGGGTTACCTGTGAGTCGAGGTTTTTTGGTTCGATAGTGACTAACCAACGCCACTCTCCAAGCCGGGTATCAATACTAACTCCAGCTCAGTGAGCGTTATGAAGCAGCCTTGATCTCGTTAGACCTATATCGCAATTCCATCCTGACGTGCCGGTACACAGTACCTCCGGCGCTGCTTATGGTGGATGGCTCGCATGACAAGATAATGCACAGGATCGAGGCGGCCATGGCCCGTGTTATTTTAGATCATCCCATGCTGCGTGTGGGAATGCGCGGCGCAAACTCCCGGAAACCTGCTTTTGTGGAGCTACAGAGTATTGACTTCAGTCAATTAGTGGAATGGCGCACTTTTAGCCCCGAGGCTGAAGATTACGAGTCCGACCTATGGGCTTTTATCCAGGCCCGTGTCGATGAAAAGCCTACGCAGCTCGTTACTCTGCCAGGTTGGCGAGCGGTCGTGCTACGCGTTGAAGGTACAAGGTTTGTCGATATCATGATCGAGTTTGGGCACGCACACTTAGACGGCATGTCTATCAAATTATTCCACGAGGAGATGCGACGGTACCTTAGCAGCTACCACGACAACGATGACAATTTGCAGATAACACCAGAAGGGTTCCAGGATCGTGTGCTCACAATTCCAGTAGAGAAGCGGAGAGACCTACCGCCGCCAATGCATGAACTATACAAGTTCTCCTTCACCACAAGATATACACTGTCAACCCTTTGGCAAGAACTCAAGCCCGCAGCGCTGCATGAGAAGACCGGCATGGAAGCTGACTGGGCGCCCATCCGCGCCCAGCCATTTGTTACGCTGAGCCGGGTCTTTCGCCTCCACGACAGCTTATTACAAAATATACTAACTAAGTGCCGCGCCCATAATACTACGCTTACAGGCCTCCTGGATACCCTCTTAGCCGTCATCCTTGCCTTGAGACTACCGCCAGAGAACTCGCGTGGGTTCATAGGAAACACTATTGTAGACCTGAGGCCCCTTATACGGAAAACGTCGAAATACTTGCAGAGAACCAACATCGATCCGAGGCATATCATGGAGAATATACTCACGACCGTCGACCATGAGTTTAGTCCGGAGCTGGTGGCTCTTATAAGAGCGAAGGCGGAAGAAGCCACCAAGGAGATGGAGGGGGAAGGTCACGAACAGGTTGAAGAGAATACCAGAGGGGCGGGAGATTGGGAGCAAGGTTACAAGATGCTGGCACTCGAGGAATTCGTCTGGCTGGCGGCAGCACGTGTTCGCGCCGAGATACAGGCCAGATTAGACGATGGCACAAACGACAAGACGGGTCTATTGAAGTATATCTCGGACTGCCGCACCCTACACAAGGATACGATGAAAAAACCTCGCGCACTAACGTATAGCGTTTCGAACTTGGGAGTCATCGACGGGGCTCCTCCTGTCGTGGCGAAAGGGAAAGAAAAAGAGGGCAGCGTTAAGCAGGAAGGGAACGTAGAAAGAAAAGAAGACGATGAAGATAGGTGGACCATCGAGCGCGCTACCTTCTCCCTCAGCGCCGAGCTCCCCCAATCCGCATTCTTGCTGTGTCCGGTGAGCGTCAAGGGGAAGGAGCTATCTATGTATCTCTCCTGGCAGGACTGCACCATCGATGCTGAGCTTGGAGACGCGGTGACGGCGGACTTGGAGACGTGGCTGAGATTCTTTGGGAGGGAAGAGGATTGAGTACGGGATGGGATGTATATACCTGTAGCGTGTGTTTTTTGACTCCGCGGGATTTGCTTAGGCGTTTGTTCAGGGGTTTGCTCAGGGGGGGTTGGTGGATTTGGGTAGGGTAGGGGATGGTGTTGGCGTGGTCAAAAACAACTTGTCTTGTCGGAAAATAGCTAGCGCTGGAGGTTAGATACTTGGTCTAGTTTAGTGGAGTATTTACAAAAAGAAAAAAAAGAACATCCATGGATGTAGTGTTTACTACCTATCTGTGTAGGTTTGGGTGTTGTCGGTATTTAGATTCATAGTGTATATATAATAGCTCGTCTTATACGACGAGGATATAATTACGTAATATAATATTTTATATGGCGGTAGGTAGGGGTTTACTACCGCCATAGACATTATAGCTTTATCGTGAAGCGAGTTGAATGGAGTACTTGGTTTTAAGGATATAGCCTGGTAACCTGCTTGGATTGGTAGCTCGATGGTTATTATTCTGTCAGTGACGCCAAAGAGATATATGTATGTATGTGTGTATGTTGCAATTTGTTTTGCGAATGTTGCCATCGGTAGTGGGCAAGTAGATAGGCAGGTAGGTATACACAGCAGGTGAGTAAGAAGCTACCTGGGTAGGAACATACATACCGAGCCACGTGGGAACCTAGATTACTCATGAGTGCATAGGGAGTACCTATAAGATCTTGATCTCATGTAGATAGGTGTGGTTCTTCATCTAGTGGATAAGTACTAGGTAGGCATGAGGCTGGTGGGATTTGGAACCTGCGGACTTCTCTCAGGCTGGTGGTGGTGGTTGGTGGTGATGTGATGGGGGAATAGAATAGGGGTGCTACGTCAGGGATGGTGTGGAGGAATGCGGAGAGTGACTGACATGATACTCTTCTCTTTGGCGATTTGTGAATAGCTACATACCTAGATTATGTCACCTGTAGAGAGAGGTAGGTATAGGATCTGTGTAGAGGTGGAGATATGTATGTACTGTATATTCATCAGTTTACCTTGTCAGGGGAAATACCTCTCCGGAGGTATGTAATACAAACAAACAAGACGAGCAGCTTAGGATGTGGTAATTCGGATACAAGACAAGATGTTACCCTAGGCAGGCTTTCATGCTGTGACTCTTCCTACCAGGAGCTCGGGGTTGGCATTGCCCGGATACATACAGCCTCTCCCTCCCTCCCTCTACGAAACGCAACTATTTTTGAAACCCTAGACTTTCACCATGTACCTAATCTAGGTAGGCTGTGGTTAGGTACTTCCGACCTATTCCCGCCTTGTTTCCTTTGTCTGTTAGTCTCACCGTTGGGAAAAAAACCTTTAAGCAGCTTTGCACGTTGGGGGGGAGGGGGCTCCACGGAGAAATCCTTCCATGCTTGGCAGATAGATGCAGACCATAAATAACCGTGGCCGAGGAGTTGAGGGATCTAACGGGTAGGTAGGCAGGTAGCACCTATTCGGTTGGTCCTTGGGTTAGGGCTGTAAGAGGAGGGACGTCAGAGCAGCTGATCATTTATACAATCCCCGAACCTACTACGATTCCTACCTAGGTAGTGTAGAGAGGTATCTAACCTTACCTATCTATTATAGGGTTGTAAGGTATAATAGCATCTGGATGTGGTTCACGATACTACCTACCAGGCTGCTTGCTATGCTACTACATACCACCCCCCGTGGTTTTCCATTTGCGTATCGAGGTACATACATTGGATATGCATGCACCATCCCGCAGCGCTGTTCAATAAAACACACGTAAACGTTATCAAATAGTCTGACGATGTACCGGTTCACGAGGAATGGGAGCAGTTGTGTGCTAGGAATGTAGGTATCGTTGACCCTGCGATGTACGTATCACGTTGGCGCCGTCGTACATACAACTTGCTCAGCACCATTGATGCAATTGTGTCCATCTTCAATGGGCCCTCGGAACTCTTTTTGTGAGCGATGAGCAAAGAAGCATGTTAGAAGTGAACATGGAAGTAACCAAGTCGAGAATGGCTCCTCTGTTCCTGTTCTGATAAGAGCTTCATGACGTGGTAGGCTATTAAAGTCCGAGGAATGTGATAGATCTTACCGGCAGCGAGCGCGGGGTGGACATTGCAACGCTGAGGATGTTGAAAATAAGTGCCCATATAGAAAATAAAACAAAAATCGACTGAGTCTTATGAATAGCCAGACCATATTGCCTAGGTATTCAAGCTGTTTGAGACTTTGCCTTGTCAAAATTCTAGAACTCCGTCAAGAAGAGCAATGATAGCAGTTCATCAGTGGCAAAGCAGTTCCGTGAAATGGATGGCGGGCGAATGATAGGCAAAAGGCTGGGAGAGAGCTGCTGCAATGCAACGATAGCGCATGCATAAAACTGTCGTGCAGCCCACGGAGCCCGGGAGCGTAGCAAGCCTACATACAGTATTGTACATACATGCCTAGGTTAGTATGTAATGTAATGCATATGTCGTATCCTGGACCTAGGGGGGTGGGCGCTCGAATGAAAAATAGCTCACGTTCTGAAGTAGTGTAGCTCGTAGCTGTCGTGGGGGGGGGATTGTAGCAGCAGCTCGAGGTGTTGGATGGGGTATGGATTGGATCATCGGCAGCAGAAGCACCCGTCGCGAACCCAAATCATCAATGCATAGGTAGGTAAAAAGAACGTCGCGCCGGACGGCTGCAGGGTTTCCAAAGCGCGGAGAGGAAGCCGCGTGAGAAAATGAGAAATGATAAGATGACACGACTACTAGGTTAGATAATTATAGGTGGTTAAGGTATACATACACTACAGTACTGTATGTACCAGTTGCTGTTGCAAATCATCTTTGTCCACCAAACTTGCGGTCATGTCATGGTCCAGTATTCTAGGGACAGGAATGATAAAACAAGAGGCCACATGGGAAGATAAAAACAGGGTCTTCTCGACCTGGCGTCATATGATGCTGAAAGGGGGCAGAAGGGGGGGGTGAGGACAAAGATCCATGGAACCATGGGATGTTTCTGGATGTTTCTGATCGACAGGCTAGCAATAACGCATAAACCTCTCACCTTCTCAGCTGAGAACTTACCACTTTTGTGTTGGTGAAAGACTTACTTCAATGGGAGTTTTAGTTAATATGTAGTTCTAAGGTTAGGACTTTTGGTCATGCTCATAAAACCTACTAAGGCAACTTAGGTAGATAAGAACTAAAAAATGCCAACCTAAAGATTTATCATGGTAAGCATCTTGGTTCCTTTGAGTACTGCGTAAATCAAGTAAAATAAGGGTTCTTTTGCGTGACTTGTGCGTATACTGTGTTATAGTGCATACATACCTCCTATCTAATAGACTAAGGTACATACCGTAGTGTACTACTAGGTAACCTAGGCTGTCTGAGGGAACATCAGTGGCCAAACATCGAACTTTATGTCCCTTTTTAGCTTCTTAATCTGGCATTGTGTACCTAGGTTAGTAGGGACTAGGTAGAGAGTGTGGTGAGACAGGGCGACATCGCGCTGAAAAGGCGCAAACCCCGCACAAACAGCGCATTGCTATCTTTACCACTCATTGGTCCAAGAGCTCTGTGGGCGCCCCGATCCGGAATATCCCTAAAGGCCCACTCTTCGAACCTCTCGACATATAAAAGTTGGCAGCACTTCCCTTCCGTCCGTCACTTTTTATTTTGTTTTTTTCACACGCTCATCCATCTTAACGATACAGATCTATTACAAGATCAACCTGAACGAAACATCCTCTTTCAAACCCCAACTCAAACAAATCAACCATCAAAATGAAGGGCGAATGCAGCTGTGCTGATAACTGTAAGTTTATCTCGACCCTTGTCAATATGCCGATTTCACATTTGCGTACCCCGCTATCACATTCACATTTATCGTGACAGATCAAGATCTTGTACAAGGCTTGATCCTTCTTCACTTCTGTCACTATTTGATATGCTACGATAAATCAAATAATCAATACATGGATGCTAATCAATATTCTTTTCACAGGCTCTTGCGGTGCTGACTGCACTTGCGGCAAATAAGCAACCAACATTCTACCATGAATCAATCTGGCTCCTGCACGCCTGTTCTCACTTCACGCCTACGCCAAAGATAAAGCAGCAACAACAACAATGTCATTAAATTTTGAGTAACGCCTTGGATCATCTATATCTTGGGTGTCGCTCATCACCATGATGCTACTACATACGATCATGGTTATCGGAAGGTCTTGAATCTCGAGAAAGCTGGATTAATGGGGGAATGGGGGAGGGAGAAACGTGTTGTAGCTTGTAGCTAATCGCTAGCTGCACTTTTTTTTATTGCGAGATGCACTCTTTATGTAACTTCATAAATTGACTCATCATTTCCGCGTATCTCTATCATCTGTCTACCGATCGTGATTTTATCAATCAAGTCAAATCTCGTGAAATCAATCATCTACAAAGCTGAGGTAAAGCTTCAAACATTGAATGCTTGCAATTTTTGTGACTCGAGTACCGACCTTTGCTCGAATACCCTGCCAAGCGTAGTCCCACCCGCAGCGGGTAGAATGGGTTGTTGATCTCGGGTCCAATGACGCCAATTTAATGCGCTCATTCCTGAAACCAATAAATCGTCGTACAATTCGAATAACACAAAAGCTGTGGTGGAACACACACAACACCTCCCAGGTCGGATGGATGACGCTAACTAATTGGAAGTGTTCAATACCTAACTACCTAAGGTAGCGATACTTTGGCATACATAATGGGTACTCTAGCTAGACACGCAGCAGATTTTGAATGGTCTAAAATAATTGGAAAACTTCAATGAAATTTGATCTCCAGCTGTAATTGTAATTAATTTAATTGATAATACCCGAACTCCCTAATCTTCATGGAAGAGAAACACAGAAATAGGAGACTGGGAACTCGGCATATTAGTCATCAGCCCCGTAAGCAATCAACCGGGATTGGCGACTTCCTGTCCTACCCCAGCGTGCCGTTTGCCATCTCCGCATCCGAAACGTGGGGCCGAACAAGCCATCCGAACTGGTCTTCGGGGGAAGGCGCTCCTCGTGTTTGCTTTTTGCCTATTGATTTTTTTTTTTTTTTGGTGTACTCATGTCGCAATGTGATATTATGTATCTGGAGTGTCGATTTATGGTGGATTATGATGTGAATTGGTGTCATTCAGAGTGGTGTCGTGAAGTTAATAGCAGGCATTGTTGAATTCTTCAATTCCTCGCTGATAATCCAGTATAATAATTGTTAAATAGTATTCTCTCTCAAAGACAGCTACAAATCACTATATTTTGAAAATTCGGAGCAAATATGGCGAGTTAACAAGCACAGTCAAGTTAACCTTGGTAGAATTTGCCTCTTGGTAGATTCGTATCAAGAACCTATTTGGATGCGAGTCCTTTTTCTTGGATATTGTTACGAAGATTAGAATAGACGTCGTAGAATTATTGGGAGCTGTTATATTCATGATGCAGTTGAACAATTTCAGCAAGTCCTATGGTGCCCTTCCAATGCCTTCTACTTGTATAAAGAACTGTTACAGGTGCATAAGTACTAGCGAGAGGCTATTAATTCTATTTAATTGTAGTTGACGACAACTAGAAAACATATTCCCATGTATGATTAGGTGTGATAGGCATTATGGAATCTCGTAATCATGGATGATATCGAAGTTGGCATCAGACATATAGCTGGAGGCGTGTACTAGACTACAAGTAATTATAGCCAGTGAGATTTTGGGGCTGCTTCATTCGCCTACCATCAAGCATGATTTATATGAAGATCTGATCACTGAGCAATGGTGATATGTATAATAAACAATTACAGAGAATGCTCAAGGGGATTGGAAACGTGATCTTGTCCTTTGAATCCCCTATTGGCAAATAGGGGAGAGCATAACAAGATACGGCCGGGTTATACCAGTCATATCCATGTATGCAATTATTATCGATCTTTTCTACAATATGGTTGGTACACAAAATCATCATACCTCGTCCCTGCGAGTAACTATTCAACTTTGGGATAGTTCAGCAAACGCAAATTTTTGGAAATATAAAGCCCGCAAAGGGACCCCCCTGTATAAGCTCTAACAATTGTGGCCATACCCTCGTAGTTCCCCGTCGCCATAAATAGGTCTATCCATTAACTGGAACCATCGCAGTCGCCGCCTAAGGCTCGTCTGTTTGTCACCGTCAACCTCAGGTACCAACTTGATACCTGCCAGCCACACCGCCTTCCTTCCGAGGTTGCGTGCTAGGGCCGCCGACTACTTTATTTAAAAAAATATATTTTACTTCCGCACTCCAGCACAAACAATATTTCCCACAACATAAAATCTAGCATCTGCCTTTTTCTTCTTCCACTTCCTCTCCCATGCCCTCTTGGGCAGAACATACCGCTACGCCAAAATGTGAACGGCCGAGCTCTCACCAACTGTCTTTCAGTTGATGTCAATATGTGACGCTCTTCATCTTCCATTCACCAACCTCTGACTCTTTATATATATATATCTCATCATCCATCTTCTTTTTTTTTTTCCTTCTCCTTCATCTGCTTCATCTTGCAAATCATTTTCATCGCTGAAGACGCTCGCGTTGTCAATGCCATCTGCGGTTTCTTCGTCTTCCGCGTCTTCTACACCTCCTCCGTCCTCTACATCGTTTACATGTATGCGAATTCATTCATATCCATCATGTACTAGAGACTTGCGGAGTCGTGGAGTACTCGCCATCCTCCGCCACGTTTGTCTGCGTGATCTCACATCACCTTTTCCAGTCAGTTCTAGGTACGTGATCAGCTAACTACAGTGCTTGCCTACTCCCCAGTGGCCTCTCTTCCCTGAGGCGAGACGCGTTTTGCTGCCTGAGGAACACCACCGCCCCCCCCACACCCACAACCGCACATATTTAATTTCAAAACAAAAGCATCCTTCTCTTCTTCCCACTCCCTTCTACAGCACTCAACTTGAAATCTAATTTTTCTTTTTTCCTACAGCACGAGGGAATTGACTCCTACCGCAACGTTCTTCATCAATTTCTTCCCAATGTGACAAATATGGCAAAGGTAAGCTTGATCTTTTCTTATTCCTGACTACTTATCATCTACCAACCCTGTGGCCTTGTTTATCATCCCATTCCAACCTTTTTACTCATGACGCATCTCCTCCTACCTCTACACATACAAGTTCTTTTTTTTTCTTTTTTCATAACACTGGACTTCCACTTCCCATCTCATTACCATCCCGTCACCTTCCATCAACAGCACGCCACTACAACGCAAGTATTTTTTCCTTAGCCCAACACACACTCTATCCTTTACCATAACATTGCCACCGCCTAGATACTTCTTCTTGTCGCTTGTGCTTTTTCTTTTTTCCGTTCATAATGAACCTTGACTCTACTACGCGTCATCTTCCCCTACACATCAATATTTCTTCCACCTTCTTCATCCCTCGCGTCACCTACCTAATACTCTAAACACATAGTTCCTACTTTACACCTAATATCATCGACGGTATACATTCCCGGTTTTCTTTCTCGCAGTCTAATATACCTTCTTCCCGTTTACACTCTCCAATCACCAACCCTACCTCATCACTCTTGACTTTGTTCTTCAATTTCAATACACTTACATTCAAGTTACCTCTTGTCATCATATTTTTATTCTCTATTCAACTGTCATTAATACTCAATTGAGAGATTCTTTGCTAACATCGCATTACTACAGATCACACAGGGTTCTTGAACCATAACACACGAGGTTCCTGAACCCTATCACACCAGGCCATAAAACCATCAATCATCTTATTGATGGGACTATTCACCACAACTGTGAATATGTCGGCCGGCTGAAAGTACAGCACAACAACAGCTAAACGGGCTTCCCCCCCTGCTCTCTACTTAGGGGTATCAAGTCATTGCAGTAAAGTCACTCATTGCACTCATAGCAATTTCTCACCTTGCTAACAATCCTGACAGCCAGATATCCAACAGGGGCCTGAAACTTGAAAAGAAACAAGGCCCCAAGGTTTGGCTAACGCAGACTCTTTGCACACTCGGCAGTCGCAAGACCTGGCGGGCGATCGCTTCTTTTTATAGAACGATCGACTTGTCTCTCGCAGGTCGGTCGCTCGCTGAGGTAAGCTCTATATTCTCAGTTGTCAAATTATGAACGAAACACTAACTGTCAATCAGGTGCTACCTCCTATCACCCATACTCCAGGTCGCGGGAGTTGGGACCTAAGCACGCGAACTTATCCTCAGTTATGAGGGCCAGCTCATTGTGTCCGGGATAATGTGTCGTGCTTGGGTCCCAACTCTCATTACACCAGTCCCTAACTCTTTCTCCTACTTGGGTTTGTCTTTGGTCTATGACCCTGCCAATGTTCCATTCAACGGGGAGTTGGCTTTCCTTGCTTCATGGCCATTAACATGGTCTCTTTCACAACCTTCCTCCTCAAGAGAAAAACAACAATTCTGTCTCAATCTCATTCATCATACCTACCACAAAGACGACAGCCAGACGGAGTCTTGTGGTTAAGGGCTATACCTAAAACAGTCAATGGTATAGTTCCAATAGGACTCTTGATGAGCTATCCAGGGAGCGGCGATCGATGATAGTGTCACCAACAACATTGCAATGGCGACATAGAGATCACCGACCGAGAGACCGACCGATAACATCGAGGCCCACGATGAGAAATCGTGGGCGGGAGGAGGAACACCTCCTACGCTTCACTTCCTGGAGTGAAAGTGATTGTCAACAACCCAATTCCTCTGCAGACAGTATCACCGAAGAGTTGATACGAAGCTGTGATGTGATTGCCGCCTAGGCTTTGGGAGATACAACTCGTACATCACCACCACCACTTCTACAACCACCTCGAATTTCCTCCTCTGGCTTCTCTTGCGCACCAGAGATCCATGCCCAGCAAACCCACGGGGGCTGCGCTGGGATCGCGGCCAAAGCACCTTCCCCAGCACCACTGGATGAGAAATCATTACACAAAACACCATATGGTGAGCCCAGAAGGCCGAGTCACAATATTTTCGGTCTGGTGGGCTTCTTCGATGCTTGCATCATCGGCTGCGGTGTAGCCTTGAAGCTTCACTACGCTCATGGCTCACTACTCGAGTCTGGACACGAAGGCACGACAACGAAAGATGTCCGGGGTGGTACCCAAGTGACAGCGCGTCCTCCCCGACTTCTGTCTCGGCCATAGGGGCGGGTGTGAGCTCCACCTACCTCTGATGTGCCGAGATCTCATCTACCTGGCCATAAGAAGATGACGCCCTTCACCAATGAGAATGCTGCGAAGTTATACACGCAAACTTCCAGCCTTCGAAGAGTTTACATGGACGACATAGCGGAATCGCATCCGATATCCCAGACCCCGACGTGCGTTGTCGGGAGTGCTGAAACAGCCTACACACCAAAAGGGAGCATTAGGCTAATAGCTTAACCTTGAATGCTTTGGGTACCATTACTTCACGGGTCCTTATAGGATTCCATATCAGAATCTTACACTTCCAGCCTTCAGACCCATCCAACGACCGGCAGCAGCGTCATCTACAACATATTTCCCGAATCATTCCAACGGAAATACAAATTTGCCGGTCTGGTACCTCCTATACTTTTTACCGCGGGTGCTATACTACTACTACACCTCTGTTCTTTCCTCAAACGCCAGCTATCAACACCACGATGTACCCGCCTACGGACCAGTCGCGAGATGGTTATCATCTTTCTCTTCTATTTTCCATCAATACCACACACGGGGGTGCGGGTGCACCGACGAGGTGCCAAATCCACTCATATCTTTTTTCTCCAGACCCTTACCACACCCACACCTTCACGTCTTTGCTTTCCTCCAACACCCAGAACACCAATGGATGTCTCTGGAATGTGGTTGTCTCTGGAATGCCATGGTCCCCCTTCTCGATGCTCCTCGTCGCTCATGGAATGGAACACAGACATCAAACAAACATCACCAGTCTTTGTCCCGTTCTTTTCCATGAGCGACGAGGAGCGCCGCCGTGCACCACGCGGGTGTGGAAGACACCCGAGACATGGCCGGTCGCGCTTGGAAGGCGTATCGTTGGAGGAGTGGCACATCGCCGACTACCTCTCGTCTTACATGATTAGGCGCACTTCAATCGAGACGTTGAGGGCCTGGCTTACGATCCGACTTTACATCGTGGTCTTGACCATGGCATCATGGCCCTGTCCAGCACTGACCTCTGTCCCACCAACATCGCCTAGGTCATGGGCGAGAAAGAGTATTACCTAGCCATGCGGGTGTTGGGTCTCCGAAAAAAACAAGGGCTCTAGTGTTGAAGTCTTACATGGCTCATCAGGCAAATCAGAATATAGGAAATTCCCTCCCTGCACCGCCTCTGATACTACACGGCACTATGTCTAACGCCAAGCAACAACATTGGCAAAACTCTGGATCTCATTGCTGAATACCTATTCAATCACATATCTTCAACAGCAATACGACACAGCTCACAGAGTCGTTTACAAAGGCGTACCCTATGCTGCTGTTGTTTCCACGGAAAAAAGAGTCGCTCCGTCTGGAAAGGGGAGTCTGAGGAAACGGGCCGCTGGCGTAGATGGTGTGCGTGGACACCCATTCACCATTACTTTAACCCTTTCACTGCTGGCCCCGTGATTACACTGCGACACGGGCCACAGTATCTCGCTCGCCGCCAAAGTCAAAACCCCTCGGCGCCCATCAACCACCACCCAGCCGATGGACCCACGGGCCGTGTTGCCCTTGGGTCACGCGGGTGTTGTGGAAGACACCAGGCCAGTCAGGCCGGAGCTGCGGCTATACATCCATCGGGACCTGGCAGCAAGCTAATGCCCCCAGCAGGGCTGGACGTAATGAGCGCTTGCGGCGCACTGCGCAAGTGTGAACGCCCAAAGCGCAAGCCCTGCTGGGGGGGTGGGTTGCTGTTAGCCCATCCAAGAGCACCGTTCGGGAGGGGGAGGGCAAACGACACCCTCATCGACGAGATGATCAGCCGCACAAGTGCAATGGGTGCGTTGTGTTCGCCCCACAAGACGTCGTTGGTCTTTGCTCTCCCCGCCCACACAAGGGCGAGAGAAGACTGAGCAATGACTGGGGTGTGATAGCATCTATCACACCTCATGTCTCGGTCTGTCGTTCTGTCGTGCATTACAATTCTTCAGAACCACGTTCCACTTACGGCAGCCTTCTTTACGGCGTTGTCGGACATCGTAACGTACAGCGCGAATGCCAGCATGTCCCTCTCGCCCTGCCGCCTCCCATCTCAGCAAAGAAGACGATGAGAATTTCGAACCCAACTGGGGTGAACAGGCTTTTATACCTGCATCGCCCGTCGGCCCGCTGGAGAAAGATCATTATCCTTCAGAACATGTGCAACGAACAAAAGGTTTCTTGCACGGGGGTCGTGCGCCGTCACGTACCCCACCGAACGGTGTCTCTGTCTCTCCATAGCCATCATGACCCTAAGGCCAATTGTCATCATGTCGCACTACTCTGCCCAACAAAACAAACGCATGGCATATATATGTGCGTGTCACAACATTCACGCATCGTTCTCTTCATCAGAGGCAAAGGCAATTTCTACTGGCATGTGAACTGCTACAACCATCTTCGCAAATGGCGGCTTCGGGGCCATTCGCAGGACGAAAGACGTACAAGATGTGCATGGCAAGTCTCACACCATCTACGCTCACTGTTTTGTCACCATATGTCTTTGGTATCTGGAAGTCCCCAGGCATGCGGCTGCGGTCAAGCAAAAAGGGTGCCTCCGAAAGCAGCCGCGAAGAAAGCCGTCACTAAGAGGGCTGCGGTCGGGGAGGCCGCGGCCAAGAAGGCCAATGATCGGAAGATTCAGTGGAGCGTGCATCGGCACAGCCAGCTCCAACTTCCATGCTGGTTGTCTGTGGGGGACAGCAGCAGGTTGACGACAAATACCAGCCAGGCTCGGCGTGAGACGGTCGGCTCTTCAACGACACCAGCACGTCAGCGAGCAGACACCGACTTCCGAAGATACCTGTGGAGAGGCACTATGCACCAAGATCTTGAGCGAGTAGCAAAATGGCACCTCATGGAATTGGCCGGCGGGACAGTCAACACTACGTGATAGCTACTATGCTCTGATGGCATGCAACAGGAATCAGTTCCTCGACAACTGGGTTGAGCGCCCAACGAGCACAAATCAACATCGGGCTGCGCGTAGTAATAATATGTTACAACACGTGGGCCGCCTTGACTAGGTACCTACCTAGGTCTCGTGCAGGCCCAGCCGAGAACGCACTAAAAGCTGCGAGGCGAAGAATCAGCTACCTACTACCGCTTACTTACAACACATGGCACTGATCGTGGAACGAGAACGACAGCATCTTTTGGTCCAGTGATCCTGCGCCATTCTCCTCGCGCCCCCGCAACACCAGATGAGGGGGCCTCTCTCTCTCTCTCTCTCTGTTCGACGACACGACACGGAACGCAACGCACCGCGTCTCTTTTCAGGACTTTGACATGGCGACCACGCGCCTTGCCAGCGATGGGCGAGGCAAAATTCGACGTGTGCAGGTTTCTGGCTGCTTGCCGCCTCCCGAAGGGTAACTACCTACTCGCCTAGGTTAGGCCGGTCGCTCTGGGCATCCAGCATGCAAAGTAAGGGCATGGGAAGCTCCTACCTAGGTAGGTACCTATGGACAACCCTTATCTAAAGTTCCTTGGCGTTGGAACACTGCGCACCATCCACGCTCAGTGGTTCTTTTCTTCTCGCTCTGCATTTTGTCTGGCATTGGAGGTTTGGACGGTAGGCATCGCACCTGGGCATCGGGATTGTTACCCAAGAGAGAGATAGCGGGGGGAGTTGCAGCGGCTCGCCGTCAGAATTTTCCCGGATGCCGCTACCTACCAGTGATCTCGTTCACTGGCTGGCTGGCTGGTTGTCGCCTTGATCCGTGTCGCTCCAATAGACTATGAAATCAGTCTGCTCTGGTTCTTTGGTGGTACTCACACGACTGACCATCAAAAAAACGCCTTGCGAGTACTTCAAGACACCAACGACAAGAAAAAGAGGCACTGTTCTTTAGCAGGGGATATCTCTTTATCCACGCATACTTTCGTTTCGCTGCACATACAAACCTACTCATCAAGATGGCACCTCGTATGGATGGTGCCTGCTTGTCGTTCCAGGAAACTGTCTCGTCAACAACTTGAAGAGAAGTGCCAGGAACAAGAAGAAGAAGGCACACTGCCGCTTTGGTGCATGCCTCTCTACGACTCCTCCTTTCCCACGTTTTCGCTGCACACACCAACTAATCGAGACGCGCTCTCTCGTTGATGGTGCTTGCTTAATCTCCTTGGCAAACCCCTCTTCTGCCGACGCCGACCAGAATGGCAACTAGAAGATGAAGACGGCACAACATTGCGATGCCGTCTGAGGGCCTCCTCCATGACATATCCACCGATCAGTGTTTCCCCTGTCCTCTCCCATCTTCAACATGTGCCACAAAGATCGTACGAGCGCCGCCAGCATACGACAACCTAGCTGTCGTGGGTGACCCAGTCTATGCATCCATGGATGTGTGGCCGTGGGTGTGTCCATGACATCTTCAACATCTGTTGTGGCAAATCACATCCACGGTTCCCGTTCCTCGGATACTAGGTGCTTTTACAATTTATCCCCTGGTTCTCTCACCCTCTTCAACCGTTGTCGGTGACTTCTAGACCAATTCGTTACTTGCCCTGCGAGGTCTCACACTGGAGGGCGAGGCCCTCGAGTGGAAGTCGCTGTCAACGACGAAGCGAAATCTCCGGCATCCACAATTCCCGTTTTCTGGGGTTCTTCGGTGTTGCAAAGAAAGCTCTTACGCATGGTCCCGCCACCCCTCTCCAACGGTCCTCGTCGAGTCATTTCTCGACCAATTCGATGCTTACTTTACGAGGTATCATACTGGGAGATCGCACTGGGGTCGTCGAGGCGGTGTATTGGACATCTAGGTACGGTTGCCGTTTCTCGGATACTGGGAACTTTGACTGTGGAAAAAGAAGGGCCCTTACGAATAGCCCAAACTCCCCACCCCAACAATTCTCGCCGCAACATTCATTAACCGACTAAATACTTACTGTGTAAGTTATCACACTCGGCGATCACACCGGGGGGCGGTGGCTCCCTCAAATGCTAGGAATGGACGTCGTCAAACATTCAAAAATCCGTGGTTCCCATTTCTCGAGTACCGGGTGTTCCTTATAAACGATCCCGCCACGCTCTCCAACAGTCCTCGTCGAGCCATCTATCAACCAACTCAATACTTACTGTGTAAGTTATCACACTCGGCGGTCACACCGGGGGGCAACGCCCCCCGAGTACGACGAGTGATGAAAGTCGCCGCACCCGTCGGGGCGGAGTATTGGACATCTACGGTTCGGTTCCCGTTTTCTCGTTTCTGGGGTATTGGTTGGTGAACGAGGACCTTTACGAATGACTGGTCCCGGTTCTCTCTTCTATCTCTCCAACAGTCCTCGCCAAAGCATTTTATTAACCGACTCAATAACTACCCGATGAGTTATCACACTCAGTTACCACACCGCGGGGCGAGTCCATCGAGTACTACGAATGGACGTCTGCGTCTTCGTCAAGCATTCAGGATTCGTGGTTCCCATTTCTCGGATACTAGGTGTTTGAAAAAAGGGGCCCTTACGAATGACTGATCCTGGTTCTCTCTATCTCTCCCCGACAGTTCAGATGTGGACATGGACGTGGAGGAGGATATGGACAAGAGACCCCGCAGCATGTCGTGGCTGCTGGTCGCCTCCATCCCTCCCTCCATCCCTCACTACTCTCGAATCCGGGCCATGCAATCAATCAATCAAACACCACCACACAAGACCGACGGCAAGCTAGCTTTGACATTCTTTCCGATGCGATGCCCTACACGTTTTCGACTCCACCCGTCCCCGTGGCCCTGGACCAGGGCCTTGACCTCAATGGTCGCCGGTTTCCCATGTCCCCATCCTGGGGTTTGGGACGTGTAATCAATCAAGCATGTCTGGCCGAAACCAAAACCGACCACGCCGCCACGCCTGGTCGGCAGGAAGATCCGGTGGACATCCTCCTCGCCGAGGAGATGTCCGACATATTTCACGGGGGCCGTCGTGCTGGTTATACTGGCTGATGCCTACCTACTAGGTAGGCACCCAGCACAGCAGGCAGGCAAAAATTCAGTGGGCGTCCAGGTTGGCGTGGCCTGGCGTGGCCTGGCGGGGGATATGATACGATACGGTGTCTTGTCAGCACTACGGAAAAGAACTGCGACCGCCGACGGGGTTTGGCTGGGTTTGGCTGGGTTTGGCTCTCATTTTGCATTGTGTCCATTCTAGCCTGGGAGACTTGTCTTTACGAATATGGTGATGCTTGTACTGCTACAGTACAAGGGCAAAGAGAGATCGGTGAGGGGGGGAGGAAGGACAGAGTCATCAATACTAGACCTCTTGGTGGTGGTGGTGTCGTGGGGACACCACACCGGACAGAGTCCAGGCTTCTCTGGTCGGGTTTTCCGCTACCTTAATAGGTACCTACGCCAAATGGTGGATGATTGATTAGTCTCACTCATTGATGGCCTTGCGTTTTGCCAGTTTATCTGGCGGGTGGGTTTCGGAGAAGATGGCATTGGTTGGTGGACATTATTATGATTGTGATTATGATTAGGATTAGTACTAGTACTAGATAGGGGAAAAGTTGATGACTTTCTAATACTCAGGATCGTCACAATATACCTACTTTATGTCTGTTGAAATCAGATTAATTAGGTGCTTATGCTATGCTATGCTGTGCTGTGCTGTGCTATGCTATGCTACTTGTCTCGTGATAATAATTAATTCCCTGCGTAGTTCTTTGATGCTTAAAGCATATGTAACAGTGACATGACATGACATGACATCGTAGACTTTGCCTTCATTAATGCATTCACAACAACCACTGGCATTAAACAACCACTGGCATTAATTGAGGTTCTGATCGAACACCACAAAAAAAAAACAATTACCGACGGACGGACTGACAATGAGTTCCACGTTGCGTTGCTTGCTTGCTTGCTTGCTTGCTTGCTAATCATCACTAAATTGCTCGTTCTGCGCGGGCCCGGTTCTCCCTATACCGTTTCTCCTTGGACGCAGCCTTTCTCCTTTTCCTCCACGAACGATTCAGATCCCCTCTACTCTCCCAGAACTGTCTTTGGAAATCAGTAGCCGGGCCAGTCTTTTCCTCGTTCGAAGTCGTGGCTTGATCGTTGATGTCAGCCATAGCCGTGTCCTCGTTGATGTCCCCCTGCTCTTCGTCATCGTCATCGGCCTCCTCCTCCTCCTCCTCCGCTATATCCTGCCTAGACCAGAGGTTGAAGGTTCGGCGACTTGGGTGTGCTGTGTCGGGGGTGGGGGCAGCGCTTCGCAAGTTTCTAAATTCAAAGTCCTGCTTGGTGAATGGGGTCATGGGAGGTTGGCTGGGGGGTTCCGCGTTGTCGTCTTCCTCCACTTCATCCTCTTCGGCTTCAAAGAAACTGAAAGGCTGGGCTTCTTGAGCGGCGCCACCTGGGGTAGTCGCATCGTTCTTTGTTCGTTTGTACAGAGCCTCCAGGGGATGTACCTTGGCTGAAGATGGTGTCGCGGGGGGTATTTTGATCGTGAGACTTGTAACTGAGCTTGATGATTTTGGCCTTGCAGACTCGGATTTCATATTGGACACCGGACTGCTCAAGGCTTGTGTGTCCACTTTCAGTTTCTTTGGCGGAGACTTAGTTTCAACATCCTTGTCACTCTCTTCCCCCTCATCTGAGCTGCTGTCTGAATCCTGGGCAACGGCTTCACTTGAATCATCGGATTCTGAATCATCTTCTGAAGAACCACTACTGCTAGTATCATCGTCATCCTCTACCCCCGTCGGAGCTGTCTTGGAAGCAGTGGCACTAGGTCTTTTGCTCACTATAGGCTCGACAACTGTTCCATTCTCATCGACCCAGCCAACACCGTCCTCAAAGTTCAGTGCCTTCGAATTGGTTTTTTCTACGTTCGCCTTGAGGAATGACGGATGCTTGATGGTCTTCTCAAACTCGTGAATAATGACCTCTCGTTCGGCTTTTCTTTTCTTCTTCTTGTGTCCAGTAGCCTCTTCGTTGGCCTTGGGAGGAGCAGCGCCAGCATCCGGGAGCTTGGTCTTGAAGAGACATTCGGGAGCATCGGTATACTTGGACTTGACTTCTCTCTTCTTCTTCTTCTTTGCGTCTTTGTCTTCCTTGGTACCCTTTTCCTTTTTATCTTTCTTCTCCTTGGATCTCTTGCGCTTTCCGTCAATCATCTCGCGTTCTGATGTTGTCCATCCTCGCTTGACCTTGCGATCCTCCAATTCAATTCCGGGTGTATTATCAATCTCGCGCTTCCTCTTCTTTGATTTCCTCTTCTTTGATTTCCTCTTCTCCCTTTTTGTCTCGCCCGCATCGGCATTGCCCGTAGGTTGGGGAATGGATTCGGGTTTCGCTTTCTCGATGCGCATCTTGGTTCCCCTCAGTATAGTTCCGTTAAGTTTCTTCTTGATTTTTTCAGCGTCAGGGGTGGGCAAGTCGATAAAGCCGTATTGCCTCTCGGGAAAAGCCTCAATGGTGTGGTACGAGATGTTACGCGCGTTGGGTAGGACAGAAGAGGGGACGACAACACTTAGCAGAGACTCATTAAGAGGGGTGATGTGCAGTCTCATGTATTCAACAGTCCCAGTGTTATCCTTTGTAGAATTGGGGACTACTGCCATGTTTTGTCTAGTCAGCTTCTATGAAAGAAAGCGATTGGCGTTGAGAACGAGAGCGACATGCATGTGGGCGGCTAAAAAGAAAGCATTGAAATAATTACAGGATAAGAAACCAAAAAAAAGGCGCCGACTAAAAAAAAGTCGAAGAATTCAATCCGCGCGCCGGGTCCACTTTATTCACCGGTGTTCACCGAGAAGAGCAGCCAATGAGATGTAAGCTATGCTTTTAACTTTATTCGAGCTTTATTGATAACCTAAGATAAGGAGCTCTATGTACTACCTATTGTTAGTAAGCTTCTGAACCGGAAGCCGATTATATACCCGGGGCCTGATTGAATCTGAAGGCACAAGTGCTTCTTTTGTTCCCATCCATTGATCTTTTGGTCTAAGATTCCAGCGAAACCTCAAATCTCGAACCTTCACAATGGCGAAAAGATTAGGCACACTTCCTTTTGTCAAATCGGTTAGTTCCCCGCTATATCACACATGTCTCGTAAAAAGCTCCAGCTCAATTGAATATGTCCCTCTAGGTCTTGAAGTCATTCATGGCCGAGTCCGGCTTAGAGCCGAGGTGAGTTAAATTTCTTAGCACATTGAGGAAAATTGGCTGATCAAGTATATCTAATGCTCATAAAGACTACTAGGGCCACATGTATGTTGAAGCTACATGGATATCGATGATTCAGGCTTGTTGACGAACGCAGCTTAGGATCACCAATGCTGCCGTTGGCAAAGTAGATTTTGAGCTAGATATCACCAAAGATCACACGGTGAGGCCACCAAGAGTCAAGCTCAGTTGAACATACACTCAAGTTTTATTCCAACAGAATCGCCTGAAGATTCTGCACGGAGGTACCATTGCTAGCATGGTTGACTTAGGAGGCTCACTCGCCGTTGCATCTACGGGGCTGTATGCCACCGGAGTATCGACTGACTTGAATGGTAAGTATTGATCTACGCCAGAGTCGGGTTCTTTTGGTTCCGAACTGAAATTTATATACTTTAGTTTCGTACCTTAGCGCTGGCGGTAAGATAGGGGACAAAATCAGTGTCACTGCTGTGTGTGATAAGAGTAAGCAACCCCCCTATTTGATCAATGGTATAAAGCTCATTCCTTGTAGTTGGAAAAACCTTGGCCTACACATCCATTACCTTCCGAAATTCCAAAGGTGAACTTGCGGCAAGAGGAAGCCATACAAAGTCAGATAAATCCCCACCTTCCAATATTTTACAGTTGAAACACATGAGTCTGACTTGACCTAGATATGTAGCACAAGCTTGGAAAGCGCAGGAAATCCCCGGCCCCTTTACCCCTCCCCCAGGGGCGGAAATCGACGAGGAAAAATGAGTATGGCATTTACACCAAATGCTCATATATGTTGCAGCTCACCATGTCTGTATTTAAATTCACCGCATCTTTCTTGTAACTTCCTACATAGACATCCTGCTAGACGATGTTATGGAATATTAAACAAGTATTCAAAGCAGCAGCCTCGTGACTCGTATCTTGCTATTCTGCACAACCGAAGAGGCCAAGCCTGTAAGTAAAAGTTCGGGCTATACTACCATAAATCACCTCGAGCTCACCGAAATGTTTAAATCTAGCTTCTACCTAAAGTGCTGTCCGTTGAAAAAGCATCCCAGGGCATATACAAGTTCTTCCTGGTGGAAGATCACGTGACAGAAGCCCCTGAAGACCCCCGCGATAGTGCTAGCATGTTCAGGTCAGAGTTGAACACCGAAGAAAGTTTTGAGACGGAGTTCATCAACGCATCCGAGGAGGATTGCCAGGACTGGGCAGTTCAGCGGATGGCGCGGTTCCAATTCATCGAGCAAGACATCATTGCTATCTTGGACAAGGAGTCTGTCGCTCACGAGTCTGTCGCTCACGAGTCCGTCTTGGTCAAGTACCACTACCAACATCTTCACGAACTTCATTCAGCTCTACTAAATATGGCGCCCGATGTTGTCTATCCGATATATTTTGGACGCAAGGAGGAACTCACGGACGAGAATGGGATCTTTGATGTTGAGAGGGCTATGAAGTTGAGCACTGACCCTTGCGACGACGACGGTGTTGAAGAAAGAAGTGAATAACTACCTAGATTAGTGGAAGGACAAGACTGGGATAACTATGTCTATTTCCAAGACAATGCCAGATCGCATATGTACGATTTACCTACATAATACTAAAGCTTCAAGCTTCAAGCTTCAAGTAGTTCAAGCTTCTCATTGGACAATTAATCGCTACAGGCAGGTGCCGAAAGATAGACCCGGGAATTACGGGGCGAATCTCCAACGGCTAATGACACTTGACTTACGGCGTAGACGAGTAACTGCATGACATGGGTGCATAGGTGCATGGGTTTGGACTTGTTTGGGATTAGTTTAGGTTCTACCTAGCGTAGGACCGTAGGTAGTGTAACAAGAAGTCCCCCACATCAAAATGGATCCATCCTTCATCTTTCTTCACTGGACACTTTTGAATGCTTCTCGCCCGTTCTCTTAATAATCTTACATAGCAGTCTAACAGAGAAAAAAAAGGGTACCATAATACTCCTACGGTAATCCAATCCCCCTGTTCCCCAGAAACTGCCGTCTGGTCAAAAGAACGCTAATATCCCGAGGTCGTCATTCGGCTGAACTATTGGCGCGTCCTGTCTGTCTGTCATGTCTCGTCTTGTCTCGTCTCAACCTTCCTTTTCCTTCTTGTCCATGTTTTGTGATCTTGCGATGCTTTCTGATGTCTCTGATACATCCCATCTCAACCATTGTTACCTGGCGGTGAAGATTAGATCTGAAATGCAACTTTCAAACTCCTTTGCTTGATTCCTATTCTCTATTTCTTATGATATAGTGAAGTGTACACTTACATAAGAGCTTGGTTCTTTTTTTCCCTTCTGGTCAGGGTTTATTAAGGTACCTGTCTATCTCCCCCGGATACCTAAGTCAAAGAAGAGTATGGCAGCAATTGGTAAGCTTCCAAGCCCCCCTCCACAACCAGTGTAACTACCTAGTAGATATCAGTATCTTCTCCTTTGTCCATTCTCCTAACAATTTATTACAGCAGCTTCCATAGCTGCCACAGCGGCTGGCCTGACATACCTTGACGGAAAATACCACTTGCGACAGGACTGGCAGTACATCCGTGCCAAGAGCAAAGGGGACAAGCTTCTCCAGAAAGCTAGTAAGTCAAGCTCTTCTCGACGCATCCTATTCGAATAGGTTCCCCATATTCCTACTCAACCTAGCTCACACAACCCACTACCTCAGTTCAAGAAAAGCGCGTCTCGGCGTACTATTTCTTCGAAGAGTATGCCCAGACACAGCCCAACCAGGAATGCATCTGGACACGCCAGGCCTGCTACACCTACACCGAGACATACTACCACGTAAATCAGTATGCTCAATGGTTCTTAAAGCATGGCGGTGTCAAACCCGGCGACCTCGTCGCCTTCTTCATGACCAATAGCCCAGACTTCATCTTTGCCTGGATGGGCCTGCTCGCCATTGGCGCTGCCCCCGCTCTCATCAACCATAACCTTACCAAGCAGGCCCTGTTGCACTGCTTAGGAATTGCCGAAGTAAAGCTCATTCTTGCTGACGGCGCCCCTCAGCTACTTGAGCGCCTCGACGTTGTCCAGGAGGAGCTAGCAGCAAAGGACGTGCGAATCATTAAACTGGCCGATGCACGACCCGATATCAATGCCACCAAGGGTGAGCGCCCGCCCGACGAGCTCCGCCATGGCGTTCGGCCCGACACGCCGTTTGGTCTCTTCTACACGAGCGGCACGACTGGATTGCCGAAAGCTTGCATGCTGCCAATGGCGGCTGCTTTCGGATATGCCGCTGGCAAACTTGCCGGTTCGTCGTACGTCAAAGGCGAAAATCAGCGATACTACGACTGCATGCCACTGTATCACGGCACCGGTGGGATCAGCGGTATGACACAACTAATAACGGGCCAGACGCTGTGTATCGCACCAAAATTCAGCGCCTCCAAATTTTGGGATGACGTCCGCGACTGTCGTGCAACGTGGTTCGTGTACGTGGGCGAAACCCTACGATACCTATTGGCAGCGCCACCATCGCCGCGCGACAAAGAGCATAACGTGCACTCAATTTACGGCAACGGCCTAAGACCCGATGTTTGGAAATCCTTCCGCGACCGATTCGGCATCGAGACCATCCACGAATTCTTCAACTCAACCGAGGGCATCATGCCGCTGGAGAACCCGGCGCGTGGCGACTTCCGCGCCCACGCCGTAGGCCACCACGGTCTGCTGCAGCGCTGGCGATTTTCCAACGTCTTCGTCCCCGTCGAGATCGACCACGACACAGGCGACATTGCGCGCGACCCAAAAACCGGCTTCGCGCGCCGCGTCCCCTACGAGGTCGGCGGCGAAATCCTTGTCGCGCAACCCGTTACCATCACCCCGCCGTTCCCCGGATATTACCGCAACGAGGAAGCGACAGCAAAGAAATTCGTGCGCGACGTCTTCCGCAAAGGCGACTGCTACTACCGCACCGGCGACGCACTGCGGCGCGACAGCCACGGCCGCTGGTTTTTCCTCGACCGGCTCGGCGACACCTTCCGCTGGAAGGGCGAGAACGTGTCGACGGCCGAGGTGTCCGAGGTGCTCGGACGGTACCCGGGCGTCAGCGAGGCGACGGTGTACGGTGTTTCACTGCCGAACCACGACGGGAAGGCTGGCATGGCAGCTATTTTCGTCGATGAGGCTGCTGTGAAGGACTTTGATTATAATGGGCTGTTGAGGTGAGTTTGAAATTGTGTTATACCCCTGGATCTGCGATTGCATTTTGCATTTCACTTGCGCATCATACCTTAACCCCTTGCATCGTCTAAACCCCAAATAAGGAGCCTGCCCCCAATCTCTCCCCCCCTCTTCTCAAAAACAAAAGTCAAAAGTGCAATCCCACTAACCCCCCCCCCCTCAAAAACAGACACGCACGCGCCCACCTCCCCAAATACGCCGTACCAATCTTCATCCGCCGCATATCCGCCCGCTCCGCAACCCACAACAACAAGCAGGACAAGATGCCCCTCAAGCGCGCGGGCGTCGACCCCTCCCAGACAAGCCCGGACCCAGTGTTCTGGGTTTCCGACCACGGAAAAGGAGACCAGTACGTGCCGTTCACGCAGCAGGATTGGGATGCGTTGAATGGGGGGAAAGCCAAGTTATGATGATGTTTTTTGGGGGTTTTTTTTGGATATCTAACTGAATTGATCTAAACCTCGCGAAAGTCTAGCGATAGTTGTTTTGTTTCGTTTTGGGTGAGAGAAAGAGAAAGAGGAAGGAAGGGTATGAATATTCAATAAATACCATGTAAGATCTACGTACGTGGTAATCAGTGCCAGTGTAACAGCAGAAAGAAAGAAAGAAGAGCTTCAAAAATCAGATATGATTGTTTATATAATTCAGTGGACATTACTACCTATGTATATGTACTGTATATGCAGCTAGAGGTTCGTTTGCCTGGGAAGGAGATCTTTACATGAATGCATAGATGTATATGTGCGTCTGGTAGTAGGTATCCTTGCTGCCTTGTTATATAAGTAAGGCCAAGTCCAAGTATGCAAGGGAGTAACTAGTTAGCTAAGCGCGACGTTGGTGTGTGGCTAATGCTCAGATCCATGCGTTTTCTTCCCCTTTCTATAACAAGTCCTCGGGTATGATAAATACCTAGCTCACTTCCACTTCAACAACTACCTAGGTAGTCATGCTGCGTGAGATAAAACCTTGGACTATACAGATGTATTCATCTCCTTATGCATACCGACTTTCTAGGTCTCAGAGTTATCTTGAGAATATGGCCACGAATGAGTGCAATCCGAGGGCGCTGTTTGTGCCTAGCTAGGCGCTGAGCGCCGCGGCCATTGCTCCGATGTGTAGCCAAAAGGCCTAGATACATTGAGATGAAGTTCGTCAGCATGGGAATAGGCGCTGACGTACTTACTTGGCGTTGTCTTCGCTCTCGATGTGGATGGCACCGGGGTCGAGGTCTTTGACGAGGTATTCGACGAGCCCTGTGATCTGCTAGAGCTGGATCGTGAAGACTTCGCAGTTGCGTTGGCGGCCTTCATAAATCCCTTCGATCCCTTCATTGAACGTGGAATGGCCCTCTATTTTATGGTGTGTTAGTAATTGGAACCAATGGACGCTTGACTCGGATGGATTTGGCGCACCTCGCTTTCCTCATCAGACAGGTTCCATGGGTCCTTGTTAGCAACCATCTCAGCGTAGTCTGGACGTTGCACGCTCCGAGGAGTGCGGCGTGGCTTCTCAGCTTCTACCTCATCGTCTGGTTCATGGGTTGGAACATGATTTTGGATCTTCTTAGAGGGCGTGTAATTCTTGTCATCTTGCCGTTTGCGCAAAGGTTCGTTTGTATCAATTTTGACATCATCGACATCATCGACATCTTCGACCTTGTCAACCTGACCATTCCGAGATCTTGGCTTCCCAGGGGAAACTAGTAACGTGAGTATCATCATTGGTTAGTTTATGGAACAGTGCCTTGCCAAATTTGGTAGCTAAACTGTTTATACATACAAGTATGCGGCGACGAGCCAAGATGTTCTTTAATCCAATACTTGCTCACCATGTTGATACCTTCGACTATGCGGTAAAATTAGCAAACGCAAACTCATATCCTAGGAATGAAACTGAGATTACTTACTCTCACATGCGAAGTTTTCAAAGATATACTCATTTGTAAGTTCTTCGCCATCCGGTCCAGTCTCGCCGTGGCCTTGGAAATGCTTCAGAGCTCTATTATAGGCTAGAGGCGGCTCCGTGAAATAGCCACTTGAGCATTTAGACCGATTACAACGAATAACGAATAATCCCTGCCGCTCCGAGTGACGGAAAATGCGCTCTGATGTCACCAAGTTTGGAAATGCAACTTTACGGAAGATATCTGATTGAGTTCGGCTTAGAGTCTAATCGTGTGTTAGCTGGCCCCGTCGCGGATAGAGGGGAAATTGCTCTGGCTCTTTTACCCTTCCATCTTCTGTTCTCGGCTTCTTCGTGCTTGGAGTGCCATCATCATCTGTACTGGTTCGTTTCGTCGCCTGAGAGAATCTAGAATTTTCGGATATGTTCTGACTTGATATTTCGCAAACTATATTGGGGGTGGAAGATACGTTGATATTCATTGAGCTTGAGCAGTGCTCTTTCACTACATTGGGAATCCCTTGGCCAAGAATTTCTCGGCCCGGAATTTGGGCAGCGAACGGGGTATCACTAGATAAGATATCGGCGCCAAGAACGGTATGGAAATAGTTGTCGCGAACCGGCGACATCAAAGGCGTTGGGGGTCTTATGGTCAACGTTGAGGCGCCGGGGATAACGCTCAGATATTTTGGCCCCATAGGGTTAAGTTCTGCGATGGTAGCTTCAATGGTATCGGCATCGACCTCAAGCAGCGCTAACTTCTCGCGCAAACCATATATCAACTTCTCCTTATCTTGCTCAAACGCATGACGCTCCTTGTCGACCTCTCTAAGGAGAGCTCGGAGCTTAGGGACGTGACTGCGCGCAAGAGCATCATCTCGTTCACGGGTTAACTGCAGCAATTCTTTCTTTACGTAAGAAGAGGCAAAGTCGGATATAGCATTGTTAAGTTTGCCAGCGGGACTTCCGTGGTCACTCGATGGCGTATCGTCGGCCATTTCAGTCGGTATAAACAGACAACTCGTGAAGTTTTCGGGAGTAGATCTGCAACAACGAAGATTGAAGAAATTTGATTGTAGTTATTCGCAGTTTATGGTTACTTGTTGGACATTTTCTTGCTCAAATCCAAGGGAGATGAAGGCAATGAATCGGGAAATCGGTTGAGGGAGTAAGAAAAGTCAACGAATAAACGAGGGACGGGAACTTGCAAGTGTTGAGTTGATCTGATCTCGTTTGGCCAAAGCATAAACCAGATACGCAGCTCGGACTTCTTCTCCGCACTAAACAGAACCGCAGAACGCCGTAGAATAATACGCTGAAGATGTAAACGCACAATGACCACCGGGCCGTACCCCGAATAATAGGCTTGCGATCTTTACTGAAGGTGGTGGTGTGACGGAGATTCGTGGCCAATCAATAATTATCATTGCTTGTGAACGGTTCTAACGGGGAAAGTAACGGTACTATTCACCCGAAGGAACGACTAAGGGTAGAAAAAGGAAAATGAAAAGAGATCGGGATGGAACCGGGGAATGGTAACGTCAAGGGGCACGGGGAGAAAAGAAAAGGAAGAAAATATTTTATTTTTCTTCAATGTGGCAATCTGACCGGTCTACGGGGCCGAGTACATAAGTAGACGAAGACTGGATGTATTTGAATCAGCAAACAACATGTGAGAAAAGTGAGACAATGTGGTATGTATCGATAAGTTGGTTGATGATATGGGAATCTTGAAGATGCATACCCTAGGTACCTTCGTAAGTATGTACCTATGTATGGTCAATAATCGGGAGGAACTCAGAAAAGGCTTTAGGTTAAGGGAATAGGGGGGAGGAAAAGGTAAAAAGGTAAAAAGGTGAAAATGAAAAAGGATTAGAATTCATTATTTGGTAAATAAAATGCGAAACAGAGAAAATTGGCAGTAGTGAGTGCCCTTGCCGTGTTCATCGGGTGGTTTATTCAAGATGCAACTTCCCCGCCGTTCGTGTAACTCAAGCAAGTCCTCGTTTATCTTACCCAGGTAGGTCTTACCCAAGTAGGTATCTTAAGCATGGAATTACATGCATGAACATGGATCGCAACTGCAAGTTGGTAGACTGCTCCAGTGGTTCATAGTGACAGGCCATAGGCAAATAAGTCATTTGGAGACAAAAAAAGGAAGCACCTTCTTCTATATTTGGCTTATTTTAGCCACAATACCACGTTGATGCTTACACTATGTGTGTTACATTGAAATTGAAGTTGCCACAAAAATTCTGGCCCTACCAACATTCAAGGTATTCAAGTTATCTGCCTATGTAGAGGTACTTACTATAAATATCGACTCCTTGTACCGGGTTATGCATCATTAAAACCACATCTACCGATATACTACCTCGTCTTGATCTTTTTATATCGAACCACCTCTTTGCCATCATCCTGAACAATCCTGTGAGCCTCGATTCTGTACCCCCCAATAGCCGGCCAGAGCTTAGACCAGCATGCCCAGTACACTCCGCCAAAGAGTAGAATGCCAACTCCCACAACCGGGAAAACGAAATAGGGGTAACCTTCAGCATTCCAGTCCCCGTTTGGTGGCACAAATGGAACGACGGCAAGAAATATGTTGGCCAACAGATATACCACCGCAATAGGCAGATACGTATGCCATGGCGACGACCAGTTTTCCGACTTCTTGTAGTGAAGATATATCAGGCCGCCCGTGACAAACCCATTGATCCACGCACCAGGGTACGTGTACAGATTGACGACGAAGTTATAGGCTGGACCTGCCGGGGGTGCAACAAGAACGATGACTGTGACAATCCAGTGGAGGAAAAGCTATACAAAGTCAGTTGGCAGTCATAGCAAGACGGGAAACTTGAAAAAAAAAAGAAAAAAGGAGAAGAGGGGGTGGAGGTGCGTACCGCAGCAGCTGGTGCATCAAATGGCTTGATAGAAGCCCAGAATTTTCCATACGGCAGGAGAGCCTCCTTTCCAAACTCCTGGTTGACGCGAGCATGAGCAAAGCTCACTGCCAAGACATTGCCTAGGTTGCTCAACGCAACAAATGCTGGAAGAGCTCGTGCACCAGCACTATCGCCGAATACATTCCGGAAGAATAAGGCGGCAACCAAGACCTCAGATGTCGCAAGGTCATCTTTGCTTATTGCTGCGAAATACGCTACGTTGGCGAGAACGTACAAGATAGTGACACCACCAATGGCGAGTGGCGCCGCAATCGAAAGTGTCTTACGAGGGTTCTTCAGCTCCCCAAGTACGTAATTCGCATTTTCCCAACCCTTATAACTGTATATGATTTGCAATAATGCCGTCGCATATCCATACGCACCCTGTCCTCCATAGTTCTCCGTTACCTCGATGGCAAACGCGTTCTTGAAATTCCCGGGTGGTGGGACAAGTAATCGACCGGAGAGGGCAGCGAAACCCGAGAAGACAATGAATAACAGGACGACCACCTTGAATATCCCCAGCACGTTCACTAATCTTAATCCCCATTTGGGTAGTGTTGAGTGGAGCACGACGGCGAAGGTAATACACGCGATCGCGATACCTCGAGCTTTCCAGCCATCCCCCTCCGTACTCCCTGAGGCAACTAAAACATATCGGCCGAATGCCAAGGAATTTCCGGATGAAAATCCTAGCAAAATCATCTGGGATGCAAAGACGCAGCTGGCCAAGTAATGAGGATGGCGATAGACTCGTTCAAGGTAATTCTTCTCGCCCCCGGATAGTGGAATAGCCAGACCAAATTCGAGGAATACACTCAACCCGCAGAATGTCAAGATGCCGCCAACTACCCATAGTATAATAGATACACCAACCGAACCAGTCGCCGCAAAAATAGCTGAAGGGGTTGAGAAGACTATAATGTGGTCACTCAATTAGCCCGACAATTTTGAATGGATGTCGCGAAAGACCTAGTAGGTATGGCTTACTTCCAGTTCCAATCATCTTATTCAAAATCAGAAACACAGCTCCAGTGACGCCAATTTTTCGAGAATCATCATAGGCGAACTGCTGAATCCCATCATTTGTCGAGGATGCATATTCTTCGTCGGCAGGAAGAGTCAGTTCCCGCGTCTCAGGATCTGAGTCCTTGGCCACCTCCCTTGTCGCCATGCTGTCTTCGTTTATTCACCCACTTCCCAGTTATGATGGCTGACAAGAACAAGACAAATAAAACTATAGGCGACACAAACCACTTCACATGGGGAATTGGCCCTTTTAACTCATCGGCGGTAGCATGTTACACATGTTACTTTTGTTTACATGAGTGGCACAGGATCTAATAGTAGATGCCTGATACGTATAAGTACTGGATTCGTATAGGTGCTTGGCAATCGCACGCCATCGCACGCAAACGAAACCTTGTGATCTCCCACGGTGAGAGCCAATAGAAAACACCACAAAAGGCTATTGCAGCTATCCATATCATTTTAAGCTTTGGCAACCATCGCCACGGCGTCTTGGGGTGTAACCCTACTGGGCAGCTGGACAGCCTGACAGCTAAAGCATAAAGGTCAGCCACTGCAAACCAAGATTTCGAAGACGTCCCAAGAATCACACAATCAGTCCTTCAGGATCAAGACGGAAGGTGGTTACAGACGAAGAAAATTTCATTCCAAATTACCTACTCTTCCTATGACCGAGCTATGTACACTTCTTGACTTAGATCGCAACTATTTATATATGTATCGCGTTGCTCTATTCTCTACACACTATTACGTGCCCAGGAGCTTGGAAAAGTTAGCATCTATAAGGGTCACCTCTATTCAGTGCTCATTCACTGATTTATTGGATACCTATGTTGGTGGTGATGTACCTTGGCAACCCGTCTATACGTACGCCACACCTTTGGCCTATATGCACCACGATAATTCACTTCCTCTTTCTTGTTCTCGTTCTACCAACCCTTTCGTCTATCTTGTCAAGTGACGGCGAGCGACTCCTCTTTCTTGAAGTCTCCCTGGTTGAGCCCAGCTTCTTCTCCTTCGATACTCCTTTCGCACTTTGAGACACAAAATCCTTGATCATATCCATTCCCAAGAGCACAATCATCTCCTGGTTTCCGAATAGGCCGACCGCAAATCTTAATCCTCCGAACCCTCCGAACTGCTCCTGTTCTAGATCTTCGGGTTGAACTAAATGCATCGGCGCCGGAGGTGCAAGTTTTCTAAGTGTGGATCCCGTTCTATCGGCGACTTCGGGGTTGAATCTACAATACCGGCATTGCAGATTCATCTCGTATTTAAAGGAACGAATATGGTGAGTTCCATTTTTACGTTCTTTCTTAATATTTCGGCGAAGTTTGTCATAAATTTGCTTGATCTTATCCTCTATCTGTGTTTTGTATACCGGCCAGGCAAGGTGAAGCTGTAACTGTTCATGACGGTTCTCCAGCGAGTTCTCAATTTCCGCAGATTTACTTCGGCTCTGTTGTGTAGGGCTGCTCGACGTAGGGTTTCCCACCCCCGACTGGTCTTTCCAGTTCTTCTCTCGTGCCCGTCGCGCCGGCTGCACTCTGGTTGGTTCCGAGGGCCATTTACTCGCTTTCTTGGGCTTCGACGCACGTGTTAGAAGCGCGTGCTTGTAGTCCTCGTTTTCTTTCAAGTGGTGCAGAGAGCATTCTTTGAGGAAGTGAAGTTTACAATAGGCTTGAAAGAATGGCGGTGGCCAGAACCATGAAGGATCGGAGTTCCAGTCTCCCAGCAGCGGGCCTACATTCGCATCACTCTTGACTTGGGTTGCTTTCGCTATGGGGCTAAACACAGTTGGAGTTTTCTTGCTCCTCATGATCAACGTATCTTGTATTTTTTTCTTCTCTCTCGACTATCCACGGCAAGAATGCAGAGTTGGTGGAGATAAAAGACCCAGGGAGTTGTCTTGAAATTAACAGGAGTTTCCCCCCGGACGCTTCCAGAAAAAAAGATACTGGTATAGCGAAGCAATCAGGGTTTCTTTGTGGCCTTGTGCTTGCGTGAGACAGGCCAAATCGTTGCACATTGATTGCCGAGTGACAATGAATAAAGCTTCCGGAAACATCCTACCCTCAAGAAAATACTGGTGTATAACAAAGAGACTTCTAATGCGGTGTGTTCAACGTTTCCTAGAGGTCAAATGTCGGTGCGTTTTAAGGGTTGAGGGTTACTTTGCTGTTATACTCGTGTCCATTTTTGGGAAATATTATAGCTTAAGCTTAACGGTGGTATAGTTACCTCCTTATTAGGAAAACATTGAGAATATTATTATTCAAACGCTCCAGTTAACAAATCAGCGTATGTATTTCCTCCATCTTTCATACGAAAATGTCTAGGAAATGGGTTTCCCGTCGACCCCAGTAACCGGCATACCCCCCGGAAGCTCAGTGAGCCCTAGAAAAAAGCCATATCCGTTAGTCACAACTTCGAAAAGAAAAGGGAGAGAAGACTTTGAAAGTTCAAAACATACACCCATCAACGTCCTCCTCCACCTCCCTCCTCTTCGTACACTTGTTCCCCTCCCGTATCTCCTGGTACCTCAACCCCGGACACTGGAACCCGTTGCAACCCGTGTCCATCGCGATCTGCAGCGCGTCCCCCCTCCACCCGAACACGTAGTCCCCGTGGTTCCCGTACCCCGTCGCGTCCCCGTAGCTCCACACGAACGGCTGCGAGGCCTCGTCCTCCGGCCACTCGGATACCGAGTTAAAGGGGGTGGTGTCCCAAACGATCTCGTAGAAGAGCTGCGGGATCTTGACGGGGTGCGTGGAGGGGCAGGGAGAGCCGTCTTCGAAGGTCCCGTTGAGGGGGTACGAGACGTGGCTGGAGTGGGTGGGAGAGTCGAGGTTTACGCCGTCCCAGCAGCTGGGGTAAGTGATTTAGGAATGAAGCTCGGAGTGTTGTGGTAAGAGGGGATGGGCACTTACGTAGGGAAGCGAAGATTCGCCATGATGCCCGCGGGACACGGCTTTTTCGGCATATCCAGTGTCTCGCCTGTCCGTGTCATCGGATCTTGAAGGCAAGTGCTATGGGTAAAATACGCCCATGTTATTGAGGTGATTGCAAGGCTAAGTACGCAGGAAATTAGGTAGGCGGGCACTTACTATGTCAGTTGTCGAAATCGTTGTGCCTCTTCTTGCGTGCGTATCGTGGGATCGCCGGTGATCATTCGGAACCCCTTTGCTAACGTTAGACCCACTGATACCTACCTTCACCACCCCCCAAAAAGGGGGGAGATAAGGGGGTTAACACCCACCGGCTTAAAAGCAGTAACAGGCGTGTCATTATAGCTCGGGATGTAATAAACCGTCATCCCGCCGTTCGCCTCCTCAAAGTACACATTCCCCTTCTGCGGCACGCGCTTGTACGTCCCGTTGCGCGCGCGGAAGTACAGCACCGCCGTCCAGTAGTTCGAGAAGTCCTCGGCGAAGGTGCACGTCGTGCAGGTTGCGGAGCCCGGGATGTCGAGGGTCGAGGGGTCCATGGAGCCGTTGAAGGAGTTCTAGATACCCGTTAGCATTTCGGCTCTTTTAACTTGGATCACATATAGGTAGGTGGAGTAGGTCCATACTCCGCCGATTATCTGATGCAGATGGGGAGACCCAACGACCCCTGGATTGACCAAGGGGTCGAGACGCTCGACGACGAGCTGGGAGCATGAGAAGCGGAGGAGAGCGGAGACGCGAGGTAGGATGATACCGGCTCCTGATAGTATGAGGGTCCAGTGCGGTCGCATGTTGGGTGAGCTCAATAAGGGTTAGCACGGGGATAGAATCAGATCCAAGGATTAAGTTTTGGCTGTGGTAGTAGTAGTACCTTGATGTATTCTCTACGATTTTAGCTGCTTGATGATAGTTTGTAGAGGGCATGAATGGGATAGGGATAGGTAGGTAGTCGTGATACTCTTTAGGCAAAAGCAGTTGGCTGTACCTAAGTGCCGATTAATTATCTTCGCTTTAGGTTACCCGCATTGCCGGTCAAGAGGGTGTCAGGGGCACCAATGACCTTCATGTATATAGATAAGTAGAGTCGTTTAATCGTTTGTGTAAAGATACGGATAGGTGATATCATATCATTGCGCTCAATAAGACCGCAGGCAATCCTCCATCAGTAACGATTCCTACTAGGTACCTATGTTATAGCAGCACCTTATGTATGCTCGTTAGGCAAAATCCCATAGCTCCCTACCGTTCCCAGATCCCAATAACTATAAAGAGAATATAATAATCACACTTTCATAGCTACTTATATAGCTCCTCGCTTATCCCCATTTCCTCAACACTACACCAGCTCCACTGTCGTAAAGTCGAAATCGTCCGGGATAGGCGGATAGCCATCTATCAAACCCAGCCTCCGATATGTGCACGCCGTGTCCTCAACATGACGAAGCACAAGTCCCGGCCCCTTTGTACCACGTAGAATATGGACATCCGCAGGCTTATCCACACCACAAGCCAGCTCCGACGCAACATCCACAAACCAGCCATGCTCCTTAGCCCCCGGGACCTGAATACGCCGTGAATGATTCCTTATCCTCCGCCCCTCATCCTCATCCCCACCCCCACCCCAAGCCCTCGCCCTTGTCAAAACCCCTCTTACCATTATCCTCCTCGCCACAACCTCCGCCAACGCATCCCTAACACCCCCTTCAAACTCCACGCCCCTCACCTCGATCCCCTCCAACGCATACGAGCTCGCACTATAACGAAACGCCCCCACCACCGACGCCCACGACCACGACGGCATCCCCCCATCCCCGCTGCGCTTCGCCACCACGCCGTGGTAGTCGCCGAACGACGCGTCGAGGCTCCAGAATAGGTCGGACACGAGGGTCGGCTCCCAGAGCCCGGATACGTAGCGCCCGAGCCCGTGCTCGGCGAAGCGGCGCGCGATGCCGGCGAGGGCGGGGAGCCGGTCCGCGTCGTAGGTTAGGCCCTTTTGCAGGTAGGCTTCGATTATGTCTTGCCAGAGGCGGCGGAGGTCTTTTGTTGTTGTTGTTGCTGTCGTTGTCGTCGTCGAAGAGGGAGAAGAGGGAGAAGAAAGAGAAGTGGGAGAGGAAGAAGGGGAAGAGGAAGAGGGGGAAGAGGGGAAGGGGCCCCGCAGCTGCGCGTCAAAGCGGGCTTTGAGGTCGCTGGCGGCGACGAGTTCGCGCGTCTGCTCGGTGTACTCGCCGCAGTTGCAGGAGCGCTTCGAGAGGCAGACCCAGAGGATCTCCCAGCGCGTGAAGGAGAGGACGCGCGGGGCCAGGAGGTACTCTTGGAAACACCAGGACCGTTCGAGCAGAGGCGCCGGTGCCGACGCGTCTAGGCCGTGCGGGCTGCTGGCGAAGTACGGCGTGTGCTCTAGAGCCGGGCGCACCGAGACTTTCGCGGCTTTCCCGTCTTTGGCGGTCCGCGAAATCAGGTGCCCGACATCCAGCTTGTCGTGCTCGTGGAACAGGCCGCCGTAGCTGTTCCGCGACGCGGTGGCGGCAAGCGTGACGTACGAGTTCCCGTACACCTCCGCCATGCGCGAGGCCTCGTGGATCCAGTCGTCGGTGTTGTCCTGGATGATGCACAGCGAGTCGATCCAGATGTACCGGCACTCGAGGTGTCGCGTGACGAGAATGGCGTCCTGGAAGGTCTTGGGAAACGTCTCGAGCGATATCCCGCCGGTCTTGAACCCCTCTAGCGAGCTTTGCATGGTCATGAGGGGGACGACGCCGCCCCAGCAGTGGCTCAGCGCTACGTACGAGCCGCGATCTTTCTCGGTGGGCTCGTAGAGGTAGATGAGATCTGCGTCGCGGGAAACATCTAGCACCCTGGTGGGGAGATGGTCATTCAGGCGGGCTTTGCAGACGGGGTGCTTCTCGTTGCAGGTCTCGACCCAGCCTTTCATTTGAGAGAGGTACTTGGGGCTCGAAGAGTCTGGCTCGAGATCACTGCTGGGCTTGAAGATGTCTGATAATGGGTCTTGGGCTAGTGAATGAGGTTAGTAACTACTCGGTCCATGTGAAGGCAAGGCTGGACTCACAACTGTTCGTGTAAAACTGAATGCCCGACCAATTCTTCTCCTCGGGCGTCTGTTTAAATTGTAGTCGAAATGGGTCTTCCAACTGGCGCAGCGCCATCCATTGAGACGCACCCGGGTTGTCATAGCAGAACGCCTCCAGGCCCTCCCAGAGGATGGAGCATAGTTGACAGGAAGGTGCCGAGTTCTTCAAGTCATTGCCTATGCCACCGGTGATGAAACCTCCTGCGAGACCTGGTAGAGGTTCTAGATTGCGGCAAGTAGAGCACGGCTCTGTTTCTTCTATTTCTTCCATTTTTTTATTTGGGGTATTTTGATGATGATTATTTGGTGTTTCATCCTGTCACGATGCACTTCAGCTGAAATCGTAGTCAGACAAGCCCGTTGCCAGGCACGAGGATTACAGGGGTTGGCATAAAAGTCCTAGTTAAATACTCGACTTGGACGTCCTAATTAGTACGGTGGCCCAATAAGACAGCTGTGCCAAAATGAAAATAATAATTGAGCTAGTCTAAATTTAGTATGCAGTCCCACTTTTTAAGAAAGAAAGGCATGTATATCGGTACTTTAGCTAGTTATACTGGATAATTGAATATTATTTTCTTGATGATATTACTGTTAGGGGAATTGTGACGCAGTCATGTGACGTGGTTGTATAAGCTTATATAACATTTCACATGGATAATTTTCTGAAATATATTGCCATAATTATATAACCTAGTTCATTCGAAAGCGTATTTAATTTTGGATTAATTAGTATGGGTTGCAATATGGTGCAATATCTAGATGCAAAGTTACTTAGGTAGATCTATCGTATAATACATATTGGTAGCTCTAAGGGGTATCACGTGACATCAATTAGCGTAAAACCTTATCTGGCTCTAAGAGCCCTTGAAGCCAAACCTTATTCAACGCTACCTTATTCAGCGCTACCTTATTCAGCGCTCATCTTACCCAAATAACTCTTTGAAACACCTAGCCACACACATGCAACCGGTATCAATCAAAATCTCATTCAATTACGAATTGAATGATGTAGGTTGCATACTGATGCGATATCTGGTTCAAAGGCTATTCAGGTAAGTATATCGTGTGTCATCACGTGATACCCCTTAGCGTGACCTCCAGGCGGCTGGCTCCAAGAGGCCAAGGGCTCTTACAGTAGTATGGCTCCAGGGGTGATCACGTGCCGTCCGGCCTGCCACCTATTTAGTTGATTAATTTTGGAACCACGTATCGCCTCAATTCGAGACCTATATCAATCAATTTGTAATTGAATGCACTTTCAATTGAATTTGGTTGCATATATGTAGCTATATGTTTCAGAAAGTTATTCAACATAAGAGGCTAGACCTTAGATTAATACGAAATGTGGTAGATGTGGCTAAGGAATATGTGGCTAGGGATAGTTATGTGGCTAGGGGATAGTTATGTGGCTAGCTCAGTGCCTTTTACGCTTATTAATAATAGTCACGTTTAAATCATAAATGCATCGTACATGCAAGCTATTAGGTATGTAGTAAAAAGGGATATTGCCAGTACTTAGCCTACCATACAAAATAGTATGGTAGCTCATGTACTTTTCATTTAGGCTACATATGTATATAGAAATATTTACTTATCCATAGAATCTTCTAAGTACGATCCACTCTTTTCACGTACTCATAGCACTGTTCTTAATTTCTAAATTTGGAATAGTCAATCTTAATTTTTGATTTTGGCACAGATGTCTTATTGGGCTACCATATTAGGTCTATTTACCGAATATAATATATATAATATAATCCTACAAAACTACAAATTCCGATGCTCGTTCCCAGCCATTAATAATTAATCTATGTTTATATCTAGTATGTTTAAATGTTTATATGTTACCGTCTCCCTACGGGCTTTGTGTTAGTTTTTAATGTAAAGAAAATGAAATCTAATTAGTCAAGCTATTGAATTTGATTTGGTGTTCTGTGAGCTTCATGTTAGCATTCTAGCCACGGTAACAAGACTACTACGTACCTGAAGTATGCAAAAAGGTAGTGTTTAGTTACCTACAAGGGGAAAAATGCAGATGTTTTCACCTTGGGTAGGCGCAAATCATTCCTAGTCCGCATAAAAAGCAGCGGCGTCCCATTAGGAAATCCCACGAGCGTCTTCTCCAGCTTCTCCTGATCCCACGCCTTCTTGTAGATGTTGTTTGGCTTTTGGGCGTCGATGGCGCTCAGCAAGGGCGCTATGTTGAGTTCCGTGGGCGAGGTGTGAAATAGCGGGCCCCAGTCCTCGTAAGGGTTCACCTGGTCCGGGGTGTCCACGAGGGTGCGGTCGAGCCAAGGCGCCACCACCACAATCGTACGCAGCGACGTGCACCATTTCTGCAGCGCCCGCACCGTCATAAAAAGGTGCCAGTAGCCGTGCGGGTTGATGACGATGTGCTGGATCCGTTCCAGCATGCCCTTCTCGAGGATGTCCTTCATCAGGTGGAAGTTGGCCTCGGTGTCGCGCAGGAAAAACAGGTGGCGGTCAAAGTTGATCCAGCCGTGGAACAGGCCACCGTGGTGGTACTTGGTAGACCACTTCGCCTCGACCTCCGTGAGGGCGCTCTTCATGATGTCTCTAGCCTCGCGGCAAGCCTTGGGTACGCTTTGGTTGATTCTACCCACTAGCTTGATCTGTCTACCAACGCGTTTGAAGCTACTATACTCCCATTCTTGGGTGAGAGAGATGCGCCATATCTCCTGGCGGAGTTCCGGTGGTAGCTCCGGGAAAAGAGTGAAGGACTGATCCATGACGTTCATTTGTCTTGTTCTTGTTCTTGTTCTTGTGTGCCAGGCACTAGAGTAGAGTCTACGTCCGTCTGGTAGTAGTAGGGACGTTGCAATGGTCCACAGAGATTGCAATTGGGTAATGAATAGGTCTGAATACACCCATACGAAAAGTAGTTTGCCTCTAGATAGGTAATTTGTCATCGGTACTAAGGAATGTTCATTAAAGTCCGACAAAGAGTAGGTTGAGAGATGTAGCGGTCTAGATCCATGATATTACCTAAGGCATCAAAACACCACCATACCTCGCCGCGATTCGATTCCCCACTAAACTCACCAGGAAGTGTTAAGATCATCAATCTCTAAATCAAGTTAGTATGTTAAGCTTTCAGGCAACTTATTTCCAGTCCTCCGTTGGCGATGCCAAGTGATTGAGGTGAGCCCTGACAGTTTGTCCATTTGAAAGAACTAACTCTGCTGGTAGGTAGATAATTATACAGACAAGTATAATTCTCAAGTAAAAAGTTATTCGTATAATACTTCTTACATACTAGGTAGTTGAGTTATCAGATGAACAGAGAACAACGCTCTTGAAGCAATCTGTCAATGTTAGTGTCAGGGTCAGGGTTAGGGTTATTGCCCAAAAAGGAAGCTTGGCAGGATCAAGTTAATCGCCTGCCAAAAAAAGACATCGAAGTCAACGAAAAGATGAAGATGGCCATATCTAAAGATAGTATTAGCTGATTTGCAACATCGATTTCCGAACTTTGCCTTCCAAGTTTCTATTTTCGTGTCCATACATTGGTCAGTCTCCTACCATCCTAACCTAGAACCAGGCCAGTATATCCCGTTCTTTGGGTCATTCTGGAGTCTGTATGAACATCTTGACAAACTTGGGTTAGGCAAAAAGCGGTTCTACCCGTCTTGGCCTTGTCTAGGTAGGTCGAAGATTCAATGCCTGAAGCGCATCAAAAAGAATGATAATGCGAAGAATAGCTAGAGTGATAATCATTCTGCTCACTGTTATATGTAGGCAGGTGAATGAGTTATTGTCGTCAACCTTACTGCCTCAAAACAGGCTTAGTTTCTCGCCTATTCGTACCTAGGTAGTTAAAGCGTCTTTGTTTTGTAGACTCGTATACAAAGATAGTAGCTCTTCAATAGCCTACAAGGTCAAGGGCATATCCAGTTAAGAAGCGAATGAGATTAACAATCACGTTAGTTTTAGATGGCAAGCCTTTCCCAATGAAACGTTAACTCGAAGAAGTTCTAATAATATTTCTAGCATGCCATTCAATGGTAAAGAGATGAATACGCTTACTTAACAAGACATAGTCTATACGACAGGGCTGCATGGAAGGGACCCATTCTACCCAGGCAGTGGAGATATCATTATAATCACCACCCTCCCCATTGGTTAGTCAACTATAGTAAAGGGTCCAGGACCATTGGTCTCGGCACTTCGCCCTGATTCCTAGGTCTTAAGACTTAGGTTCGTAACTATCGCGAGACCAGGTGCCCATATAGGTTAGGTACCTACTAGGTACCTACCTAATTATGCAGAATTATCGTCTACCCTTTGCAAATAATTGTTCGCTGATTGGAAGGGATATAAAACATCGGCCGCCTTAACTTATAGAGGGAAAAGATCCCGTCGTAGAACTAGGCGTGGTGGACCCGTATCTGCTGTAGATAGTAACCTGTCAGTCCATCTAGCGCCAACCCTCTGGGCCCTGGAATACGATACTCCATTTCGCTTCCGTCCCGGGTATACATCCTGCCAAGCATTTCACCTACCTAGGAATGCCAATACGAGGTTTCATGCAAAAAGTCCACTGAACGAAGCATTCTAGAACAACTTGTCCGTGAGTCCGCGCTCGCGATGACTTTAAAAGGCCTCACCCGGACGTCGATGCCAAGTAGAATGTTATCATGACTGCTATGCAAATTTATAGCGCCTCACTCGTTTCAACTTAGACACTCGTTATTTCTCGCGTACTACATTGCGCACTACTATCGTTAATATATTCTACTTACCCCCTAATACCGGTTTGCGAAAATGAAGCCCCAAATTTGGGCTGGCGTGGGCCTCCTCCATGCTACTACTGTAGCTGGAGCCGAATATATCTGGCCGTCAAAGTATGATTTCTTAGAAGATGTCATGGCACTTCAAGCCGGCTACATACGAATGGGTTTCATCGATGGTAAGGATGGCATCACATCCAAAAAAGGGGGAAGAAATCGGCTAACCAGCAACTTACAGCGGTAAATCCATGTGACTTCGGTCACAGCGTCGTAGGTCGCCAAAACGCAGCTGAATGGATTCGCACGGCGTACCATGACATGTCGACGCACGATGCTGCGACGGGAACGGGAGGCCTGGATGCGTCGATCATGTTCGAGCTGGACCGAGATGAGAATAAGGGGACTGCGTTCAACAACTCGCTCGGCTTCTTCCGGAACTACTACAGCCCCAGAACGACCGGGGCAGACCTTATCGCGCTCTCCGTGGTCGCCGCATCATCGACGTGTGGCGGCCCCAAGATCCCGTTCCGAGCCGGCCGTACAGACGTCATGGAGGCGGGGCCAACGGGAGTGCCTGAGCCGAGTCAAGATATCAAGACACATACTGACATCTTTGCCAAAGCCGGATTTAACACAAGTAAGTGGCGATTCCTTCCTGGGTTGGAACCCCCTGCTGACCAATATCACTAGGCGACATGATCACGATGGTAGCGTGTGGACACACTCTCGGCGGCGTCCACAACGACAACTTCCCCGAGATCACGGGCGACACAACCCCGCTCGAAGTGCACCGCTTCGAGTCCAACACCTCGCACTCCTTCTCCAAATTCGACAACGTCGTCGTGACAGAGTACCTCGAAGGCAACACCGCGAACCTCCTGGCGTACGGCAGCAACGAGACGACCAACTCCGACAAGCGCGTCTTCAGCGCCGACGGCAACGAGACGATGAACGCGCTCGCCGACCCCGCCACCTTCCAGGCCAAGTGCGCCGACATCCTCGAGCGCATGATCAACACCGTGCCCTCGACCGTCACCCTCACCGACGTCATGGACCCCTTCGAGGTGAAGCCGTACATCAAGCTGCTCGCGCTCAACTCCGACGGCAAGCTCGTCTTCGAGGGCCGCATCCGCGTCCGCGTCACCAACCGCGCCACCCGCGACTTCGACGTCCACCTCACCTACGCCGACAACAGCGGCGCCAACGTCTCGACAGCCATAACGACCGACCGCCCGACGCTACAGCTCGGCTCCTCGACCGGCCTGTTCCGCGAGTCCTTCGTCTGGCACGAGTTCTCGACCACCTTGGACGCCGCGGCGGGGATCAGCAACTTCAACGTGCACATCACGCCGACGTCCGGCAGCGGCGCCGAGGTCTTCGACAACGGCGGCAGCGGGTTCCCGCTCGAGAACGCCGTGCTGCTACAGCGCCTGCAGTCGTGCACGGGCGACTACAGCGAGACGACGCAGACGCGGCCGCTGACCGTCACCGTCGCCGTCAAGAAGGAGCGCGCCGGCGAGCCCGTCACGATGGAGCTCGCGCACCCGGTGCCCCAGCTGGGGGCCATGCTGCCGCGGTACGAGGTCAAGACGCACGTGTTTGAGAAGACGGGCGTCGAGAAGGGGGATTACGTGCTCTTTGAGGCGAACACGCCGATCGAGGAGCTGGATGTCAAGATCACGTATGATATCGTCGTGGGCGAGGGCGCGGCGCAGACGAGGCTCGAGTTCCAGGATACGGATGCGCTGGTGGACCCGTGCACGCCGTTATGATGAGATATATTTCCCTAGATATGATGAGAGGGAGGGAGGGGTTATAGACGGGTGTTTGAGAGCCTGGTAATTTTGAGCCATAGATATCCATAGATGAAAGCGAATGTAATCTGATTTTGATTTTACGATTTCTCTATCTGAAGCCTCTTGAGTTGGCAGAGCTGGTAGGATGAAGGATTCTCGGGCACGAGTTTCGTCATCAACAGTCTTTGCTTACAGAGGGGAATAGTCCGAGCTGACAATGTTAGTCGGGAGGATATCCATGGCTGGTAGAGCCAGCTGAAAATAACGTCCAATCAAGTCCTGATGATCGCCTCACAATCCCACTATAACTAACCTATTTTCAACTAGGGGAAAGGGAGTCCGAGATTTGCAACTAGCAACTGACAACTACCTATTCAGTCTATCAGCTTTGGATTAGGCACCGACTTTGGTATCTACAGTATCTATCTGGTGCCTACTTATCTCCGGAGCTGTCTATCATTTATATCATATCATGTAGTCTAAAATTCAAGTTCTATATCATAATACAATGCAATACAATACATGACCGTGTTATTCCCTAACTCAACTCTCGACCTCGCCCCTGATAATCTTGCAACTCTTAGTAGACCTGTCAAGTGATATATGGCTAAAATATCGGACAACTCGGAATGAATGAATAACAAAAACTCGAGACTCCGCTCTGAAATATTAGATTTCCATTACGATGAAAGAACAACTTACCGTCGCGGTCATTGGTGCAGGTATGTAAAGCGAATAAGCCCCACACTTGCGTATAATCTACATTTTCTCATGCTAATCCTCATCGTCAGGCTCATCCGGGCTATCTATGCTCAAGACTCTACGCGAAGATGGCTTCAAAGTGACTTTGTATGAGAGACGACGTCAAGTCGGTGGTCTCTGGGCTTATTCTGAGGATCCGTCGATGACCACGGCTCTGCCATGTGAGCATACGGGAATACTCTAGTATTTTCCTGTACATACGCATTGCTTACCACCTTTTATAGCTACGCAAGCCAACATTAGCAAATATACCTGCGGGATGACTGACTTCCCTATGCCTGACAGTAGGTCTTGCTATCTACCTATTCACTTACTACCTTTTCCCTATCGTCGCTCTTTCTTAACTAATCATGTCCAAGAGTATCCGCACCATCTATCCCAATCCGACTTCCAGGAATACATGGAGTCGTACGCCAAACATTTCGACCTGTTAAAGGATGTCGTCTTCAACGCATTCCTAGAGAAAGTCGTCAGAAACGAGGAGGACACCAAATGGCTGGTCCACGTAACCATCGACGGCACCCCGCAAGTGCTGGAATACGACAAGGTTGCGTTTTGCCATGGATACCAAACAAAGGCGCGCATGCCGGCGTTTGAAGGACGTGAGAAGTTCGAAGGCACTGTGATTCATGCCCAGGCGTACCGGAGGTAAGTTGGTAGCCTAGACCAATCCCCCCCTTCCCCCTTTTTCCCCTCCCCCAAAAGTCCATCTCCTAAACCGAAGTGCACCTATCCACAGCGCCGAAGACTTCAAAAACAAAAACGTCGTCGTCGTCGGCATCGGCAGCACCGCCGGCGACATCATCAAAGACATGATCCCCACCGTCTCCAAGATCTACACCTCGCACCGCCGCGGCGTCGTCATCGTCAAGCTATGGCGCAACGGCACCCCCACCGACCTCCTCGTCTCCCGCAGCCGACGCCAGACCTTCCAAGCCATCCAGCGCAACTTCCCCAAGGCCTCCCAGGCGCTGGCGGACTGGGGCTCGCGCTACCTCATGTGGTCGACGTGGGGGGAGCTCGACCCCGCGTGGCGCATCTCGCCGTACCCGTCCGCCATCCTCGCGCTGCCATCCACAGCGCAGCACGTGATCCCCTCCCTGCGCGACGGGACGCTGACGTCCCTGCACGGGCTGCGGCGGTTCGTGGGGCCGCGCGCGATCGAGTTCGAGGACGGGACCGTGCTCGGGGACATCGACGCCGTGGTCTGCGCGACGGGGTACTCGGCCGACTTCGACGTGGCCCCCTTCGTCGAGCACGGCCCGCCGGCTCCCGACTACGCGGGGCCGCCGCTGCCGCGCCTGTGGATGAACCTGGTCCCGCCGCGGTACGCGGACTCGGCCGTGCTGCTGTGCCACTCGACGCTCGGCAAGAACAACGGCTTCTCCTTCTCGGACGTCATCGCCATGGCCGTCAGCAACATCTGGCGCGGCGTGCACGCCGTCCCGTCGCGGGAGGAGATGGAGAGGGGGGTGGACGCGCACCACGAGTGGGTGGCGGCAAGGTGGAGGCTGGACAGTAACACGGACACGGCGGCGGTGAAGCAGTGGGAGTTTCAGGGGTTCCTGCACGAGGCGGCGGGCACGGGGATGGAGAATTTGGGGTGGGGGTGGAAGGGGTGGAAGTTCTGGTTTAAGGATCGGAAGATGTATAATTTGATGAATCATGGGGTGGAGACTGCGCACGCGTTTCGGTTCTTCGAGACGGGGAAGAGGAAGACGTGGTCGGGCGCGAGAGAGGCGATCATACAGGCGAATAAGGCGATTAAGGTGTTTCCCATCAAGGGGATGAAGTAGATATATCCTGGAGTAGGTACTTACTACCTAGCTAGGCACTTAGGTTATTAATATGTACGAAATAATAGACCATGTACACAAATATCACATCTTATGAGATAAATCCAACCCACCCATCTTACCCCTTAACTACCTACTTAAACAGTCGCACCCGTAAGCTGCACCTGATAATCCAACCCCCTATTCGCCGGATCCCCCGACAGCGCGAAGGGATCATACAGATACAGCGTAGCCGGCGTATTAGCCACCACCAGGCTCGCCTCCTCCCCACTCGCCAGCGTCGCCTCCGCCTTCCCATCCACTGCATCCACATACCTCACCGCCCCACCACTCGCCGCCTTGATAGCCAACGTAGCCGTGAACGGCGCCGCAGCCGTAACCGCCACACCCACCGCGCTCCCCGTCGCCTTAAGCGGCACGATATTCGCCCCCATGTACCGCGGCTGCCGCGCGCTCTTGACGCGGTACTTCCCGCTGCCCAGAGAATCCCAGTTCGCGTAATTGTACCCCCTCTTCTCGCGCTCGTACAGCGCCCTCGCCTTCGGGTGCCCGATGTCGACGTACGCCATGCGCGCCCAGTAGCGCCCCACAACACTCTGCACCTTCGCGCCCGGCGCCGCGAGCTGGTCGATGACGTGCAGCGGCGTCTCGTTGCTGCCGCGCCGGTACTTGCGCCAGACGTTCGGGAAGCTCGCCATCCCGAGGCCGGCGTAGGCGTCCGGGTTGCTCGCGAGGTACGCGAGGAACGGCCAGGAGTCGTAGTAGTTGCCCGACCCGCTGGTCCCGTCGACGATCACCTGGTACGAGTCGCTGATCACCTTGTTCAGGTTCATGATGGTGTCGCCCGTCGGCTGGCTGTATTTTGCTCGGGAGTCGGCGCAGTAGGACGAGGTGATGAAGGTGTCGGCGACGAATTGCGCGACGGGCTCCCACCATGCGCCCGTGCGCCCCTGGTCGACCCAGTATCGCTCCGCGTAGGTTAGGCCGTGGCCGAACTCGTGGACGGTGACGCCGGGGGTGTTCATCCACTCCGTTACGATGTTCAGGAAGCTCAGCCCGGTGGCGGCGTCCGTTCCGGTGTTGGCGGCTGTGTTGGGCCCTAGGCTGGCGACGTTGTAGACGTTCATCTTATACCATGGCCCATCATCGTTATCTTGGTTGAATGATAGGCCGGGGGATCGCCATCCTAGAGTGGTTACGAAGCAATCGTAGGCCGATTCCAGAGTTTGCAGAGCATTGTTTGAAATAGTGTCGCTCGCTGCATCATAAACCCGAAAATGTGGTGAGTCTTTGTATCTGCTACCTCCTGGGCCTACTCTCGTGTTGGGTGTGAATTCAGCCGGTGGAGCAGCCAACACCCGAGTTGGAGCAGCCGTGGCCGTGTTCGCACACCAGAGGGCGACGGTGGTTAAAGTGAGTGCTTTCATGGCTGGCTGCTGACAAATAACCGAATATCGTATGTAAAGGCAGTAATGCTGAGGCTCAAATCCTTAAAACAGGCCAGGGACGATGATCACTTTTATGTCCGACTTTCAGTATGTTCTAGACTTTACTCAGGTAGATACGGAGTCAGTATGGCAACCATTCCGAAATTGGAGACTCCTATTCCATCACATTAAGCGAACAGCCTAAAACGGGTTACCACCAGAACGTCTGTCTCGATGCTTGACAGTTACACCTATTCATACCACGATCCACTATAGATGTCCCCTGGCAGAAGTATACTATGCCACTTTCTTTGTCTTTAACAATTTGTTTATCTTGGCTTTGAAACAGCAGGGCAAGATACGAGCTCAAAGATATTGAAATATTGAATGATATATGCATTCCAAGATCCATTGTCCAAGCGAAAATTCTGAAGCTGGATGCCAATTGTGAACCTTCGCGAGATGGCATCTCACGATCTTACTCTCGCTCTTCATGTTGAAATCACCTATACACGGCAGACACAACTTCAGAATCCAGAGAGTAAAGCTGAGCCAGATGAGGGCTCTCAGGCACTTTGAAGATGACTTCACTAGGTGCTACTATTCGTATGATATATGCCTGCCAACATATTTCTATCACACCTAGGTACTTACCACTCGCACGGCCAACTTCTCGTAACAATATCCACGCCAAGACAATATCCTTTCAAGAACAACCCTGGAATACATCATCACTTCCAACACGTCCATAAAAGCCCGACCATCCCACCTTCATATTACACCTGAAAAAACTACTCATATATGTATGTATGCATGCATGTATCTATTACGGAGTCTACCTATCTAGAGGTGAGTATCAGAAAGGGGCAGGCATATTCCACACCTAATAAACCCCCCTCATCTGCCTCCTCACCGCCCTGCCCCTCCTCACATTCCTCTCCCTCCTCCGCTGTTCCTTCTCCTTCGTACTCTCCTTATCCCAGTACGCGGCGATGATGCTGGGCGCGATGTTCCGCCGCCGCTGCCAGGACTCCTTCTCCCGCGCCGGCCAGTCGCCCGCCCAGCGCACTCTGTACGAGGTCACGCGGCTGCGCGGGCCGTGCGGGTAGTGGTCGATTAGGTCTTCGATGGGGTATTCGTCTACGGATTCTGGTGGCGGTGATGGTGATGGTGATGCTGCTGGTTCGTAGTAATAACCATGACCACCATCACTGCGGCTGCTGATGTTGTTGTTGCTGTTATCCTCGTCGGAATGCCCACTACCCGTCTCCGAGACGCCGTCATCGTCATCGTCATATTCATCGCTATAATACTCGACGTACTCGTGGCCAGGAGAAGAAACATACCCATCCGCCGCATCCACCTCCCCAGACGTCACTTCATCCGGCGAAGAAGAATAGCCGTAGCCCTCGCCATACGGCCGATCGCTCGCACTAAACTCATCCATCCCCATACCCTCCAGCTCCCCATTCAACACCGAAAGCTCAGAGAACGAACTATCCGCACCCTCTCCCTCCCCCTCCCCCCCACTCACCGGCGGCGACGGCGTGATCCGCCCAATCCACCGCGGCAGCCGCGGCGCATGGTACAGCGTACTCGGCGCAAGCACAGGCGACTCACGCACCTGGCCCGTCCCAAACACGCGCGCCAGCGTCCACGGCTCCGCCAAGTTCCGCGGGAACCGTCCGTCCGCGTACGCGGGGTCGATCTCCGCGTCGCTGCCGGGCCAGGGGGGGTTCGCCGTGTCCGGACCGGCCCACGCGCCGACGCGGAGCTGCAGGGCGCGCGACAGCGCGTCGTTCGCCTCGGGGACGGGCTGGTTGCCGGGGCGGGGCGGGAGCAAGTGCGCCGCCGCCGCGCCGGAGTTGAGGTCCCAGAGCGTGGCGAACTGGCGGAGGCACGACAGGGCGGTGGCGACGGTGGAGCTGTAGAAGGCGACCTGGGACCGGAGGTACGCGGACTCGTCTGGGCTCAGGACGTCGTCCACGCTCACGGTTAGGGGGTTGAGGCGCCGGTTTGCGCGCTCCTGGAGGAGGTTCATGAGGCGGACCTCGACGCCGAGTTTGAAGAGCCAGCCGGCGATTAGCAGGAGGGTGGGGTGGGTGCCGAGATACTCACCTAGGAAGGAGAGGTCCTTGATGTCACCCTCGCTCTCGTCTACGAAGTGGTGGTACCGCGCCCGCATGCTGCAGGCGTTGATGGTCCGGCTACAGAGGGTGTCCTGCTCGAGACGGCAGCATCCAGGATGCCAGTGGCATGACTGGTGCGGGGGGATAGGACTGAATGTGTGAGAATACTCACACTGTGGCTGCGTACGCGGGTCCTGCCACGGACTGTATATTGTGTATCCCGTGCCAGGATTTACAACACTCAGGAAGCGAGTGTCATGCTCACGAGTAGTATGATGGATAAACACATGGATGCACATGCTAGACACAGTTCAACAAGGCCCCCAATGGTAGATATGTATGCGTTTGATTCAGTGATTATAGTACAGGACCTATGCTACACACAGAATATACCATTCGTAAAACCTCGTCCCTTGATCTAATAATGTAGTGCGTCTTCTAAGGCTGAAGAAGCTCGGATGTTGATATCTCTTTCGTGATTGGCGGTGAGTTAATGTGTATAAATATGGCGAAGATTTATATTTATGCCTCTTTGTCGTTGTTAGAGACCATAGTCAATTGTTTCCAATCGTTGTCGATCTTGTTAGCAATTCTTCTGCAGTAGACATTGGATTGGTTGCCTCTTTGTTTGCCCCTTACCTACCCGCCCTCACATATATAACTTGCATTAGATCGTCTTTCAGAAGATGATCTAGATAAAGTCTCAGAAAAGGGCCAAGCCTAGGGCTTCTCCTCCTTGTTGTCGATTCGAATACATGAGTACATTATTTGGTATGTAGATATCCTTTTCCCCTAAAAGTCGGAGAGACTTAAACTGCCAACTTAGGAATCCACTTCCGAGCTTCAAATCGACTCGGTATGTGGCGTGGGGATACCATGAACACCTAGACAGTTGGAGGAAGTTCGGCAACCATGATCGTCATCTGGGTTTGAACTCACGCCGAGGATCCCAAAAGGAGTAGAGAAAACCAGCTCAGTCGATCTTGCTCGTGACATGGTCCGCCGAGGTGGACAGTAGCTCGGTAAGCTACCTAGGCAGAATTTATCTGCCCAAATATTTATTCAGCCAGCCACCGAGATGGTCAACGTTGCAATATGCGGCTGAGTACGGGAACTTAAACATGATCAGTACAAGAGAGCACATAGTTCAAGATCGCGTTTGCTAACCGATGCCGGAATTTCGAGGAATCAGATTTGACAACATTGTCACGCTCCCCCTAACCACCTTTACTACGTCAACGCGACGGCCATATATCTATTGACGTGGTCGGGTCCACGGAATATTTCAGGTTTGTAAAGGGTATGGTGCACCCTGTCGCACTCCATCGCACCCCCCCATGGGCTTACTGTGATGGCCAACACACCAATCAGGTCGCCTGCATAGTGCGGCTTTTGTGTAACCTATTTTCAACGCCATCTTAGGCACCTTAGGCTTTTTACTACCGACATTTATTGACTTGGCGAGCGAGGTTCACGATGAACAACCCCAGAATATACCGAAATACCGAGGCCTCGAAATTCCTCAATAGGTTATAGGTTGTTGGGATACCTGTTATGGGGTGCGTGACCATTGCGAACGACACCGAACACTTTGTTGAAAGTCAAGTTCGGACGTTTCGCTGTCATCTATCATATGGACTGACTCTACGCCCCGGAATGACAAGCCGAGCAAGTAGGGCAGTGAATAGATAGGTACGTTAGTAGCACAGCCAACAGGTCAATATTTCGAACATGTGTCTCGCGCAAATGGTTTGGTAGACTAGATGCCTATAGTCAAGTAACGTCATGTTCCTTCGTTCATTGCTGACGGATAGATATCGCAATGGTAACCCTGATTACCCCCATCATCCTTGCCTTGCTTAGAAGCAACAAGTCTCAGGCTGTCCCACGTTCAGCCAGTGAACAGTGAACATGCTATAATAGACGGTGGTTTAAAATGCCCTCATGATGATGATAATGATGAAGATGATACGCCGATTCGGCCGTCGCGGTCCTCTTGCGACTAGCCCCGTAAATGCAACCTCTCATATATGATGTATGGTATCAAATGCCGCTTCCCAAATAACGCCGGTTCCGAATCAAAGTAACTAGCAGCCGTCCTAAGCGGTCATGCTATCGTCCCCAACTCCCTTGTCCTTCCGCTCGTCTTGTAGCATTCGGATTAACTTGTTGATGGTGCCGCCGTCGCGTAATTTTTCCACCTCTCTTACCGAATCGTCTTCGTCTAGGCCTTCGCTCATATACTCCTTGATCTTGTCCCAGATGACTTTTCTCCGAGAGTACCACGTGCGACCGCGCGGTTCAGGCCGCCAACGTGAGCCCCACGTAGCGTCCAACTCTTCGATGGCAGGCTGTCCATCCATACCTTCACGGTACTCCCTCCAAACTTCCTCGACGGTGCCAACTGTTCCATATTTGTATTGGGGTGGACCTGCAGATTGGGGTGTTTGTGCGGAAGGTCTAGGTTGGACGGCCTGAGAAGTAGATGGAGATGATGGAGGTGGTCTTGCGGGGCGACTTGGGGTTTGAAGAGAAATGGATGGTCCCCGAGAGTACGAAGTAGCTGGCGGTTGCGTAGGTGGAGGGGCCACGACGGGTCGCACGGGAAAGTCGCGAGCACTAAGTGCCTAAGGAGCGCAAATTTTTTTTAGTAAATGGTACATGAAAAATAAATATATATATATCTAACCCGCTGCATATAGGCAGGTAGATAAAGATAGAAGATGTCATTTTAGTCAATGAAAAACAGTAAACGGCTACAATTTTGTAAATAATAAACAAACATACCGATGCCGCAGCTTGGTGGGAAGCTATCAAACTTCCACGAAGGTCATTTAGTTGTTGGCTAATAGTATCAAATTGAGCGGAGATGTGGGCAACGTAATGCTGATGTTGCAATTGAATCTGGAGAATGGTGGCGATCAATTGTTCGGGTGTCCTGCCCAACAACTGCTCTTCGGTGATGGCAGCAGGTAAAGACATAGCAACTTGAGGTTGAATATAAGCTTGGGTTGCGGTGGTAGTAGGAGGGGCCGAAGCTGAAGACAAAGAACCAGTACCAACAGTACCAGCAGCCAAGGGACTTGGGTTGGAGATCAGATTCGGCCTGGTACTAGATGTAGCTTGTCTTTTTGAAGGAGTGGCGCTTGCGCCGGCACTGCGCTGCAGGTCGGATGCAGCCGGTCGCTTCAACGTTGCCCCTGTAGCTGCAGGGCCGGGACCAGGTACAGGAGGAGCTGAGGTAGCGGTGCTAGGGATAATGGATGGACCCGTGGTCGCGGCCGATGATGGGGGCGGTATGCTACTGAAGCCGGCCGAGGGCGAAGGCAGCATGACGAGCCCTTAACCAGTAACTTCGTCCGAGAGTTCACAAGGGGGGAAGAGGAGTTTCGAGCGTAAGAGGCCCGAGTTATATGGTGGGGGGTTTGTGGTGGGCTGAAACAATAAAAGGAAAAACGAAAAAAAAAAAGAAAAGAAATAGATAAATAAAATAAAATAAAATAAAATAGGTAATTTTTTAGGAAAGGTAGGATTAAAATAATTCAAAGCACCGTTATGTTCAAGAAGGGAAACTAAGTAAGAAGAAATAGAGAGAGAAAGAAGAAGAAGAGGTAAATAAGGTTAACAAGAGAATAATAATAATAAAAGAAAAAAAACCCCGAAGAAACAGAACTCGATATGTTTTTTTTTCTTGAATATGATCAGACGGACGTCCGGGCTAGCCGGGACCTCGTCACTTAGGAAGTTGAAGAATAAGTGAAAAGTACCTAGTAAATAGAAAAAGTAAGAAGTAGTAAGAAGAGTAAGAGTAATAGATTTGATAGAATAATAGAATATAAGTAGTAGGTATGTAGGTATGTAGGTAGGTAGGTAGGTAGGTAAGTTGGTAACAAGGTCTAACAAGGAAGGACGAGAGATGAGAGGGTGAAATAGGTAGATGATGGATGGCAGCAATAACAACAACAGCAACACCACCACCACCGACGATAGGTACCTAGATAGGTAAGTAAAAGTCCTTGAGACAGATACTTGATATTGTTGGATGATGATAATGATTATGATGACGATGTTGCGAGATAAAGTAAGATACGCGGGCGCAAAAGAAGTTTCGGCATCTACATCAGCAGAGAGCCCTGGCTGGGAGGTGAACTCGGAAGCGGGAGCGGGAGCAGCAGCGGAAGCAGCAGCATCGACGTCGGGTTGATAGTATCGTAAGCATCAATCACATAGACATCAGCAGCATCAGCATAAGCATTGCATCGCCAATTTTTAGATTTCAGCATTATACCACGCGAGAGATGCGGCGAACTTTCACCGGGAACCCAGGATGGCATTCCTGTCGTCTACATATGTAATGCAATGTGCGTTGTCCCGGTTTGTGTCTCCATGGACGAGGTCACCTGCGGTGTGTCGATTGTCAACGTGTTGGTGACATGTTGATGTGTGAACGTCAGTGTAGGTTTCAATCAGTCTAGTTTGTGAGGTGTGTGTATGTGTGTGTAGGTATGCGTATAGGTATGATGTATGTGTGGTATACCAGTAGGTATGTATATGTATATGTGTGTGTAAGAAGAGGGAAAGATTTAGGTGATGTAGGTACGTGCGTCTATGAGTTGTTGGTGTTTTTTTTTTTTTTTTCTCGGTTTCCCTTCTTGTTATTTTTTTTTTTTTTTAGCACGAGGTATACAGGTATCCTCTTTTTTGTCCCGTGCTTCTCTCTTCTTTTTTATTGAGAAATTTATCAAGTTATTTCCTTTATTTTTTTCAAAACTTGTTTAGTCTTTTCAAGGTTTGCATTGGGCAATCGCGTCCCAGTCGCCCAGTCGTCGACTACATTCAATGTATGACGGAGTACCTTGCTGGGAAAGAAGGGAAAGAATTGGTCACGATTAATAGGTAGTGACAAGGATACTCTGAAACCCCTCTAACTAATTGTGGTAGGTAGGGCCTGGTAGGCTACTTGATACAGAAAAGCGCGAAGAAAATAAGTCTAAGTTGAGATCTAATTAGATGCATCACGTGAGGTAAAAGCTGGGGCAGCGGGGGGTGATATTGACAGCTAGCTACGACTGTACCAACTCTACTACTGTAGCTTTCTGTAGCTGTAGCAGTATGGAGTACTTTGCTTGGCGGTCTAGGCTAGCACTTGAGGTTCCGACAAGGGTCCAGTAGCAAGTTAGCAACCCCCAAAAGCGCCTTAAGCCTATGCCCAAGCGATCCTATGGTGGTTCTAGTTTTACAAATAATTGGTAGTAGGGTAGTATCAGTTCGCAGGTGCAGACACAAACATCAAGGGACCCTTGACTTGTACCAAATCTACGTGATCCTGCGCTGCAAGTACTTCCGAATACTGAAATAGGTACATATGTAGTAACTGCCTCACTTCAATGTTATTGACGCGTCATATTTACTTTTCACCATACGGCATAGTAGTATGATAGTACTACTAGTAGTACCTAACCTAGGGTACTAAGTTACTACTATGTAACTAACCTAGAAGCTATGTAGGAGTCATTATCATCACTGCCACTATCACTATCACTCACTACATAAATACAACTCAACTGCACCAACAATAATATCAACCAGGTAGTTATACAATAACACAACAACAACAACATCATCATCATCATCATCATCATCCAAAACCCAAAATCCAACGGTTACAAAAAGTGACAAAGACGCAGCAATCGTGTTACTTACTACCTGGAGGGGTAGATGATCCGGGAAATGGAAAAACGATTACTGTATCATCATCTATATCCATTTGCATCTTATGAAAATCCATGCCTTAAATTCCTGTACGATCTAGATTATATAGATTGCCAGAACCCTTTTACCCAATCACACGACAAGCCACAGACGAACAAGCTCCCTTATATAGTTGTACTGACTTTTAATATCCGTCCAATGCATCGCTAAGCCCTGCACGACATTCGATTCTGGTCATCCTCTTTCCCCGGTCGACAACCGCCATCATGCAAAGATAAATTAACTAACCTAGACAAATAGCTTGTGGTCATGTCATGACTGACTGATCTTTAGCACATTTACGACCCTGCGACTTTGAGTATCTTAAAGAACCTATCTAGGTAACTGGAAGCTCTCGTATCCTCAACCGTTGACTGAAAGATAACTACATACATACATACATACATACATACATACATACTAAGTATCAACCTAGTTTAGCACCCATTATGGCGTCCACTTTCATACGGCTCACTAAAAAATAAAAACCATCTGCGATCTAGTATGGAATCTCTAATCCATATTGGTATATGTCACGGCTGAGGCGGCACTTTAATATCTAAATGGGCACATGGGCACACAATTCCCCGCCAAGTCTCTCAGCCACTCCAATATTGCCTCTATCGCACCCCATACAGCCAACTCCTGGCCTAGGTATTCATCGATTTAAAGTGTCTTCCGTGGAGTGAGGGGACATTGTCAGCTCCGCTGCCTAACCTAGAGTTTGTCCACTTCCGAGAATTGTCGTCGATTAACCCGTTCTTGGCAGGTTGATGGGTGACATTGAGCACTATCATAACTTGCTCAAATTTACATTTCGGTAACGTACCGAATGGGCATTCATAGGAAAGGCATATAGCAATTGAGGCGTAGAACGAACGACTACCCAGCTAGGTAGGTAGGTACAGAAGAGGGCATCATGTGTGCTATTCACATGCTTCAGTCATCATGTGGGTATATGTGCTGGCCATGGCTGGGCCCGATCTTCCCCACATTCATACCATTGCTGTTGAACGTACAGGCACTGCTGAAAGAGCCGCTTTGAATACCAGTGATCCAGTTTGAAACTGGAAGTACTCACGTCGTCAGTAATTGTATCATTATACCAACCCATATGTATACACACATGTTCAAGATGGATCCAGCCTTAGTATGAAAGCTATTTTCAGTCACTACACCTATGTAGGCGGAACACTGTAAGGTAGCATGGCCGAAATAGGGGTAAACTTATCCACTAGAGTGAGATATGTGTAAGGCCATCAACAACAAAGTCCGATATATCCAGAGAGGCAGTTGGTTCTACGCGAAGTATCTTCTCTGATGTCCGATGGCCGAAAATAATAGTACTCTACATTCATAGTCTGTTATAGGTTAGTCAGGCGATAATAAATCAACCTCAAAGAGTTCTGAAGAATCCTCCACCATGAATCTTTGTGGTATTTGGTACCTATCTTCAACTGCAAAATAGATACAGGTCTCGTCATCTGTGACAACGTCATCCAGGTCGCTCTAGCCGTTAGGAGATCCGTACACAGTAGATCGTATCTCCAAATATCCCTTGCCTACCTATCCCCCAAAAGCAAACGTGGAGGGCAATCGCTTGCACTAGGTCATCCCCTAGAAGTTAGTATTGCGAGTATGGAAATATACGTACAGCAAGTTAGCTCATGACGACAGTGAGGCTGCATTTATCACCGCGCCAAGAGCTATCAACACCATCGGAATCCTGAAACATAAACTATACCTGCGTGGCCGTGGATGCCAGGAGAGCATAGCATGGTGGCAGTTATAGAGAGAACGGACACTTCGTTTCATTCCCATGAGCGCGCCATACGGCCAAAATGGAAAGGAGCTAGATCTTCCGCGCTTGTTCCTAGGATTTCCCCACGGAGTATGTGATCAGGGTTCTTGAGGCCGTCAGTGACAGAGAAGTATGTGAGGAGGCGGCTGTCTTCGCCGTACCGCATAACTGACTGCTCACTGCCGCGCCATTAGTCATTCTCCACAAGTCGTGTCCGCCGCTCCTGGCGGCGTCGTCCCAGATCCTACTTTCCGGGGAGGGAAGTGACTTAATAGCTGACGTAAGAGGGAAGACATGTAGTACCTAGTAGATTTGCTATATCGATTTCAACGTTGCGATCGATAAAAAGCCAAATCGTGAGTATTTTATTCCGTGTGTTGAACGATACCAAGCCTCGTTTCTTTCATCAGGGTGTATATAGCCTCGAGGTCAACGCCTAACCTACATTGCTGCTAAGGCTCGAAGAGGGGAGAAGCTGTGTTGACTTCTAACACTATGTGTTAGATAACAAGAAGATACTCATATGACAGGTAGTATAGCACCATATGGAGCCATATTAACCTCTCTTACATTGTAAACTCTCAAGGGTGTAAAAGAGTTGGCAACGAAGTTCGTTTATGGGATAGTTACAGGACTCATATAAGTCCCTTTCGATAAATCTAGAGCTGGTCATTAAATGGACAATGTATTTGCTGGGTCATTACCTACAGGGCCATTCTCAAAGCAAAGGAACAGACTTGTTAACAGTAATTGGAAAAGGGAGGGGTCTAAAGTCTCCGTGCAATAATGTTACCTAGGATAACACTTACCGTACCTAACCTAGAAAGTAGGTTAGAGCCCTTGCTCCCCTATGAATGATATAAGACAAAGCATTTCATAATCGCTGTTGGCTCAAGACGTGACTCTTCGGAACTATGATGTTAGTCAGCTTCGTGACTTTCTAAGGCCCGAATTTATGAGGAATGTGACAGCTATGGGATTATATGTCATATTCTTGATTTTCGTTACTAGCACTAGAACCCTACTTATACTTTCTGCGGTGCGCCACAACCCCTTATGATGAAGGCTCTGAACGTCCAGTCGCGCTCTGATCATAGATGCCTCGTTGTGGCAAAGTGGTATTTCAGAACAGCTAGAATATTCCCGATGACGGGCGAGGACCCCGAAACACCTTACCTAGTACACTACATGAAAGCCCCTGGTTCCTTTGGCAGATGTCGAACTTCGGCATATATTCCCGAGTACGCTAAGAGCATTGGGGCGTAACACGCTTGGGGATACCTATACCTTTACCCCGGACGCCTCCTATGTAGATGCAGGAGTAACACCCCATCGGATCTGTAAGTCCTAGGTCATGATATTCCCCATAGTCGAATGGATTTGATATTTCTGGCATGCTTTGCGTTTTGGAAAACCGGCACAGCCGCCCTTCTTTAGCCCCAGCTACGTATTTTGAGCATTGTTCACAAAGCAGGATGAAGCCCCTCAAGCTGTCCTGGGACCGTATTTCTCTGCATATGTGCGCCAACGGATATTCAAGAACGACACGGATCTGTCGGACTTCAGCGTTGTCGGGTGGATGATTGGCTCTGATTTCTCGGTTTTCTTAGATTCTGCAGTCCAAAACGCAGCTCTCGCTCCTTGTTTTTTTTGTCATAAAAGACATGTAAGAGGTAGCCGCCGGGTGCGCCACCAAAGCCCCTTGGCTTCACTGGCACCTCATCGATCGTCTACACAGCAAAACATCTACAGCTCGGCGAGGGAGCACAGTCATGTAGCTCGTCGCTTCTATAAATCTGATCGTCAAGTTGAGCATAGGATCGTACTGTCGACGTCCGCGCCATGCCATTCCGTGCCCGAAGACTGGCTGAAGGCCTTGTCCACGCGGGGTAGCAACACCGCATCCCCTCCAATAATACTATCGTGTTTACGACGCTGGACAGCCAATGGTCTCGGATATGCCAACATCAAAAGTCTCACCCCCCTTTTAGTCTTCTTGATGTACCTGTCTAGGTACATATGCAGGTATATTCTCTTGTTCTCCTCGATGTATATACATACCATCCAAACCCACCTACAAGAACAGGAGAGTCCAAACTATAACCACTAATTTTATCATCATCATATCTTTACACTCCGCAAGCAGACAAACAAGCAAACAGACAAGCAAAAAGGCTTCAACGATGGCTACCACCAGAGTCTGGATCGAGCCGAAGGAACACTCCGTCGAAGGCCACACCAAGCAGTGCATCCTCACTTTCAAGGGCCAAGTAAAATGGGGACCGCACTCGTGCCACGACAACACGACCAGCCGGCGAGACGCGCTTCACAAGGCCGATTCGCGATTCGACATTCTGATCATGGACAAGCCCAAGACGATCGAGGGCCACATCGCCACCATCAGCGTCAGCGCGGGCGACACTGTTTACTTGGACAAACTCTCCACGCACGATAACATGGAAGGGCTTTGCAAAGCCGTCTTCGACGCCCAGCAGGAGGTAAGTATGCCGGCTCTAGCTCTACTCACATGCACATTTTCCAGTTTTCTGCTCCACGACGGGTTTTGATGCCATAAAAACCTCATACAAATACCTACCTACCTACATCACAGCTAGCTAACACATTTCCAGTAAGGATCGTACATGCACCAATTCTTCGTTTCGACCGCTCCGTCTCCGGAGATGAGCGTCATGAAGAGTGGGATTTGCCGTAGGTAGCAGTAATTGTTGGCAAGCAGAAGGAGACCGAGGTTGAAAAGAAGGACAGAAACTCGTAAGGGTTTCATCTCGACATACCAAAAGTACCCCTATTCGTCGCTCGTTCAATTGCGTGCCGTTAGTGGAGGGCATATCACGGCCACTCTGAAGAGTATGTACCTAGCCTAAATGGGCAGCCAGCCAGCTTCCAATTCGCCTACGACTTAGTTAGGTTATATGGTAGTTGGAACTATGGACTAGCTAGAAATATGCACCTCCATTCACTTCGCTTAACTTACCATCGTTTTCGCTACTAGTTTTCCACGGCCCGCGTGCAAGCTTTTGTACAGAGTACTAGGAAGTAGTACTGTCAGTAAATAAGCTATTTGGTGTTACTGTGAGGCCAGCATAGAGATTGTTGTGGAAAATAGCCATCTAAAGACTTTACGAAAGACTATGCTGTCAAAAGTCGGCGCGCATGAGATTATGGCTTGAGGCACCAAGAGGGCCACCCCACGGGATTCCTTCAAGTGGAAACCACTAAACACGACAGCCATCCTATACGGAAGAAAGTCGCTTTAAATATGATACTTTAACAACTTAGAGAAGAGAAGAGAATAGAAGAGATAATATACCCAAGGAGCAGAGCTTCATGAGCAGCCGGACACCAACGCCGGCCGCATATGTTATACCCCAAGGTTTTACTATTAACATGATCAACATACCTACCTAGCTACTGCAATCACACACCATAACGAGACATCTTTCAATCATCCGCCAACAACACATACTAGAGAGGATAGTTATTATAGTCAAGCCCAATTAAGGGCAGCCCAATACAGGGCATCAAAAAGTCTATCATAGTAAGCGGAATATCGATACCCCCTATAACTACCATCAGCTAGAATCACCCAACAACACCAGGCCTGTCGAGAGCCAAAGAGGTTTATGGTATATAATGGTAGATCGATAGGTGGTGATAGTATATCAAGAAATAATAAGCCCCCAACGGCAAGGTTAGACATAGAACTTTGTAGGCGGTAAACACCCATGTCTTATATACCTACTAGTTAAAGCTTAATACGTCCCATATCCCCAGGAAGGTTATGAAGAGGGTTGACGCCCTCACCATTCAGACGTTGAATATTAATGCAACAACATCAACAACAACAACAACAAAGAAGTGAAAGAACCAGAATGTTAGTAGTAGGTAACTACTCCGTAATACCTACATACTATGCGTACCGTCCATTTTTCTCCAGAAAAAATACGTGTTTGCATTGGTAAAAATGTAGGTGTGTTTTGCATTCACCCCTATTTCCTCCTTCATCAAGTCATATGACAATGCTCACCTTGTTCCTCTTCCAGTCTGGCGTCTTGGAGTATCCGTATGTATGTGTGTATGTACGACAAGGAATCGCGCCAGTCCAAGATGCCGCGTGTATTGGTTTGGGTAGGCATGTAACTACTCCGTACTTACTGCACGTGTACGTAGATGCCTAGGTAGGCAAAAGATGATCTATGACGAGTGGCTACTAGCGTGGAAGCAGAAGAATAACCAAGACGAACGTTCGTTCAAAGGGGGAGAAAGAAAAAAGGGGTCAGGACGGAAAAAGCAGACTGGGATTTGAAAGCAGGGATAGTACATAACTACATGAAGAAATAAGCAAGGAAGCTCTTCTCTTTTCGGGTTTGCGGGTCAGCGCGGGTTGTCATTATTAGGAAAGTGAGGCTCGGCGGAAATTAAAAATAGTGTGCGTCCAACGTGCTCCAAACCAAACCAAACCATCCACCGCCTTCTCCTTTTTTTTTTTCTTTGCAAGGACTTGCTAGGATGAGGATGAGGTTCCATATCTTGTTTTGTTTGGTACTAGTTATACTAATATCAACAACGTCATTGACTTTGATGTTCCGGTGGTGTTTACTTTGTATCGTGGTTAGGAGATCAATGATATATAACGCCAAATATAAACGGGCATATGTAAGTGGAAGGTTATCAGAAGCTTCTTGTTCTTCTTGAAAGTTTTCCAAGTAGTTAACTTAACTTAGGTACTTTTGAATCTACAACACGGTTTCCTGCAGAAATCAAAGCTTAGTTAATTCATGAGCCGATTCGTATGAGCGTACACAGTGTAAGTACCTAGGGTAGGTAAGAGTCTGCGAATTACACGTATGAAGGTACATAGCTTGGCTGCCCGGGAATAGGTCAAGTTATTGTACAGTAATATTTCCTCCCCCCTGCACTATTGATTTTGTTTAACATTGGAATGTTGAGACGGCTAGCCGCCTTAGCCGCCTGAGTAAGGAACACCCTGTGATAGTTATTGAAAGATCCATAATTATGTAGTTACTAGGCACCTATTCGGCCTGTGTAAAAATATATTCCGAAATGTAAAAATGTAAAAATGTAAAATGTCAATACATTGATTCAACGCAAGCTAACATCCCTGTACCTACCACGTTCTATTCCATGTTCTTTGATGAAAAGTCAAGCCCGAAGTTTAGCCAGAGTCACCTTTTACGCACGTCCCTTCCAATCGGTACCAAGTTCTCGGTATTTTAGTTTTGGATTCCATCTTTTTCATTTCTCGCTTAGTTGCATACATACATACATACATACATACATACAATCATTCATTCCGACTTTTTTCGACTTTGAAAAAAAGGAAAAGCACTGAAGTCAGTCTCCATCAGTGCGTCCCGATAAGGTTGTCATTGCGCAGATGTATCCATCCATCCGAAAAACGTAAAAGCCTGTCGCCGATAACTGCATGAGATAGCGATGTTTTGCGTTTGTATACGTTCTTGACTTTCTTACCTTTCTCGCCTTTCCCATCCCCAAAGAAGAACCCCGTCTGGGCGTGCTGAGATACGTCACACGAACTCGGCCGAGGTTGACGAGTTATTGGTTACGGCTGTGACTACATGTATATGTAGGCAGCGGATGATCATTCTAAATAGGGTAGATAGGTGGGCTCCTATCATAGGTAAGTGCCTAACCTAGGTATGTAAGTATTCACAATAGCACTCGAGGATTTTCATCATCAAAGAGTTTCAAGTAGTTATTGCTGAAGACAGTCGCCAACCCCGATAATCGACCGTGCAACACATGGCAGCACACATGCTTCCCATTGGCATAAAGTATACAAGACGATAGTCCTTAGCCTTAGTGGTCGGTCCTCAGTGGCTAACAGCATGAACCCTTCATTGGGCCCTTGGCTCTCGCGGCTTATGCAAAACAGACTGCCCGAGGTTTAACATGTGCACGATTTATTCTAGATGTTATTGGAGAAAATCCTCCCGAAGTCCAGAAACAAAAGCAAGCAACTTGAAGCAAGTAAGCATGCCTGGGTGGGTCCCGGAGAGCTGCAGAGGACCCCCATGCAGGATGGGATGACAAGAAAGAAAAATAACCTTCTGACGGGTTTCATTGACAGGTACTTGTCAGGTACGAGACATATCATTATTGGTTGGCTTGAACTGGGTTGCACTGGGTTGCACTGGGTTGCACTGGATTGGCAAGTTGAGTGACATGCACCAAAGACGATTGGCACAAATTGCGCCAGGTGATGGTTGCTAAACAAGCCAAACACGCCAAATACAGCTCATGATGGACGTACATACATATGTATATACACATTTGTACACATATCTACATATCCTTGCACCGCGCGGGATGGAAAGCCATGCTATGCCATGCCACGCCATCCATCCATCCCCAGTCAGGGTCCAATACCCCCCCAATTAAGAAGAAAAGAGAGAAATGGCAACCGAAAAGAGAGAACAAGAAAAGAAGCCAAAGCAAAGCATGTGAAAACTATATGTTACCTACCCTAGGTTGATTTGAAAGATACATAGAAGATTAACCTTGGGTTGTTGTGCGTGTATGTATGTGTATGTATGTGTATGTATGTGTATGTATGTGTATGGTCTTCAAAGTTGAAGTCATACATAATAGTTAACTACATGCTTTCTTTCTTTTCTTCTTCTTTTAACTATTCTAACTCTTAGAATTATTCTATATTCCCCTGTCTTCCCGTCCTTATCCTTACCGCACTTTATTTATAACCCTATTATCACTAATAAGGTTGAGGATTAAGGTGTTATAACTACCAGGTACCAGCATCGTCAACTGCCTAGCACTGCTAGTAGGCAGGCAACTAAAGCGACATCGGATTTACACACCCAACCCACCAGCCCGTAACCCTCCAACAGGGCTCGCCAATCTGAAAAGAATTAGCCATCTAGGCTAGGTTGGGGCGATCCCGTTCCGTCCTGGGCCTGGCTTGACCTCACCTGCATGCAACACGGATGCAAGGGCTACGATCGTCTTTTTCGATGACCCACGAGGCACACAGCATTGCAGCATCAGACTAGAACCCTTCAGTGACGAGATCTACCAAGAACTGACTTGTATTTTCGTTATTTAACGGATTTTCCCCTCTCCTGGCTCATCATCATTAATATCACTCCAAAGGGGCCTGAGGTGGGTTTTTACAAGTCTTTCGATTTACATATATGTTTGTCATGCTATTCATACTACCTGCTGTTAGTACAGTGCCTACCTACATATGCAATTGCCACTAAACACTAGTTACCTAGTAATACTAACACTGCATGCAGGTAGTAGTAGTAGTAGCTATTTCGACAATTTCGACAGTTTCGACAATCTGAAAATTCAAAACCATTGGGGATTCATTCAGCCAAGGCCCTACGATCATTTATAGCAGACTACCCGTCCCCCGTATTCCTCTCCGCTTCCAATTGTGACCAACGACGGTGTAGGGCGTGGGGTCTCTCGGTACACCAGCGGCCCAGCGGGGTCACAAAATTTCACGATAACTCCCTCCTGCTTCCAAAACAAGTCAAGCGATTTACCAGACCGCTTCTTCACCCAACAAAAATTTTAAGGAATAATAAACAATAACTAGTTAAAACCAGCCTCCCAAGGTTAGCCCTAATTATTACTGCAAAGTTTTGAAAAGAGGCGAAATCAAGGTTGTCGATCTTTCGAAATTCGACCCATAGTATTATTTGACGTACCGTACCGTGTGGCTTTACCGCGCGGTTTTCTATTTCCTCGACCCCGTTGGATTTTTTTGAAGGTTACCCTGGTTTCCATGGTCTGTGGTTTTGTGGCCTGTGGTGTTCCGCACTTTGCTGGTAGCGAATCATTCTATCCTATTATTTCAATTCGTAGTTCCCATTGCTCTCAAAAAGAAAATCCCAGGTTCCTCTGGTCTTCTTAACTGGCAAGACTTCTGTCAGACTCTACGCCGTCACCTGCGCCGGAGCTGCATAGCGGGCAACTTTCCTACGGTCCCCGGCAGTAGCGTCCTGACAGTGGTTCCATACCTCGTTCACCTGCAGCACAGCGACGTTTTCTAGACCGGCAAACGGTATAGAATCATTCGTCTGTGTCCACTAGCGGATGTGTATCCTGGGCGCCTTCATATACATCTACTAAGTAATTTGCTCCTTTTGGAGTAAATTGGACTCAGACCGCAACTTTATTCCAACTCTCTGACCAGTTTATTCTTGCATCTGTTTCACCGCAGGAACGCTTCTTTGTCTCCAGCCCTCAGGTTTTAATATCCCCAGACCAGCCATCGTCCAGGCTATCTTGTGTGTTATTATTCCTCATTCTTCCTTTCTCTCACCTCCTCAACGAGAGATCTCGGCCTTCTATGACGGAGCGATAGTTTACCATCAAATGTTTTGAGAGGACCATCAGACTTTTGCCAAGATGCCGCGGTACTCTCCATTACCTACAGATCTCCACCGATCTCACTCGGATAGTAGTGACGCTGCCTCTGATGCTACGTACCACAGTTTCCATGATATCGACCTCTACGAGCCCCGAGCAGCGTCTGCCGTCATGGAGGATCCAATGCCTTCGCCAAGGCAAGACAGATTCGAATTCAAGCCCATACTCCGCCATGACTCCGGCTACGAGTCCATCCACCCGGGAACCAAGTCCATCACATCCCAGTGTTCCCAGCGCCGGAATTCTACCGTCTCCACCAGCTCCTCCCAAACCCGGCCACGGACACGGCCTTCCATCCGCCGTGCCGCCAAGTCCAGTCCGGGCCAGCCAGTGAAACGTCTGAGCGCGCAACCTCTCCATGTGATCCAGCCACAACAACACTCAGCTACCTCGTACTACTACTTCCCGCCACCCGAGACGCTATCGGGAAGCATAAGCGAGAGCGAGGACGAGCACGACGACGCAGAGCTCTCGTACCCGCCGCCACCGCAGACAACGCACTACTGGACGAGCGACCACACGCGGCGCCTCGAGTACGCCGCCATCGACGCCGCCAGCCGCGGCGTCAAGGGCTGGATCATGAAGCACATCGTCCCCGACTGCTTCGTGCCGAAGTCCAGCCGTCGTGTCGGCTTCGACGACGACACGGGCAGCGTCAGGCGCTACCGGCTCGAGCTCGACTGCGACGAGACGGGCGCGGGAGAGAAGGGTGGCAAGCGCATGGGGTGGCTGCTTGGCCGATAACCGATAATGATGAACAGCAACAAGCAACAAGAAGCAAAAAAAAAAATTGCTTTTTGGGACTTTAATAAACTGAACGCGACGACAAGAACGAATTGGATTGGGAAAGGATTATTCAACGATTTGCATTCATTCAATTTCGCATTGTCGAGGCGTTCTTATACCCACTTTTTGATTTTTCCTTGCTCGCTTTTGTTTTTTGGTTTTTTTTTTTCTTTTTTACACATTGTATTTTTGGGGAGGGGAGGGGAAAAGGGGGGAGTTCTGGTTTCGTACCTGACTTGCTGACTTGTGCAATCCATCCAAACCCCCTCCTTTTTGTTCTGTTTTATTTATCTGTTATTTTAGCTCTTTTCTTTTTTTAGCCAGGACACCAGCATCCGTTTGGTTGGAATGGCTGGCTGGCTGGTTGGGTAATAGCATCACAAGACAAAAAACGGTGGTGATTGGAAGAAGAGTCTTTGAAAAGGAGGCTCGGACGAAAGAGAAAGAAAGCTAAGAGGAGTCGAATGGGCTTTTCTGGCTGGCTACCTACATACCTAGGTACATAATGCATGTGGGCTGAGACTACATAGGTTGCCTTCCTGGCATTGGTGCTTGAGGTTTATAAGAACACAATGGCAATACGCGATAAGCATGTAGCTGGTTGGCTGGCTGGCTATGTAGCTGACTGGTTGGTACTAGGTACTAGATACATAATAACACCACTACGTAGCACAGAGCAAGTGGCTTTGCTGTTGCGAAAAGATGGATAGGCCGAGAGAAACAAAGAGAGAGAGGAAGAAACATGTATTACAGATATGTAATAATGCGGCATCATACCTAGCTGCTGCTGCTGCGAAATAGAGATAGTTAATAATCAAAAATCATACTCAACGAGGGCTTTTTGTGGGGGTTTTTTTTATGAGTGTCACGAGGCGGAACCTAGGAGACGCTGAACAACAACATTGTTTGTTGTTATTGCGCGGGGGTCGATAACATCTCCCGGAGACTAAGTACCTGTGGAAGCTAGGTACATACATAGGTAATACACGTAAGTCCTCTTTGTTCCATGTGAAGCCCCCATGTGCTCTTAGGTAGTGGTAGAGTGAGCGTAAATCGGTCTTGAGCGGCGATGGTTTCGTTTGTGGGGTGGAGGTTTTCGCTTTGGTGGTTTAGGTACTGGGTAGGTAGGTGCAATATCTGTCTGGTATAGTTATAGGTAACTATGTTTAAACAACTAGGTAGGTACGTAACAAAGTAGGTGGGTAAGAAGGTCAGGTAAGAAAGTGTAGGTAATGGATTTTACGTTTCTCCCCTCGTCTCATCACCGCATTGTCTCCCTGCTACACCACAACGGAGATAATCTTATCAGGCTGTTTTCGGATCATGTGCGAATCTCTCTTGTTGCTTGGCTACAGCTGTGTGTTCTGAAAGTCCTTCGGGAGAGGGGGAGAGGGGGGGTTCAAACTTGTCTAATCTAGACACGCTCTGAGTTTTCCTGAGCCATCCCCTCAAGTCCCATATATGCCTTCTTCATCTTCTTCTTCATCATTATATGCCTCTTCTTATTCTTCTTTGGTGTTGGAAGGCTGCTAAATTCCCAAAAAGTATCGCGATTGCTCGGATCTATATTGGCATATGTCTCGGGATGTGTCTCTGCTGAGTTGACTGAGTCTGTATGGACTTCAGTCTCTTCTGCATTAGCAGCTTCAGTCTCTTCTGCATTAGCAGCTTCGGTCTCTTCTGCATTAGAAGAGGATTCATCTGTAGAGAAACTCCTGTTAATTCTAGATCTCTGAAAGAAACAAAGAAAGGTCCGAACCTTCCAGCCTTAAACTAGCAAATTGCTTGCAGGTACTCAGACCCGCCTGAAGAATTTCGATCTTCTTCATCAGCTCCTTTCTCTCTTTGCGGCTTTTCTGAGATTCTCCCGCAACACAATCTACGAGCTGCGGTGACATTTTGAAGACAGCCACAGGGGAGAGGATCTCAGAGAGGGGCACTAGTATTTGCCGTTCGATGACCTCCATGGCAATGCTGTCAATGAAACGCTTCATGGCAATCTAGACAAACCGACTCGTTAGCTATTCTCTAGATACACATGCGAGTAGGTTCAAGAAGGGACACGAACACTATAATAAGAAAGCATGCGATCGAGCGCTTCAGAGGCTGCGGAACGTCCGACGTCATGTTTAGTAGCCTCGGCTAGTTCGTCAACAAGCCTTTGGAGATTGTAATTGGAATACATGGATAAGAGGTTATCAGTCGATATAGACTCTACACAAAGATTGCTCTTGACAATCGCTTCTATCTGTTCCCTTTTTCCACAGCAGATCTTATGAATAGTCTCCTCATATTCACGGTTATAGGTGATTGGGTGGAGACGTCGATGAGAATCAAGCAGCTCGGTAGTTTTGCTCTGAGCGGTCTCGCGTAGTTTCGCGACGGCTGGGCGAAATACTTTGTCAAGCAGAGAAGCGCCGATAAATGGATCGGCAACATGTGAGATGGCGATCCTGAGGAACTTTTCGACTGCCTCACAGGCTTTATCGACGTGCTTCCTTGCAATCAATTCCCATGGAGATGATTGTTGATGAAACAGGTCCGATATTGCCATGGAATTGTAAATTCCTGGTAGTTCCCGACCTCGAGTCCTCTGCATTATTATCTGAACATGATCAAGATACTTGTCCCTGGTGATATACTCTGGGGACACTGAAGCTACCGATGTCTTGCTTCTAATCTCACGTCGGTGGCCGTGGGTCCCAATCTCTTCCGCGAATTCCTTGTTCAGAGCTTGAATTACGGCGCGAATCCGTTGTTGGTACCCTTCAGGCGTTTCGGCATCCTTGAAAAATGAATCGTTGTATGTCCCGTTGACGGAACGTTCAACAACCGACTGTAGGGTTTGACTAATCTGTAATAGTTGCAGCCGTTGCTCTTCAAGGGTGAGCCGTGGTTCCCCGAGCTTCTTCAATTGTCGGCGAGAGTCGTCCAGCTTTTGATCAATCTCACGAATCAGGCTCGGTAATTCAAGGGCAATCTGCTGTAGCAACACATCACTGAGCCTTTTCCTGAGCTCGGCAATTCCCAGCATCGAGGTCGAGAGTGTATTCCAAACCCCCTGAGAAAAGAATCGAGTTTCCTCCGCATTGCGATTGCTCAAGAGCGACGATCCCTTCTGAGTTTCTGAGTCGAGGTTCCTCAGGACATGCCAACCGAGGTCGAAATGGACTTGTTTATTTTCTGCCAGAGAAATAAACTGCTGCTCACTTCCAGAACCACGAACTAGAGTATCCGGCTTCGTGATTACGCCCATAGTGCGACTGCCTCGCTTGTCCACCTTTTGGGCTAGATTCAACACCACTTGGTTCGCAAAGTCATTCTTGGCAGAAACAACAGCCAGGATAATGCTCCTGCGTTCTTCCATGTACTTCTTGACGACTTGGCGAACCAGTTCAACATCTGCTGCACTCTGTGACTTCGTTTCCGAGTGGATGAGACCAGGCATGTCGATGATGGTGAGGTGGGGACGATCAGGGCCAGAGATTTCAACTCGAAGCCGGTCCTTTGAGAAGGCCTTGCCTGATGTCGAGATCCCCATGGCTAGCTTGGCCTTTTCAACCAAGCTAGGGAATCCCTCAAAGCCTTGGTGGAACTCGTGAAGACCATCTTGAGCTGGAGTAACAAGGCCATCTTCGGGAATGATCGAGACGGTCACGCCAGTCTCAGACGAGCGTCTGAGCACAAGCTCTGTAGGAAATCGGGTGCAGAGGTTACTCTGAACTGGGAAGGGGACTCCTGAGATGGCCTCGAGCACAGAACTCTTGCCAGATGATTGGTCACCGCATACAATGATTTGCGGTAGGGATATGTAGTGATCGATTCCCTGGAGACGCAGGTTGTCGATGGCATCTAGTAGTTTGAGTTGGTCGTTTGAACAAAGCCCATTAAGGGTTTCCGTGTTGAATGCAACTACCATCGTGACTGTAGATGTAACGGGGAGAAAGTGAGAGTATCAGGCAGTGTTTCTTGGGAAATAAACGTTGAAATCCCAAATGATCCCAACTTCTGAGGTTGGAGGTCAACATTAGGTATATTCCTATATCTCGAGAAAAAAAAATCAGAATGATCAAACGAATGAATACTGCCTGGTGTCAAACGCTCTGCATACATTACGTTACGTTGACCACTTGAGACTAGCGAACCAAATACCCAGAAGATTCTCAAACAGAGGCCAACGGCAGCTCATGCATTGTGGAGGCAGCCATTCACGTTTGCTGTCAAGATTATGTATGGGTAGGCAGGGGCAGTGTTGGGTCTGTTGGTCCTTTGAATGAAACTATGCCGAACGCCCTGTTTCTGCCCAAGGCTGTGGGCGATTCAACCTAATCGGCATGAACCTTGGAACGAAAAAAAAGAAAAAGAAAAACTTGTCGGACTCTGCCCTCACACCGCCGTCTTCTGGTTAGGTAGGTACCTACGGCGACGAATGCTCATGGAAAAGGCTGGGATTTAACCCCCTAAAATATACACACTTGCGTAGGTTAGTTCACTGGAGCCTAGGTAGGTAGGTAGGCAGGTAGGTAGGTATTCGTTCAGAGTCCATCGTAGCTCTAAATAATGACTAGAATAATTTCCAAGGCCATGATGAATGTTGATAGATGGGGGGGTTTTTTTCCGTTTCCCTACTACCACTATTAGGTAGGTAGGTATGTACTTAATCACATGCCACTGCGTACATACTCCAACTGCATGTCCTGTATGGTACCGATGGTTTCACCACAGGTAGGTTATGTATGCAGGCGTCCCCGATCAATAGGACGTCTTCAGAGAATCATCACTGCCTAAATCCGTAGGTAAGTAGGTACCCAGGCATTCATTCAGATGGATCGGTAGTTTATTTCTTTTTATTTTATTTTTATTTATTTTGTGATAAGTGATAGACTAGGTCCGGCATCCCGCATAACCTTTCACTGCCTAGGGATAGGTATTCCTGAGATTCTTTTCCAGTTGTTGAAGACTCTTCCGTTCAACATTTCCGGTTGATGACTGCGCGGTCGCGGTTAGACATTACATGCTCTCTAGCCAAAAGAAAAGGGGGGGGGAGGGGGAACCCGACTTACTGGTCCCACTGCCCGGGTTCGCATTATTCCACACGCCCGCGCCCGGCACCAGGTCGTCCTCCGTGACGGCCCGATCGTAGCACGCGCACTGCCAGAGGATGTGGTTCGGCGGGTCGCCCCCGGGGGTGTTGACGAACGCGCCCTGGAAGTACGCTGTGGTCGGCAGCCAGGCGCCCGGCAGCGCGGTGTCGTTGCCGGCGAGGCACGCCGCGCCGCACGCGTCGAGGACCCTGGGCAGGTCGTTCGACAGCCAGTCCGTCTGGCGCAGGCGGTAGAGCTCGTGCAGGTCCGTGGCGTCCGGGCGGATCACCCAGATCCCTTCGTTGCCGCGGTTGATGGTGGTGGTGGTGGTGAGGGCGGGGGTTGTGCATTGGGTTGTGGTGGGGGAGCGGACTGCGCGGGAGGGGAAGGGGGGGGCGGGGGGAGGCACGTGGAGGCGGGCTGCGGCGGCGGCGGCGCTGCTGGAGGAGAGGGAGGGGAGGATGAGGGAGGGGAGATGCATGGTTGCGAGGGTGGTTGGTTCGATGCTGGCTGAAGATCTGGGTACCTAGGGTAGGTAAGTAAGTATATCGAATTTGGTTTCCAGTAGCGAAAAGCAGCGCGGCCTGGTTTATATATATGAAAATATATTAATTAGGCTGGCTTGTTGATCGCAAGCATGGATATTTATCCGCGACGGAGGCTAAGAATAGAGTCTCACTCATTCCCTCACTCACCGTGCGTCAGGGGTTTTCTTTTTTCTTTTTTCTTTTTGGCGATCATCTCCTGTCGAAAGTGACAAGTGACAGCGTGGAAATACATATAGGCTGTCACTGAATAACCTGGTTGGCTGGCTGGCTAACCCAACGTCGCATCCGTGTCTGTGGGAAGAGTAATCGCACCACACGTCGAAAACTCCGTTTGTCGTATCGCCTAATTCAGCTATGTATTCACGCGTAGGACTTTCGGGAGAGGGTCTGGATAGGATAGGATAGTCACGGAACTGGAGACTCGGCCGGCGTGGACAGTTCGTCACGGTATTTCAGCGTGTGTTAGGTAGGCATTCACTTGCTAGCATTATGATTGGACGTTGGTCTGCCAAAGTGTATATCTCAGGTTCGAATGATGAGTTTGATAGGTACTGGTACGAGAGTGTTCTCGTATTGATGGTCGAATTTATCTGTATCAAAGAAGAGAAATTTTCAACCTCAGCTCACGTCAGGAGCAGAGTACATCCCGAATCACCCACACCACCAAGCAGAACTGATATGTGTATCAAAGACGCCGATATATCGAGATTATACGGTATCATTAACACTTATCTACCTGTCTATCACTCAGCTCATTGCCATCTCCTTCGCTGCGCCGTTTGTGGGTGATACAGCAGCTGTCAATGAGCAAAGTGACATACCTATTCGGCTGCTATATTCCACCAATCACCCCAACTCCACCACGACAACAAGCACGAATCGGAAGAGCGGGAGCCACCAACGGCAGACTAACTGGGTAGTTTCAGCTGTGTGCAGGTAGGGCTGAGACGCACTGATTACTTACATGGTGCTGAGGGTATGACTATATGAGTCAGATGATAGCCACTGGATATTGGAGTTGGTGCTCTGAAGAGCCTCATTTTTGGCCCCCCTTTTCGGGTTGTACGGAGGAAGTTTCTATGTCACGGAGCAGGAGTTCGGGAGATGCAGAATAATACCGTTGTTTCCACGGGGGTCAATGTCTAACATCTCTTCGGAGACTATGGAAGCGGAATAGACAGGTATACATGTAGCTGTCTTTGTTCTAGATGGCACTTTGCAGTCAGCTCGGTACAGACTGGTGGATACCCCTGAGTGGGTAGCTTATATAGGACTGTACCATTTTCCCCATGAGAGGAAATATGTATCTTGATTTTCACTTGTACATAGTACTAATTTTTATACTATAACTAGGTTGATCTCCTACGTTAGAGACTCAAAGCAGCTGAAGTTGATATCGGGCCTCTTACTTTGAAAGCTGATAGTTGTGTGCCGTGCCTAAGGTGTCCAGGTTATTGCCAAATCTCTTGAGTTTCGTTGGTATTGGCCTTAGGAGATTTATGGTTATCAGTTCTCCGCACCATAAACGGTAGGTTCTTTGTCCTCTTTCTTTGTTTCTTTATCAACATTTCGAGGGTTCTTTCGCAATGTAAGTGCCTAGACTTAGATCCGCACGACCGTAGTACCTAGTCAACTTGGCAACTACCTCAGGCTCTCTTCACGTATTGTAATAGGGTTACATACAGTATAATACAGCTTTATATATATATCATGAGAGAACATTGTTGGGTTATGGTTAAGTGGTCGCCTGAGGTAGGTGAATAGAAACAGCCCATCTCCGGGAGTTTGGTAAGAGGGGGGAGTTATAGGTACCTAGGTATTGTCATAGATCTACTCCTATACTTATGATAATCCCCCCTTTTTTATTCGTCTTGAAGAAGTAAGCCGTATCTGTCAGAAGCCGTAGGAAGAGCCAGCCTTAGCCTATGCCAACGGCTGTGCAGCGGAATGCACGACACATACCTAACTAGCCCAGCATATTTAAAAGGGGTATACCGCCTCCTTTTCTCTGATTCGAAATATACCTAAGGTAGGCGTCAATATAGTTACTAGGTAGGTATCATTCCTATTATAACCCCTGCTTAGGGTTGAACTGCTGAGCTGCTGTTGTGTACTCTGTATTCCCCAGCACGAGACTTTTAATCACGGAAAAGACTCTGACAGTATTTGATATCAGCTGTGTATCTGTAGTAAATAACTCCATACATACTAGGTATTCTCAGTTGCTTGACTAGATATAAACATAGAATAAATCAGAAAGCAGGGCAACAACCGAATCTTTACGTTGAAAGTTACGGACCTCTCTTTGTTCCTTAAAATCCCCATGGCACACCCGTTAGGCTCTTAACATGTTAGATAGGGGTAATATCAAGCACTTACTTCCCCATGTATGTACACAGCTTGAAGGGAAACATAATCACTAGCGGAAAGATATTTACAATTTTGAAGCCGTCAAAGAAGCATGCGTTATCAATCGCCACGATTTGAAATATATATTAAATATGTAACGCGTGCGAGGTTACTGTCAACAACGTGAGCGCGTCAATACTCATGTTGTGCTTTCAGCAAAGACTTTTCGAATCATCGGACTGCTATAATTTCCCCCGGCGTTCAAACTAGATCTTACAAGCAGACTCGGCAGATATGCCATTGGACTGTAGATTTTAATGGCGTAAGTGTCTAGTACTACCCCCATGGCTCCTACAGTATTTGGTTGTGAGAGCATTATTGACCTGATAGAATAGGGGCCCGAGATGCATATGGAGACGCCACATTGCAACTACGGAAGGCCAGTCGTCGAATAAATAACATCACTAGTGCGTATAGCTGAATTTCGAAAGCAACATCTAAGCCACATATGCATATAATAACCTCGACTTACCAGGGTTCCCTCCTACGGCTTGAAGGTGTTTGGTGAATCCTCCATTCCTGGGATGAGTTGGAAGTCAGGTTTGTTCAGAGATATTCCACTAGGCACGTGAAGGTTGCAAGTAATTAGGAGGAATATCATTGATATGCTTTTAATTATAATGATCACGTCACTTTGGTAACATGATCATGATCATTGATATCATTCAATGCAAGGTAGGTGTCCCAGTTAGCGGATACGGGTGTTACCACACTGCTTCGAGCCTACCCCTTTTCCCACTTCATTCAAGGCGACATGGAAATCGGGTTGGAGTATACTAACCTAGGTTAGGCACTTATGATGGAGTTTGAGATACTTTTGTAGCTGGGCAGTGAAATCCGGGGTCTACTTATCTGAGCTCATCATCTTTACTACGTTGAAAATTCTATCATCGATATATATATATATATATATATATGTGCTCTCATACTCGGCATCTATGGCCATAAGTAAATCCTACCTGGATGTTCCTCCTGTGGTGTTACCCTGATAAGAGAAACGAGATCGCGGAAGATTGCTTTGACAGATTAAGACTAGTGTATGCAGCGAGAGATCACATTGCATGTGCATACCTACATACCTCAGGTAGATGTAGTTCACCAGAATACCCCGGAGTTGCACATTTCAATGTCACATACATGTAGGTTAGTTTATAAAACTTTTTTTGTGTCCAATGGTGACCCTTTTCACGGTGCCATTGCCACCAGCTTCACACCCAGTGCCGACCCCTTAAATTATATCCAAGTTCTCGTTTGGTGTAAGCAGAAGCTCAATATTCTGCAAATATTATCGAGACATTGCTGACAAGGCTGAAGCTGGTGATACCCATACTCATAGAAAGGAGATGAGTGAGTATGCAGGTAAGTGGTATATCAGCTTTGAAAAAGGAAGGAAATAAAATTATTGAAGTTGAGAGAATTCACGTAGTTATACATAACTATAATATTTGATGTTCAAGGGAGAAATCAAGTAACTACTAAAATGTACCTCGGTATACGAAGTACTAGGTACTTACCAAAAAACCAAAAACCAATGCAGGCTGCAAGGCACTAATGACACTAGCGGCATAGCTGGTACAGTAGGCTGCTGGGGTAAGGAACGCGTTAGAACTGCTAACTAGAACTCGAGCTGTCGAGGCAGTTCTTACCTAGGTACCCAAGCCAACGGATGTCCCCTAGCGGCCCCGCCTTTATAGTGTGAGTGAAAGAGCTCGCTGCTCAATAAGGGTCAGGTATGATGAGGTATCACCTAAATTAATGGGGCGCTATGACTTTCTTTACCCAAAACAGCAGATTGCGATCGAAGCCGCCCAGTCTCGTAGCTTGTGGTGTCCATTGGCCGTGCTTTCTTCAACTTTCTCGACCCTTGTATGTACACTATAATGATCGTTACATTACTTGTATTGTTTTAGTACAGTACAAATTGTACCACTTCAAGTTAATGTTACCGCGAAGGTTTCAATGTTTCTGACAATTGAAGACTGCAAGGATTGCAAGGATTGTAAGGTTCGCAATAATAACCCGAACCCTAATATTGATTCGGACATTCTACTACTTGTAGTATTGTACATCATTTTCTTGGAACTTGAAGCTTGGAAGATTTTAACCTACCTAACCTAGCATCTACATACCTTGTTCCTACTAACCTAGGCCTGCTTGAAGTGAAGTCTGCAACGGCGACGGGTCCCCTCCCTTTCCTTTTCGCCCCCTTGTCACCAAACAATTGAATCTATGATTGTTGCCGATTCACATAACCAACTTCCTGGTAGTCTGACTGGGATATCTACCTCACCATCTTGACTCGACCTCGGTCAGTCAAGACCAACGTCAAAGTCAAGATGGACGAGAAACGTTCATCAGGCGCTGCTATCAACAGAACTAGTGCTCTTCCAAGACCTTCGTCGCGTCTCCCTCTTCCTCGATCGAGTGTCATTGCTACTCCCCAGACGCAACAGACGCAACAGATTCCCGAACCCGTACGTGGACGCTCGACCCAACCCGCAAATTTAGGGAATGCCTCAAAATCTCGACTTCGCGCACCACCTTCCAAGGAACAGCTTAGCACAGCCTCCACCGTACGCAAGACTCAGAGATCCAATGCGCCACCCGTGAGCTCCCAAAACAACCGTCGAGAATCCAATATCAGAAGTCGGAGCACATCATGTGGACCAAAACAATCACAACTTTCGGCGCAGCGGAGCCGAGATTTCCGCGAGGACTCTTCGAAGAGAACCCCGGCTCCCAAACGACAACTATCCGCTCAATTCCCCCGTGTCTCCCCTTCTCCTACAATATCACGGAGAGGACTATTGACACCAGAAGGGTTCGCCGATGATGAAGATGTTGCCGTCGACTCACATCCAGCCTTCACAAATTCCACCGAAGAAGATATTACCATTGACAACCCTCGAGCACAATCGAGGAAGTCCCGCCCTTCGCTTTCAGAAAGGACAGTTGAGACTCTCTCACGGTTGCCCTCTTCTCCCGCTTTCAAGCGCCGCGGCAGCAACTTTTTTGAGGCAGATGGGCTTTCAAGACCCCAATCCAAGGGCAGTATGGGGTCAAGGTCGAGGCCCGGCTCAAGACCGGGCTCTAGTTATCAATCAGATGGTTCGACCGTACGCTCAGCCAGATCGCTTAGTCGGCCAGGGTCCAGCTCCGGGCAGCCTGATAACTTGTACACTAACTTCCGGGCTTCTACCAACACTCACAAGCCACCGGTATCAGGGGTCCTAGGGGCAGCGGCAAAGAGAGGCTTGGCTGGCAACTCCAAACCTCCTGTTAGCAAAGCCACTCCGTCGTTCACTCCGCGGTCCAGCTTAACGAAGGTCGCCTCTCGGTCTTCATTGTCAGTTCCACTTGGATCTCGTTCGCCAAGTCCGGAGAAGCGTGCCGAGCCTGCGGCCTTTAAGCAGGGGTACAAGACAGTTGCTGGGCGGCCCCTGAAGCCGAGAGCTTCCATAAACAGTTTATATAGGAAACCATCACTACCTTCTCTGGATAAACCGCTGCTCTCAGAAGCTCCCTCTCATCCTTCTCGCAAAGCTTCACTTGCGTCCGCTAAATCGTCTAGTACATCTGGTGACGGCCGCAACCTGTCGAGTGCCTCCACTACTTCAACGGCATTGACGGTGGATTCTATTGAGGAGGCCTCGGGCTCTACTGCACGCAAGTCATCGGCTGCCCTACGAGACCAGATTGCAAAGGCAAAGGCCGCGAAGCGAGCCGCAACCAAGCAAGCCCCAGCCACCAAGATCTCCGATTCCCATGAAGCGCCGGTCATTCCTACCGATACGACGTTTGATTTTGGCTTGTCAGATGATCCGTTCGGTCAACGCAAGTTTGAGGATGCAAACCGCAAGGTTATGCAATCCAGAATCAACACTGCTAGAACCACCGGAAAGCTCAACATTGCAGCGATGGGCCTAAAGCAGATTCCCCCCGAGGTTTTGAAGATGTATGATCTAGAGTCGGTAGATGGTGCTGGCATTGCATGGGCAGAAAGTGTGGATATTACTAGGCTGGTAGCTGCTGACAACGAGCTGGAAACGATCGACGATGCCATCTTCCCAGATAAGAACCCGAGTGACACAAATGAAGATGACGTTGAGGGTCATTTTTTCGGAGGGCTAGAGTCGCTGGATTTACACGGCAACATGCTGATAGCTTTACCCATGGGTCTAAGGCGTCTCCAGTTGTTGACCTCGTTAAACCTGGTAGGTTCCTACATTCTTATATTATCGCTAATCTCCTGAATAGGGTCTCTGTGACTTGTGCTGACTATCTAGTAGGCCTCCAATAAGCTCACCAACAACTGTCTCGAAGTCATCTCGCAGCTCACTACAGTCCGAGATCTCAAACTTGGCAAGAATCTTCTATACGGTCGTATGGAGAAGAATTATTTTGCAAACTTGATCAATCTCGAAATTCTGGATCTTCATGGAAACAACATTTCATCTCTTCCAGATGGAATTGACAAGCTAGTGCGCCTTCGCATGCTAAACTTGAATGAAAATGCCTTGGAAGATTTGCCATTTGAAAGCCTCTCAAAGCTCCCACTCACCGAGTTACAAGCTCGTAAGAACAAACTCTCCGGGACGCTTATTGGTCCCAGTGTGAGGAGTTTTCCTCAGCTTCAAATTCTCGATGTGGCGGCAAACCAAATTCGACAGATAGTAGACGGCGCCCAGCCCCTAAGCCTTCCATCTCTTCATCAGCTCACCTTGTCCATGAATAGAATTATCTCGCTTCCCGACATGACCTCTTGGACCAATCTTCTCACCATCAACGCTGACGAGAACAGTATTGCTGCTTTTCCCGAGGGATTTCTGGGTCTTGAAAATCTGCGCCATGTTGACTTCACAAGCAATGACATCCGGATCATACCTCCCGAGATTGCTCGAATGAACAATCTTGCCATGCTACGAATCACGGGCAATCCCTTGAAGGATAAGAAGTTCACATCATTGACGACGGAAGAATTGAAAGATGCATTGGCGCTAAGATTAGAGCCGTTACCTCCAAGTGAAGTCGGAGGAATCGAAAATTTCGGCAATGGATTTTCACGCGACCCACCTCCAAAAAACAGAATCACCACGAATAATCTGGGGAATTGCAAGGTCGAAGAAGAGGAGGGCCGCTCAGAGCTTGATGACTTTACCACGCCACCGACCTCGACACCGACCTCGACAGCTAACTCGACAACGAACTCCCCTGCTCGCTCCCGATCACATACATTAACCAGCCAAACATGGCCGATTAAGCCAGGCGGTCTTCTCGATCGGTCGAATACCGAATCATCCTCGTTACATCCGGTCGTGTGCTCAAAAATCGCAGTAGCCCATACTATTCGTGAGGTACGACTTCAACATAATACGTTTACACAATTTCCAAATTCATTATCATTCTTCGCCGACACTATCACGTCTCTATCCATGGCAGATAACCAACTCACGGGTGAGAGTTGGCTGACGGAGCCCATTGATCTCACTGCTCTAAAAGAACTCTCTCTTGCCACGAATTTCATCACCAGTCTTACGCCACTTACCACGAATTTTTGCGCACCAAACTTGCAAAAGGTGGATTTGTCATTCAACAGAATAGTGAAACTTCCGACCCTGCGAGATTTTTTCCCCAGTCTTACGATGCTTCTCATCTCCAATAATCGGTTAGAAGAGATCGAGCCCGTGTCTATTAAGGGGATGAAAGTGGTGGATGCGAGCAACAATGAAATCTCGCATCTACATCCTCGCATAGGGCTCTTGGGAGGTACTGGGGGTCTCGAGAAATTCGAGGTTACGGGAAACCGCTTTAGAGTACCGAGATGGAATGTGCTCGAGCGTGGAACGGAGGCGACGCTCCGGTGGCTCAGGGGCAGGGTGCCGGTAGCTGAGATGGCAGAGTGGAGGGCCAAGGCAGGTGAAGGTGAAGGCGAAGGCTCAGAGGACGACGTGGATTAATAATTAATATGTTGGCGTCGGTATATAGCATGTCGTCAATTTCTGGTCCGGGCGTCTTGGTGGTCATAACGCGATATCTTGTCCAAGGTACCGATGTAGTGATTGATAAGAGATACCTGTTTGGCTCCGTACGAGGGCATATAGGTATGATGGAGGTTTGGGTTGAATTACAGTCGAGAATGCGTTGGCATACTTGTCGGGGAGTTTGTCTATGAAAAAGGATGGGAAAGGGGGGAAAGGGGTATGAAAAGCAGTTATGTACCTCTATACCTATGTAATACTGTTTGATTCCAAGATGACATTCAATGTAACTACTTACATATTGTTTGTTACCTTGTTATAAGGGAATGCCTACTACTTCGATTGATTGAGTGTAGTTCTAGCCTGCTTATATCTATTTGATCATCTCAATGTGCGCAACATATGGTGTTTTCTTCTGTTTCTTTTTCTTTGTCTTCCCAAAAAAAGAAAATAAATAAAAAAGGCGGATCATTTAGTTACATATGTATTCTTGGACTAGCTACAGTATAACCCCCGCTAAGTTCGGGTTGATTTGTGGATTCAGCCTTTGAATTTTAGAAGAATTAGTGGATCTTCCAGCCCCCGAGTTTTGGTTTTCCCGGGCGCCGGTCGCGTAGATATGTGATAGCAGTTAACTATGTACGTGTACCTAGCTCAAGTTGGGGACATCTAGACTTTAGTTAGCATTCAAGTTTTTTCTTCCAACATTTTCAGTTCCCCATTCAAGCTGGAAATCTTAAAATCCACATCTCATCCACGTCCACGTCCACATCACGTTTCTCCACCTCCCAATTCCACGTCCCTTCTTGAACCACGTTGCCCTACATATCTGCATTATCATTATCTAGGAATTGACTATCGATTAATATCTACCAAACTTGATGGGAAAATTATTGAATCTTTTTTCCCCTCCTTCTTCTCTCCTCCTCTCCCCTCCCTTTTTCCATCTGTCTATCTATCTGACCGCCCGCGATCTCTTTTGATTCGATTCAAAAGAGCATTCTGCGTTGTTCGGATTAGATCGCTCGTTTCATCGACAGAATAACCGCACCACCACGAGCTTCTTTATCTCTTGCTCTATCACGCACGCATTACCAGCTTCATTTAAATAATCTAAGCGATCATTGTTGAATATACTACCTTATAGTTCTTTGTCATATATTCGAATGCAAATATGTCGGCAGATACTGATACAAATAGCGCCCGCCCGAATGGCGTCGTAGAGAGTGACTATGAACACATTCCTTCCACTCCTCCCGATAATACGAGCGTCCACCATTCCTTGTCACAGCAGACCATTATCTCTACTGAAGGACCGAACTCACCCATCGATCCATCTATTTCTTTCAAGACCGAGTTGAATGATGACCGTACCTCGTCTTCTCAGGTCATTCCTTCATCCTTGACCCCACCTCCCTCGTCGCAAGTCCCTCAAACCAACGGCGCCGCTGGTATGCCATTGGGCTATATCAGCTCGCAAAGAACCAATATGTTCTCCCCACCTACCACGGCACTCCGAACTGTCGCTCGGGATGGTAGTTCTGTGTCGGAATTTATCGTTCCGACTTCAGATCAGATTGCCGACGCATCGGCTGAAGAGCTTCGTGCCATGGTTCAAAACTGTCTTGCTGAGAATGCAAGGCTGAAGATGGAGACCGCCCATCACAAATTGCAGTACAACCTACTCAGTATGCAAGCTGATGAGGATGCAAAGAGGGCGACCGTAGAGCATGAAATGACCAGGCGTGAGGTTGAGGTATTGCGCATGACCGAGAATTCTCGTCAAGCTCGGCGGGAACTAAATGCGGCCTCCGACTCCACTCAAGTCAAATATCGAGAACTCCAAGCCCAGTATGAGATACTTTTGAAGGAGAATGAAGCTCTCCAAAAACGCGTCAAGTATGCTACCAAATTCATTCAACAGCAGGGCGAGGAACATGACAACCTGGTCGACGAGCGTGATATGCTTCTCAACCGTATCCGTGAGAATAGGGAACATTTCCACATGCTGTGTAGCCCCGGTGGGGCATTTCACGGTGCTCTAACGCCCAAGACCCCAGCAGCGACATCACCTCAGCAACACCGAGCTACACCACGACAGACTCCTAGATCTGTCCACAAAGATGCCCGGCACGATCATGAGACCAATCAGGATGGTTTTGCCGCTCTTCTTCAGGCTTTAAGCCACGACAATAGCGCACCCTCGACGCCGACGGCAGCCAATCGCGCTACGCTACGAGCGCCGCCCAGACACACGCGTGGGGCCCAGTCGCTTTCTTCTCTGCCGACGACACCTGTAACACGTGCCCGCGGAGACTATTCTGGTTTGTTGCCCTCCGTCGATCTAGTGCCACAAACTGAACCCCCGAACCGGTATGGAAATAGCCGGTTTACAGTAGAGACACCGGTAGTGCAAAAAAGAGGACGGCAGAGCCGGGAAAGCACGATCTCGGCGGATGACAATGAGGAGATTGATTGTGCAGCCCTGAAGGTGGTTGCTGCAGCTACGCAGTCATACATGTCACAAGGATCACAAGGATCACAAGCACCGCGACGAAGGGAAGACGAGGAGGAGGTGTTTGAGAGTCAGGCCAGTCAGGCGGCATCTGAGATGTTACGCCGTGACCCGCGGGAGAGTTTCGAGGTTGCCAGCTCGGTTGGTTCTCGAGATGGCACACCAGCTCCAGCTGAGAAGACGGCCAAGCTGCAGTCGAAACTTTTTGCCGGGATAAACAAGGCAGGGTTCGCAGTAGAGAAGCGCAAATTCAACACCAGCACGGACGGCAATGGTATCGACAGCCGACGAGAAAGCGCCATGAGCCCAGCAAAAAAGGTTAGGTACGGGGGCGGCAATGAGAGCAATGGCCGTGTTGGGTTGGGGATTCGGTACGGCCATGAAGCTTGAAGCTCTTCTATTTTGGAGTTTGTGTGTGTCTCTGTCTGTGGCTATGTCTGTGTGGAGTGGTTTGAAAAGGGTATTATCATTAGGTCTTTGGGAATAATAGGGACGATGTGATGAAGAAGGGACGAATCATGTATTATACCCTGTTTTGCTATGAAGGGATTTAGCTCTTGGCCGGCAATGGCCTCAGACTCAGAGCTGCTACATAGGTATGTAGGGTGTGTCATACCTTAGGTATCCATCCTCCCAGCGAGGTTGCTTGTTTGGATTTTGGTATGCCACTAGCTAGTAGCTACAGTACTATAGTGGGCAAATTGCTACACTTGTTCCCAGCGCCATTGCAGATAGACAATTCCGAGGTTGTGGTGAATGTATGAATGTGTGAATGTGTGAATGTAGCCAAGTGCGCTACTGTCAACTGTCAAAACTAGTAGATACTAGTTAGGTATGTACCTAGGAAAAGCAATAATTAGGGGGCGCGGGGGGCTACAACATCAATGATTGAATGCCTCCAGGTTAATACCTGTACCTCGTAGGGAGTGCCCACAATACCTTCTTAGTGTCTCCCCCACCTGCGGAATCGGCAACCGGCAGTTTAGATATTCAAACCGTACATCTTCAACACTTCCTACCGACCAATTCTCCCGTTCAACTGCCTACTATAGGTACTAACCATGTGTATTAGTAGGTAGTTGGGGTGCATAAAATGCTGTTGGTATGGGGTAGTTATATGGATCTACAAGCCACATCCTCTATATCATTTCTCATTATTCCTAATGTAATGTATTTTACCTAGCTATAAGTCGACACAGCTTCTTTCTTCCTATCTCGTCCTTTATTTCACCTTACTTCACAGCTACCAGTCAAGAGAGCAGTCAAGATGTCGCTTCCCAAAGGTCTCTCCTCCATTCTCGCCAAATCCCCTTCCGATGTCGTCGTCCTCTCATCCCTTCGCACGCCCATATGTCGTTCATATCGCGGTCAACTAAAAGACGCTTACCCCGAAGAGCTACTCTCCGTCGTCCTACGCGCCACCCTCGATGCCAATCCGAACCTTCCGCCCGAAAAAATCAACGATGTAGCTGTTGGTGTTGTGCTCTCAGAACTCGGTGGCAGCAAAGCAGCCCGAATGGCCATGAACCACGTCGGCTTCCCCCACACCACCTCCCTCTACACCGTAAACCGCGCATGTAGCAGCAGCTTGCAGAGCATAGCGAATATCGCAGCCCAGATTCGCACGGATATGATTGGCGTCGGCATCGCGGCGGGCATGGAGAGCATGACGCGGAATTACGGCTCCAAAGCCATTCCCGTCAACTCGTGGCCCGAGCTAGTCGATAGTCCGGTCAAGGATGCCCGCGATTGCATCATGCCCATGGGTCTCACAAGCGAGAACGTCGCCAAGCGGTACAAGGTCGGCCGCCAAGAGCAGGACGAGTTCGCCGTGGAGTCGCACCGCCGCGCCGCCAAGGCCCAGGCCGAAGGCTCGTTCGCGCAGGAGATCGTGCCCGTGCGCACACGCTTCCAGCCGGTGGACAAGCAGGGCAACAAGGTCGACGAGGAGAAGCTGATCGAGGTGACCCAGGACGACGGGATCCGCGCCACGGCGACGTTGGAGGGCCTCGCGAAGCTCAAGCCCGCGTTCAAGGAAACCGGCACCAGCACGGCCGGCAACTCGAGCCAGGTCAGCGACGGCGCGGCCGCCACCCTGCTCATGCGCCGCAGCACCGCCACCGAGCTCGGCCTCACCTCCAGCATCATGGGAAAGTTCGTCGCTGCCACCACCGCGGGCTGCGCCCCCGACGAGATGGGCATCGGCCCCGCCATCGCGATCCCCAAGCTTTTAGATCAGCTCGGCATCGAGACAAAGGACGTCGATCGCTGGGAGATCAACGAGGCGTTCGCGAGTCAGGCGATCTACTGCGTAAGAGAGCTGGGGCTGAAGAAGGACTGGGAGGAGGGCAAGGTCAACCCCGATGGTGGCGCGATTGCGCTGGGACACCCGCTGGGTGCGACGGGGGCGAGGCTCGCGAGTACGCTGATGCATGGGTTGGGCAGGACGGGGGGCGAGGTGGGGGTTGTGAGTATGTGTATTGGGACGGGGATGGGGATGGCGGGGTTATTTGTTAGGGAGTAGATGTCTACTGATGTACTTGCCTAGAGTATTTGAGGGTCTATACGATATCGACGACGACGATGACGATGGTGATAGTACCTTGTACATATTGGGTCAAATCAAAAATTATGCGTACTACAAAAATTTAGGTGCACAGCTACATTCCTGGCATTCTTTGTTCCCGGCGTTGGGACTTGGGCACGGGAGTGGTCGTGTTGGGAATGGCATACATTCCATTGACAATACTTACCTAGGTTAGGTAATTACCTAGTAAATCCATCCATACCGATTTATGTAGTAACCAACTAGGCAGTCATGTACAGCTAGTAAACTGGTAGACTAGGAAACTATCTACTTAGGTAGGCAGTGAGACATGGAATGAGACAGAATCTGTCTGCATCCGGCCCCGTTCCCAAGCTTCCGGAGCTTCGAGAAGACTTGCCTACTTACTTACACTTTCGGGAATTGGGAATTGGTCATAGGCCGGAGGTACAGAAGAGTAGTATCCTTTTTTCTTTTTTTTTTCTTCTTCTCGACGCTTGGTTTACTGGATTGTCAATAGTGGATAGAGAACTGGACACGAAGCAGCAGTGTCAACGATATCCCTTCGATAATATCACGGACCTTTTAATGCGCTTATAGCGTGGTATGCGTACGGCAGATAGGACCACGAGCGCGATATTCGAGGATTATACGCCACTTGCGAATGGTAAACGGACAGAAAGACGAGCAGACGGACAGGCCAACATACTTACAGTAATTGCATGACGGATCGCTCTTGAAATACCTAATAGCGGGATAAAACCAGTGCATAATCGAGGCCAAAAAGGAGAAGACGAAGCGAAGACGGCCATCCACACAGCCAGGAAATTAAAAGGGGCAAGAGTTAATTTAATACCCAACACAAAACCCAAACCCCCAAAAAGACACAACAAAAAAAAATAGAATAAAGAAAAGGAAAAAAAGGGGGGGCATGCTTCTCTTCATCCTCACAGCTTCCCTCGTCTGGCACGTGGTGCTGGCCTTCTTCGTCGCCCGGGACCTCCGGCTGCTGCTCAAGATCACCCGCTGGGCCACCGCCATCTACCTCGTCGTCTTTGGGCTGTTCGTCGCGGAGGTGCTGCGCGAGGGGTTGGTGGTGAATGGTGCGGATACGTGTATGTTTGCTTACCTTCTCTCTCTCTCTCTCTCTCTCTCTCTCTCTCTCTCTTTCTCTCTCTCTATCTATCTACCCATCTATCTCAACATCCCAAAATCCCAAGATCTTAAAGAAGGATGGGAAAAAAAAAATAGAAAAAAACGTGAAGAAAACACTAACACGGCTGCCGCAAACAGTACACTGGGACGCCCGCCTCGCCTGGACCTGCTGGTTCCTCCTCGTCGCCGCCGGCATCGCCGACTGGCGCTTCCTCGTGCCCGCCGCTCTCCTGCCCCTCTGGGTCCTCAGCTTCCCCGAGACCCGCACCCTCCTCAACTACGGGCTCGTCCGGCTCGGCTGGATCGACCTCGTGCACAGCCCTTTGTCGTTTGCGCTCGCGAGGGGGTGGAGAGCTTGGGATGGGGTGGTTTTGGGGGGTGGAGGGGGGAAAGGGGAAGTGGGGATGGGACTGGGGGTCGTGAGAAGGGTGCTGGCGGTTGCGATGGCGCCGGTCGCGAGGGCTTTGGATGCGGTGGTCGCGTGGAAGCCGTGGGCGGGGCCGGATATGGAGAAGTTGAGGCCGGTGGAGAGGGGGGGGTTCTTGGTTGGGGAGTGGTGGAAGTAGATGTTGTTGTATGTTTAGGGGGGAGGGGAAGGGGTATTCGTGTGTGGTGTTGAGAAGAAGATAAAGGAGAAAATAAAGGAGAAGAACAAGAGAGAACAAGAAAAGCACCTAGTCCTTGGTGCGTGTTATACCTATGGTCTCGTTAGATTATCCTGCCGATAGGTAGAATTTCAATAATGAATGAGGAAGTTCGCAGTGATCTGTTCTCATTATAACAGGTTCTTTATTATAATGCTTCCTTTGTTTTTATGTCAGCTTATTTTACTACATATATACTCACGCAGGTCGATAAAAGATGTCCTCTGGTGAAAAGGGGGGGATAAAAGGGGTATGATTGATGAATAGTTTGAGTGTACCACACCTGTAGCATTGTTCCATCCTGCTTTACGATATATAGGAAAGCATTAGCCCCCATATGATACCCTTCCTTTGTCCTACATTATCATATCCATCAATCTCTTCATAGAATACCACAAAGGAAACAAGCCCATCTATCCAAAAGCGAAATCATCCGTAACCAGCACCCTCCAACAATGGCCATCCCAGACTGGTGCACGCCCGCGCCGCGCTCCAGCCTCATCGGCGCCTTCATCTTCGAAGCCCTCAACATCCTGCGCCTCCTCGAGCTTCCCGAGCCCCGCCCCTCCGTCCTGCGCCTGCTCGTCTACTGCTTCAACATCCTGTACGCCTTCCACCTCCTCAGCCTCGTGCGCGTCAGCTGGCCCTCCCTCGACGCCCCCGTCCTCCACCGCCGCGCCGCCAGCGTCGCCCTGTGGATCACCACCCTCGCGCTCTCCGTCCTCTCCATGGTCGCCGCGCTGGTCGCGAGCGACGGCGCGCTGGCCGCCGCCGCGTCTGTCGCGGTGTGGGCGCTGTGGGCGACGCTCGCGTTCAGGTATGCGCGGCCGCCGGAGCATATCACCGGCGAGGAGGAGAGGGTGCTGTATGTTTTCCAGAGGGGCCTGTACGTGTTCCCGCTGCTGCTCGGGATCGGGTTCGCGGTTTCGTCGTGGGCGAGGGGGCGGGTGGATACGGGGTTTGTGAAGATGTGTGTGTGGCTCGCGGAGAACTGTGAGGTGTGCGGCTCGGAGTGGCTGATGAAGCTGCTGGAGAGTGATGAGCGGTATATGGGGTGTAGGTATAGGACGGCGGAGTCTACTTTTTGGGGTTCGAGGACTGGTTAGGGGGGTTGGTGGATTGGTGGGGAGAATAGTGTCACTTTCATATAGGTAGGTAGTTATTCACAATTTACAAGTACAGTTAAGATCCCATGCAAGCACAAAAAAAGTATTTTACTCATAAGTGATTCATTAATGTAAGATTCTTTGAAGATACTGATTGATACCTACCTATGTATAGTTATGGAAATCTAGGCTCAGCTATTCTATCTTCCGGCTATCTAACCAACTCCAATTGTATACATCCCAGAATGAACACCAGCACTAAAGGCACCAATATACTAAGAAGCCGCATCTGAAAGCGTATCATAGACTCAAGAACCGCTAGCGATCCTTCACTCTCCATGCACCTTTCCCACAGACCACGATGATCCCCGTCCTGTGGAGGGGGTAGCTTGTGTCGAACACAATAGTCACAAAAGAAGATGTTACGGTTCTCTTGATGAATGCAGGTAGAAGCTCTGGCGTCGGGACTAGGGTAGAGTGTTAGTCTCTCCATGTCGACTAGATAGTCGTCGTTAGTCGGGGGTGCTGGTGCTGTCTTGGAACGTTCTTCGGGCATGGGTTCACTTAGCCTTGCGTCGATGCTTGCATAATAGCCCATATTGCTTGAAGACCCCAGCAGGGGAGTTGAGTCACTTGGAGGCATGATGGTTATGGGGGAGTTTAGGCTTGACTCAAGCACGAAACAGTTGGCTTTCCGGCACAGGTTTATACACCTACCGCGTGGCTCGACGTGATGAGCAAGTAGACTGGAGAATGAGAAGAGAAACAAACATGGGCTGAGCTCTATTGATACCAAGAGGTAGGCCCGGCATGCCCTCTTATCATAGTTTCTCCCTCTTGCGCAACGGAAAATTGCTTTCAGTATCTGGACATTGGGAGCTACAATGCCTTGTCCTGGAGCAAGATCGGCAAGCCACCCCCGGCGACATAAAGACTCCTTTGATGAGGACTGTGCTGCGTATAAAGGGCCAGACAAGCACTTTGAAAGTAGTTCCTCTCATGGGGGGCTCAGATAAAGAACTCCGGGGAGGAAAGCATGGCTATTGAGTATCAGCGTCATGGGTCGGAGTTCTGAAGCTGAACCAACTTGGGTACGTAGTCTACATAGGTATCATTCATATGAATTAAGGTGGAATTAGCGGAATCAATATATAATTTAACACTATCTGAGTACCAATTAAGTCACATGTACCCCTATACTGTCTGCTATCTGCTAAATATACATACCTAAAAGAATAAACAACTATCACACAGACTGACTATTAACATAGGCGGCTTGTCTTTTAACTATAACAAGAGAATAACCCCCATGTGATATACAAATTAAAAAAACCACGTAGCAAAATAAACATCATCATCAATACTGAAACCTCGAAGACCAATACTTCCTAATATCCCTCCAAGCCCTCTCATCCTCGCCCTCCTGCCTCCCGGGGTCCCCCAGCACCTCATCAAACCCGCCCCTCTCATGCTCGCTCTCCAGCCGCGCCACAAACGCGCCAGCCCTCGTCGGATTCGCCGGCGGCGGGCCGCGCAGGTTGCGGTCGAGGAACCTCCACGCAAGCTTCACCAGCTTCGCCTCGTCGGCCGGGTGGTCCTTGAACTGGCACAGCTCCCGCAGGTACGCGATCCAGTCCGCGAAGCGCCGCCCCTGCGCCAGGTCCGCCGCCGTGAAGTAGCACTCGTCGCGGCTGGCGAGGCGCGCCGTCCGCGTTTCCTCGCGCAGCCACGTCTTTACGCTGCGCTCGCCCGCGAGCGGGATCGTGGGGGGCGGGGTGCTGCTGTTGCTGCTGCTCGTGTTGTCCTTGTTGTTGTTGGTGTCCGGGGGGTCGCGGCCCTGCCGCCGCCACACGCGGTCCAGGAGGTATAGGCGGTGCCACGTGCTTTCGCTGAGGGCCTTGAGCTCCTCGATCTCGGGGATGTGGACGGGGTCGATGAAGGTGTGCTCGAAAAAGGCGTCCGCGTTGTCGGCGACGGTCGCGTCCAGGGTTTGGCGGATGCTCTCTTTCGTGACTTTGCCCGCCCGGCACTCGAGCTTGAGCATGAACTGCGATATCCGGGTCAGGTTCCGCCGGGTCGTGGCTAGGGCGTAGGATACTTGGCGCTGGGCGAATTCGGCGTCTGTGAGTCTGTCTCCTGCATACACCACCGTCTCGGCGTATTCGCCCGAGTCCTCTGCTGCTGGCTCCGTGATCTCACTCTCTACTTTTTCTACTTCTTCTTGTCGTGGTGGTGGTGGTGATGGTTCTCGTGGTGCCCTTTCTCTTAAATCCACTACCGTCTTTGTGTCCTCATCGAAAATCTCTGCCGGTTCTATGACTTCACTCCCAACTTCTTCCGCTTCTTCTTCCTCTTCTTGCGGTGGCGGTTGCGGCCGTTCCGGTGGTGGCTCAACCGTCGCACTCTCATCAATCTTTGCTTTGCTTTTTCCCTTGCCCTTGCCTTTCCCTTGGCCATAGATTCGCTCCTGATTCAGCGTGCGATAGTAGTTCTCGAGGCGGTCATCCTCGCTATCGCTCAAATCAAACAACTCCGGACCATCCTTCCACACATCAACGTCGTCGTCCTCCCCTTCGCCATCGTCGGATGAGAGGTAGGCGTGAAACGGTCTAGCGTCGTAGACGGATATTCTATTGTAGCTCCTACTCATCTTGAATTTGTTAATAAGTAGGTATTGAGATTGTTACTTTTCTATCTACCTGGCGTGTCCCAATGTTGTTGATCTATTTCGGCGTGATATAGTTTGTTCTACCGCCAGATGCGCTCTTTGTTCACGATTGATAGCCGAAAGACACGCCTCGAGTGCTGGCACAACGAGTTCATGAAAGAAGGGCAAGGAACACTTCTTGTTCGGTTTCTTTGATGGTTTCATTGAAGGGCTTGGAAGCCAGTATCGATGTCTCGTCATAATCTAGTAAGACTTTTTGCTGTGAAGACAAATGATTTTATTTTCCCGTACCCCTTTTTGAACCCCCCCCCCCCTTCCTTTTTTTTTATATAAAAAAATTACATTTTGGCATCTTCTCACGACAACCTGATAATCCATCCATCGCCCTCGGGCTCCCCCTTCGCATCACTACCTCCCCACATCACAACACTCTGTCCATCACTCGTCACATCATACCCAAACGAGCTCCGCGGTCCGGGATGAACCTTCCCCTCATGCTCCTGCAAATCCCCAGGCGGCTGCACCTCGACCTCCGCCCAGGTCAGGTTTCCCGTCTCGGCCCCAAACTTCGACCGTATCGCGTCCTTGATCTTGGCCGGCTTGATCGCTTCCGCAACCTTGGTCGTCGTCGCCTTGACTTCTACGTCGCTGGACGGGAGCTGGAAGGTCCACAGGTCGCTCCATTGGAGGAGCCCGCCTTCTTTATCGGTTGCGTCTTGGCGGTCGCCGAAGAAGTAGAGGAGGTAGTTCCGGCCGTAGCCGGTGGTGACGGGTATTAATCCACCATTAGACCGCGGTCTAGGGCCGGGTGCTAGAGGGTTCGTCGGGAAGGAGATGGTCTCCCAGGTGGGAGGTTCCTCGGCGTACAGCTTGATCTCCAGACGATGTATCTCGCTGCTGAGGGTGTCGGAGCCAGAAATAACATACAATGTGTCTCCCGCGACGGCGGCGCTCGTGATACTGGTACCCGGCACGTGCGGCAGCTGGTTCCACGTCTTGGTGAAGAAGTCGAAGTGCCAAGCATCGGTTCGATCGGCGCCGCCCTTGGCCTTCGCGTCTCTGCCGCCAAGGAGAATAAGATTGCCGTCTTTATGCGCCAGCAACCTGGCCTGGCTCCGCGGGGGCGGCGCCCGCTCTAGGTGGCTGGCAGGCTCTAGGGTTCCCCACGAAAGCTTCTCCGTGTCATATAGCCACAGTACCGTGGCACCCTCGTCGAGTGGGTTTCCCGTTTCATCGACACCCCCGTAGATGACGACATGGTTGTTTAATGCGCAGGCGGCGTGCATCGTCCGGGGTGCGGGTATCGGGCCGTCTGCCTCGGCAGCGATGGGCGGCAGCACTCGGTACTCAGGCGTGTCCGTGCTCGACGATGGCAGGGCTATGGAATGCATGTTGGAAGTGGCGAGCTTGCCCTGGCTTGTTTGACCCCCGAAGATGTACGCCCTGTGGGCCAGGATGGTAAGGGTGTGGTGGGACCTAATAAGGGAGGATCTTGAAAAGCCAAGTGTTAGTTGGTGCTTGTTTGTCGTTTTGCATGAATAACGGGAAGGTAGATCGGAATAATAAAAATAATTACTTGGAAGCATCGTCTGATGTGGCGCCAATTTGTGTGAATGTGGCCTTGAGTGGCATGGTAGGCTTCGTAACGACATGGCCAGCTACTCCAGCATAGATGCCGGTTGAAACAACCTCTTCAGCTGCCCATAGCCCTGCTACAATTTCCGCCATCTTGTTTCTCTTCTCTTCTTTTTTTTCTTTCTTGATTCCCCTTTGGTGTTGACTTGAATATTGTTCAAGTTTGAAGCTCAGCTCTTAGTGAGGAGATGATTTATTGTAAAGTCAAGGTAGTGAATAGACTATATACACCTACTATACACCTACTATATACATAGTATGTACAACGCAGTGTTAAAGAGAAGTCCATGGTGATGACGTAGAATCGATGAACCGTACATTACAACGGGCCCCGAATGCGCCAATGACGTAGCATTATAGAAAATTGCCTATTCGGGAAATAGTATACGGCGTAGTAGTAAGCCAAGCAACATGGCATCCTAGGGTGTCATTAAGGGCAGTTGGGTTTGCCATACCTTACCGTTCACGGACTCAAAAGATAGAATCATTGGGCAATGGATAGATTTGGTTTTCTCGTACCTGCATTAGTGAAGTCTTAAAATGTGCGACCAGAGTCGATATTTCTCCTCCTGCTAGAAGTTGATTCTCTATGGGTATACCCTTCAAAAAAAAATAAAAAATATCTACGCCAGTTTTCCCATGTCTCAAACTACCATCTTACCCATCCATGGATCCTTTTGGACTGTTGAAGTAACCAAGCCTGCGCCAATATGCCTCTACGGCATCGCATTTAACCCAAACTTCCGATATTATTATATGGATATATATAATCTTTAATAATCTACGGCTCGCCCCAGATCTCATCGGCAATCTGCCTTACCAGCGACAGCTTCTTCTTCTGGTCATCCATCGACAGGGGGTAGCCGCTCTCGTGAGTGCTGAAGCCGCATTGCGGGCTGAAGCAGATTCTCTTCAGCGCTTCTTCGCGGGTCTCGCCATTGCCCTCCGCGACAAATTCCGCTGCCTTGTAAATGCGCTCCTTGGTGGTTTCCTTGTCCTCTAGCTCGCGAGTCTTGGTGCTGATGGCGCCGATCACCACCTTCTTATCCTTGGGCAGGTATTGCAGGGGCTCGAAGCCACCCGCTCGCTCGGTGTCGTACTCGAGGTAGAACGTGTTGACCTTGAGGTTCTCGAAGAGCTTCTTGGCGATGATGTCGTACGCACCCTCTGAGAAATGCCTGCCGCCGATGAAGTTTCCTCGGCACAAGTGGATGCCCGTGTGGAAGTCCGACGGCAGGTTCTCGGTGATGTCGTTGTACAGTTTAATGTACGCGTCAAGGAGGTCCTCCCACGTCCCGGCGTTGTCCTTATCTTCTTCCCAGCCCTTTCGGAAGTCTTTGGAGCAAAAGTCTATTTACGGATCAAGTTAGCTGATGAAGTGCTAAGCACTCCAGCACCCCAGACGAGTTGGACTTACAAGCCATGCCAGGGTCATCGAACTGGACGTTCCGTAACCCGGCCTTGTATAGCATCTGCAGCTCGGCATGGTAGACCTTGGCCACATCCGCGAAATACTCAGCATCGTTGGCGTAAGCTTCCTTCTTATAAGCACATCCCTGCTTATATCTCATGTGGAACCAGCTTGGCGCAATCATGGTGAGCTTGATGTTGCCCCATTCGCTCTGGGGAACGAATTGCTGAACTAGCTGAATCTCTTGTAGGTTGGACAGCGACTTGCTAGGATTGTGCGACAGCTTGCTCCCCGCAATCACTGACTCGCCGGGCATCACCTTTCTGTCCTTCTCAATCAAGCTGACGACATCTGGGTGGTACAGCCGAAAGATACTAGACTCAGCATTCTGAAGGGCAATGGTGCCCTCTATCTCATCCCAGAAGAGTCCCCAAAAGCGCGTGCGGTTGAACTCGCCTGAGTTCACTGCCTTGAAGCCTAGGTTTTGTTGCAACTTGACAACTTCGCCAACGGCTGTCTTCTCAATAGGCGGAAGTCCTGCTTCTTCCGCCGAGATACCCTTGTCCCGTATGGTCGCACGCACGGCCAGTAAGTCATCGGGTCTCAATAGAGACCCTAATTGCTCTGCGCGGAATGGAGGTGCCATTGTAATAATACCTAAATGTTATAGGAAAGGATTTAACTGTCTTGGAAGGTGAAAGGAGACAAGGACAGGGAAGAGTTGGGTATTCAAGACAGTCGGTTATTGAGATTTAAATACTGAAAAATACTGAAAAATACCAGCTGAACCATGGGAAGGATTGGTCCCCGAATTCTCCGAATGCAGAGTAGCGAGAAGAAAACCATTGCAGACGCTTAACGGCATACGATCGTAGCCTCAGAGAATTAAGATCCTAAGCGTCCCTAGCGCAGGATTCGCGGGATATAGTGCGGGGGATATATGTGAGTGAGACGACGTGGCACAGCAAGTTGTGTGACCTAGAGCCATAACCAACAGCCCCAGCCAGCAGGAGAATTTTGAATTATGTCATGGCACGGAGACCGAATCGGGAACTTGCAGGTGTGACTTACAAGGGAGAAGCGCCAACGACGCCGGGTTCGCTAGAGCTGAACTAATGGGGAACCCACCAACTAACCACCGGGAAGGTATAGATAAAGCAGGCTAGAAAGAATAGACAACCGACGGCGTGATGGTCGAGGATGCATTGGGTGTAGTACTTCCGGCTACGGACATTTCATTCCCCTGACCCAGATACACTTATATGAATTAATGGGAATTGAAAAAAAAAAAAAAAAAAGACGAAAGGTTGTTAATAACGAAGGAACAATTGGACAATACCCAACTGATGGCCTAATGGGATGATTACATCATTGCGAAGTTATGAACAGAGGTTAGAGTCTGGGTGAGGATGGAAGATGTTAACTTCAAGTACGGGCGGGAGGGTAAGAGGAATCGATAGAAGCATTGACTGATAGTTACCTCATATCAAATCAAAATGTGACCTGGACATAAAATTGAAGTAAAAGACATATGTGTTAATGGAAGGCCATTGCGTCAAAAGGAAGCAGAGTAGAAGAGCAAACGTTTTAAAAGGGGTATTTGAAAACGGCCACAGACGAATTGAAGTAGCTAAAGTAATGAAGACAGTAGAATGTGACAAAAGAAAAGAACAATTGTTACATATTTGACTACTTATAGTATACAGAAAAAATTGAAACACTAGAAAAAAAAGAAAAGGCGTTTCAAAACTACGAACGGCTTTCTCCTACAACTCTGCGGTGTCTTTCTTTTTTACCAGACAGGACAGTACAATACACAGCACACTTGACGACGACCCAAGATCCGAATAAGTTTACACGAGATCATGAACATAAAGTGGTATCTACCCAAAGCTATGGTGTTTAACACGCCCTCGATCGCTTGTCTATGAAAACATTACAGATTAGAGGGGGCCTTTGATTTTTATCTCTGGAGAGTCCGTCCCTTGGTAAAAAAAAAATTAAACCACACCACAACCAACTGAACCACTACCTCACATTCGCATTAAATTATTTCCCCACGCAGACGGATTTTTAAGTTAATAAAAAACATCATTCCATCCCCTGTTATTTCTCTTTTTAATTTCTCCCTATTTACATGAATAAGAAGGCACCAGCGACGGCAAGGACGCCTGCAACACCGCTGCCAACCTTGGCGGCGGCGGCCGTGGCGATCGGAGGCTCACCACCACCGCCAACGGGGTAGCTGGGGGTGGGGGTTAGGCCACCGGTGGGCTTCTCAATGCACGACGTGGAGGTGTTGAAGCCACCGGTGGGGCCGGTAGGGTAGGGGGGTAGCGTGTACCCTGTGGGTGTTAGGTGAGGAACATCCACAGCGGTGCTGGGGTACTCAGCACCACCAGTAGGCGTCAAGTGGGGAACGTCAACGGAGGTGGAAGCACCACCGGTGGGCGTTAGGTGAGGGACATCGACAGCAGTGCTGGGGTATTCAGCACCACCGGTGGGCGTCAAGTGAGGAACATCAACCGAGGTGGAGGCGCCACCAGTAGGGGTCAAGTGGGGAACATCGACAGCGGTGCTAGGAGTGCCGGCAGGGTACTCGGCACCACCGGTGGGGGTTAGGTGAGGAACATCAACCGAAGTGGAAGCGCCACCAGTAGGTGTCAAGTGAGGGACATCCACAGCGGTGCTGGGGTACTCAGCACCACCAGTAGGCGTCAAGTGGGGAACGTCAACGGAGGTGGAAGCACCACCGGTGGGAGTGCGGTGGGGGACGTCAACGGAGGTGCTCTCAGCAGGGTAAGCGGGAGTCTCAGCGGGGTAGTCCTCACCACCGGTAGGGGTGTTTCGGGGAGTGCTGGCACCGCCGGTAGGCTTGGCAGGGGTGCTGTAGCCACCGGTAGGGTAAGGAGGAGTAGGGACCTCAGAGGGAGGAGTGAAGGTCTCGACGGTGGAGCAAGGGACAAGAGTGACAACCTCCTTGGTGACGGTGACAGGGGGCTGAGTCTTGGTCTGAGGGGGGTTGGCGGGGTGCTGGGTCTGGGTAGCCGGGCAGATCGTCGTGTAGACAGTGGTGTGGACGAGGGTGGCGGTGGTCTGGTATCCAGCCGGGCAGTTGGGGACGTTGACGGCGCACTGGGTGATGGTGAAGGTCTGGGCGTTGGTGATGGTGCTAGTAACGACATCGCCACCGTTGTATCCAGAGGGAGTGCCAGGGGGACCAGTGATGGTGGCAGGAGGAGCACCACCGGGGATGGAAGCGTGGGCAGTGCCGGTGAATGAGATACCGGGGCCAGTGGGGGTAGGGATAGCAGTAGGAGTGTAGTCGGGGTGCTCGCAGATGGTCTTGATGGGCTGGGTGAGGAGCTCAGTGGAGATTGAAGGGGCGAGGTGAAGGTTCAGGAGATCCTCCACAGCGACGTCCAACTCGACGGCAGCACCGATGTTAAGTCCGTACTTCTCGGTGGAGAGAGGGCACGAGGGGGTGGCGCAGAAGAAACCGACATACTCCAACAAGTTGGCGAAGACGGCAACCTCAAGACCGGCACCGATCTCGGGGAGGTCTAGGATGGGGAGAACGTCGTCAATGTCAACCTCAGCGGCGACACCGAGCTCAACGCGGAGGCGGAGATCGGCAATGACTTCAGTGCATCCAATGCGGACCTCGATGGGGAGGACCTGGACGGAGAGACCAGAGAAAGCGGCGTCGAGGATCTTTCCAGCCAAGATATCAGTCTCGATGTGAGCCTCATCGGCAAGCTTGACATCAATGCCAGCGGAAAGGTCGATCTCGGTGTGAGCACCGATGACGAGGTCGAGGTAGACCAGAGCGTCAACGTTCAAGCCGGGGAGCGATAGCTTGATGGGAGCCTCGGGTGTGAATAGGTTGACCGCGATGACGGCGGCGGCGCTGAGGTAGACATCGAGGTCGAGCTTGGCCTCGATGTTGGAGAGCTTAAGGCTCAGGGCGGGGACGACATTCGCGAGGGAGATGCTGGCATCGATGGTACCCTTGGTGAAGCAGGTGTCACACACAACGGCGACCTCGACTTCGGCGGCGGCACCAACAACCGGGGGAAGGGCGATGTTGGCAACGACACCAGCCACGAGGGTGGTGCCGCTCAAGTCTACACCAATATCCACGCTGGCGGTGATGGGCTCGCTCAGGTCACTGGGGGTGTCTAGGTTGAGGAGACTTCGCTCGACGGGCACTGTGGCGCTGGCGAGCGATGCCGCCATGGCCACGGCCGCGGAGCCGTGGGTTGAGAAACGCATGGTGATTAAAATCAGGCGCAAAAACGGCAAACTGTTAAAGAATGGACTGGAATAAAAATTAATTCCAAAGAGAGTGTACTATGCCGAAAAGCACAAAGGAATGACTATCTTGGCCGAGGCTTGATGATGGAGTGAGGAGGGAAGAGAAGAAGAAACAAGACGGCAAGTGACGGCCACGGCTCGCTTTTCTATGTCTTCATCTGAAATGAGCACCACTCATCGGCCAAGGGGCATCAGAAGCCTACCCGGCCACCCGTGATTAGGCAAGCCCATTAGTCTGGAATCGTTCTTTGCCCACTGACTTAGCGGTCAAGTTCTATTGACCTTTTGACCTAATTCAGATCGACAATTAAGGCAAAGGTTCGACAGCCCTAGCCAAAAGCTACGCCCAAGCAACCCAAAGTATCGAATTACAAAGAGAATATGGTAGCTGTATGGATGTGTATGGGTGTGTATGGGTGTGTATGGGTTAGGGACAGGGGCTCTGCTCGTGCGTGTCGTCCCCTCTCGACAGCTACCCTTGTGGATCTGCCAGGGGACGAGGGTAACAAGCGAACCCAGTTGACAGGGACCTTAGCAAGGGGTACCGTCTCTTCCTGCACCCTGCAACATTCATTAATCTGTGGGGTTGAGTTGGGTGCGCACGGTCTTCATTCAGGAACCGGCAGAGTGAAAAAGGGGAAAGGGGGTGCTGATGTTATCCTAGATAGGTAAAGATGATGGCTCCAAAATTTCACTCCGAAGGCTTAATTGGGCAATCAGGCGAGAGGAGCCAACGTTGTAATGTTATGATAGTTTTTTTTTTCTTCTTTCTATCAAGTGTGAATTGGCGAAATTCCATGTATGTATCAATATTGGATGGGAGGCCCGAATACATACAACCAACATTTACTACTATCCATCTATTTTCAAGCTTTTGTTCTCATTAATTATTATTTGATATTTGATATTTGAAATTTGCTACTTACGTACTACTATTCAGAAATAGATATATAATTACCAGTGATAACATCCCTAGAAAACCAGTCTGTTAACCCAGACAAGTTCATCGACTGTTGATCTTTCTGATAAGATGACCCTCTCTTAATTCTTCCATGGAGTCCCTCGCGTGCTATAGAACTTTTCGGCAAGTCGGGATGACGTGAATGTCTACATCAACGTCCGGCGTGCCATATCCTTGATTAGCTTAGCAGGTCTAGCTAATGTTTACTACGTAGGTACTCGTGTTCACCACCTCTATTCTATGTGGCGAGCATGTACTCTGGATGGGAAGAGTTAAGATAGGGATCGGCATAAGTTATCTTGGCGTGGACCGGGGGCTGACCCTGTGGATAAGGGGGCGGCACTGCCGCTGCGGCTGCGACTAAAGAGCTTAGGTCGGCGGATTCTAGATGTCAAAACGGGCGAAATTGAAGTTGTCTCTAACTATGTGGTTCTCTGTAGGTAAAGCCCAGCAAATCCACCATCGTCGACGGTCCACCATCATCAATCACTAGCAGGCTGCAGGTGGCTAGTAGGTAAAAGGGAAAAGTCCCGAGGGGTACCAGAGACATGAACAGCCCTACAAATTACTCGGGGAGTTTAGCTGGCTGGCCTGCAGAACTGCCACACTAGGCTATCATCCAGTCTGTTCTCTCGTTTCGACAGGTAGTTTCCGTTTCGAATATCTGGTCCTCTATGTTATTTGACTCCACGTATTCTAGCCGTTTTCTCTATAGAAGACCAAAAGGTCAAAATCGTGGACTAAACTACCACAGTACTACGCCGTAACATACCAACACATACCAGCATACCTAGTAATAGCTCACCTAACTACCTGGTATGCAATATGAATATTTTGCTGACAAGTTACTACTATCATAGTACTATGTAAATGGTAATTATGTTATACCCGGTTTGAGAATCTGACATTTGTGACTAACATGTATGTAATTTCCTTTCATCTTACTTACAGTGCCTCCCAAACCTGCAGTTCCATTCATGTAGGGAACCGTGAATCGATCAATGAATTGCATGATCACAGCACAGCATCGACCGATCCATTTCTTTACTAAATGCATACTACATAAGTAACATAACTCATAACCTACCTAGTACCTACAGACTACCTACAGTACATGCAATACCTGAATCCAATTTCAATCCTTGGTGACCAAAACGCGCGAGAGTTGAGGGTTTTAAATCGACATGTCAGCTTATGTGGAAATTAGCTGTCTGTGTATTTTATCTGCTTCGTCTTGCAGCCAAAGACGTGCTCTCCAAAAATAGGTAACTGATCTTAACGGTTAAGGGTCCCCTTGCAAGTCGAAGTCATGCTTAATATCCATACATACCTACCTACTTACCTACCTTTGCACATCCCTAGATAGCCGGGCCTGGAGATCATACATTGAAGTAGATGAAGGTGTGCCTATTCTTAGGACGAATGAGATCGGGGATCCGTTCGTTGTGATATTTCACGTAGATAATGTACTATCGCCGACCGTTACCGTCGCTTCGGCGCAACACAAGATGGTCTAGACTGTCTGTGTGTCTTAGATGGCTTGCCGTCGCCTCGTGTTCAATGTTCAATGTTCAATAATGTCTCAGACCGTTAAACATCAATGCTTTCGGTAGCAAGCTACAATGTACCTATGTACCATAGAAACAACATTGAATCCCTTCAATGTTCCTCAGAGGTCTTTGACATAGGCACCTACAATAATCAACTACCTGGAATGTAAGTCGCTACCAACGGTTATAAATCTGACTGACGCGGGCAACTTCAAATTCCCTCGACAACCACTATGTATGCAGGCACTCCTGCACGTTTATTGATGCCCACATAGTTATTAACTACAGTAAATGTATGTGGTTGATTCGTATCAATGGTATCATGATATTATATGTACTTACCCAAGTGGCTTCTTACTACGCCGTATGATACATATGTACATGTCACTATTGTAGGTATGTGCATACAGACCCGTTACGGCTGCAACTCACCAACAATCATGTACATGGCAGACCATGTATGTAGGTATGTAGGGCTTTGATAGGCCCACTAACCCACTTACCTACACCAATTGCCGGCCTCTCGTAAACGAAAATTGAGTGTTGATGTTGGCCGAAAATACGGCACGACAAATGATGCGGTGACTATTATTTGCTTTGCTTCTTTTCCTTATTCGAAATCGCCTAAGGTTAGGTTAATAGTATACGGCCTGTATAGAACGGCTGAACCAATATTGACGGGTAAACACCTCCTAACTTCTCAGCTAACTAGCATTACTAGTATCATGGATACTATGTAGGTAGGTTACATAGGTACCCGGCCACCCACTACTGGCAGCGGACGACTTCCGTTGTGGACTCCTTTATTCGCGCTTACAGCGTTAGACTACCTAGGTAGACAGCTCGTAATAGGCTTCCACATGAACTACATACATGTATCCCAAACTTCAAATCTGCAACCCGAGGGCTAACAGGCTACTAGATAGCCTTGTTCAATAGCTGCCAAGGCTCGAAAGCTCTTGGGTTTCTTGATCCATCGCTAGATTCGAACATAATCGGGTTCATGTTCGCCACGACATTGGTTGAAGTTTTGGATATCTGCCCCTTTGGGGTCATCATAGATTACGTACCTACTTTTTCTTACTGTCTATACCGCCATCGTCTTCTTTTTCCAAGCTTTCCCAAGCTTTTCCAAGCGACATAACTACCACTTAGTTCACACACCTACAAATTCAACATCATATCATAGATTTGTAGGTCGGTACCTAGGTATGTACGTGATGGGCTCTTACGGGGGGCAAGCAGTTGCGTGCATGTGAAATTCCCAGAGATTCAATAACTCTAGTCAAGCGGCGTAGCTCGATGTTCCAGATTGTTCTCCCGCAACTTACACCGTAACTACTAACTACATTACATTACCTACAGAATAGGGAATAGGTCATCCAGGCAAAAAAAAAAAAAAAAAAAAAAACCCAAAGATCCAGTGTTATTCTATTCGCACGGTAACTACCTGACCTAGCCAATTTTGTTAATAGAAAAGAAGAAAAATCTGTGGGCTGATTTCCATGCTAGTCGGATGATCCGGGCTTTTCCGGGTCGCTGTCGCGTTCAAGGATTCACGAAAGTAATATGTATGTACTATGTAGGTAATAGTGATGCCTACATGTATGTTCCCTATTACCATAACTAGCACAGAGTAATATCCCATATTCCCATGTTGAGATTGGATAGTAGATATAGTCTAGCAAGGGTTCGTCGCTTATATCCTATAGGCTGTGATAGACACTAGACTGCAGGAACAAGAGGCACAGCATCATGTAGCGCATAGTCTACCTGAGTCTAGGTTCAGCCTCAACTAATGCTACATTGTAAGTATCTAAGTAGGTAAGCAGGTTGCCTATGTAGGAATGCAGGAATAGACGAAGCCTCGATCTCCAATGTTGCCACTTCAAGCCTTGGGGACGATGGCGAAACTTGCTTGTTTTGATGATATCTAGCCGCCAAGTGTATAAACAAGCCTTTGAGTGATATTGCTTGTTTTCTAGGTTACGCGTTTTTCCTGGGATTGTTCTCTCGTCCATCGAGTTGTAATTTCCCTAACCAGATGTATTTGTGAACGAGCGAGCAAGCACGCAAGAGGACTGGCTTGCTATGTAATTTCTGAGTAGCCACCCCCAGACTGAATCAAACACAATGACCCCCTTTAGTCAAGCACGATAGGGCCAGAGGCATACATTCCTCCCCCTCCCAGCTGAGCCGCAGCACCTACACAAACACCAGGACTGTGGGCATCTTGGCTCATCGCATCAATCTCCATGCCATCATTGTCATTGTCATTATCATCACCATTATCATCGTCCGAGCTCGAGTCGTTGATCGTAACCACACTAGCATCTTTGACGAACAGACTTCGTCCCCCCAGGAATTCCACCTCGCTGTCACTTTGGTCGATCTCGCGTTTTCCGATATACTGCACATCGCTATCATAGTCCAACCCTCCCCCATATCCGTCGTGGTCAGACTCCTCATATTCACTGACAATATACTCCTCCTCCTCCTCCTCGTGCTCGGACTCCGAAGAAACCTCGTCGGCATCCGGCAACACCTGGTCGTTGTGTTCGAGCCACCGGCGGAGGTGCTTGAAGAGCGTGTGGACGACCAGCGGCGGAAACGCGTTCCCGATCTGCTTCTTCTGCTGCGGCCGTTGGAACCGCCAGTCCACCGGAAACCCCTGTAGAACGGCGTACTCCCGCGGCGTGAAGTCTCTCCGCCCGCTGTAATGATAGTTCCCCACGCCGCCGCCGCAGGTAATGGTGCGCGCGAGCGGGATGTCGGGGTTCCAGCGCGGCTTGTGCAGCCGCTTCAGCTTCCCCGGCTCGTGGAGATCGTCGTACGCCGCAGCATCTCGGGGGATTTTACGTAGCATCTGGCGGACCGTTCGGTAGGGCTTCTTCCCGTCTCCGGGCTTGGGCTCTCTAGAGTGCGTCGCGGCTGGGAAAGGGGGGAGCGGCTCGCCTGGACAGGAGCCGAGCATGACTAGACGTTGGCGCTGCGACGGCGCCCCCCATTCGAGCAGGTTGACCACCCGCCAACGGATTGAGTACCCGTGCTGCGTGAACCCGTGAATCAATGCGTTGAAGTAGAACTCGAACCGGGGATGTAGAATACCAAATGTTTGCTCCAATGTGAAAATGCGCGGGCGTAGAATCTTAACCAGCTCGTGACAAGAGAAGAGAATTGCGATGTTGGCCTCGTCGTCAACGCCTGGAGTGGTGTGGGCTGGGGACCAATATTGGCACGGCGGAGAGAGATGTAGCACGTCGACGCGGTAGGTGGAGGACCGCATGGATATGATGAAGTCGTACATGTTCTCCTGACGCAAGTCCACCTCGGGAAATTCTAGTCGGTAGGTGTTGCAAGCCCCAGGGGCATTGTCGCAACTTAGTTTAATACGAAAACCAGCCGATCGGGCACCACACGATGCTCCTCCAGCTCCGCAGAACATGTCGGCGAGGGAATATTGTTGGCCTGGCTTCTTGCGGGCCCATGTGATATCTGACATGTCATCTTGGACCTCAGGCACATCGACGTTAACCGTTGGCTTCAGGCCCTCTGGTTCCTCCGTGATGTAAGACCCGCCGAGTACCTTGCCCCCTCGCCAGGTATTGATCAGGTAAGAGCTAGAAGTACGGAACTTATCCCTAGGAACCTCCTCGGCAGTAATACGCGCCATGACGAACTCGTGAGGCGGCTTGTGATTCACACGCTTGAGAGTGTCGACCCATATACGCTTGCACTTCCAGCGGCATACAAGTGGCCCTGTTTCTTCCACCTCTGCAGTGTCGTGATAGATTCCGCCCTGGAACCGAAGCTCGGGAAACTCCTTGTTCGTGATGTGGCAGACTCGAGGTTTCTGTACCATATCGATGGAAACTTCGATTGCGGCCTGGTCCTCGTCGGGTCGAGTGTCGTCTTGGTCTACTTCGAGTATCATCGCAAGTTCGTTCCGTAGCCGTTGTAATCGCCCTCGTAGGTTTCTTGTGCGAGTCATCGGTAGGCCCCGTAGCACAGGGCCAGACTCGGTGATAATGATGAGTTTGATATAGAGAAACGAGGCTTGGTTGAGCTCGGGGATTGGAGTTATCTCTACTGTACTCCCACACTTTAGCTCCATGCCGTTATGTTTATAGCTGTCTACCAAGTAGTTGGGTAGTGTTATTGAAAGATTTCGCTTCGGAGGGATAACGGTGCGTGTTCTTCGCGGCAACTTTCCTACGATAGGCAGATCAACTGGCTCGGGTTTTGTCAAATCAATCACTTCGATCACCTGGGCAATTTCTGGTTCAAGCTTGATCTCGTTCTCTCTCTCCGCCTGGTCCGCTTCTTCGTCATATTGGTTTTGAGTGAGGTCGATCATGGCATGTCCTGTGAATGAAGGCATCTCTTGGAAGCGGCGCTCGATCGCCGCTTGCACGCTATCTGCTGATAGCTCCTCCTCTTCCCAGCCGCTCGACGATAGATCCATGATGTAACTCATGATGGCTGCTGAACTAGTTCTAGTAGTAAGAATTAGCAAGTTGTTGTATTATAGTATGATAGAAGCTTCTATACGTAGTGCTTGGGGAAACATCTAGTGCTTCAACGATGTAGGTTGAAGAAGAGGAGCAAGGAATATGGCACCTCTACTGACCACGATATGGAGTAACAAAATCTAGACTTGGAGTGACGAGACAAATCGGCAGCCTACCAAGAAAACCCCTGAAGTAAACTTGGAAGGTGGTAGATCGAATTAGGAAGAAAAGGCACAGAGAAGTAGACTATTTTCTCCATACAACACTAAATATCTAGGATGTCCCAGTGAGATTAACATCCCCATTCTATAGACCTAAGAGCACCAAGATATAGCATATTGATTTGTTAGAGAACGCCCCTCTTGCATGGCTGACGAGAAAGGGTTAAAGATTCTTATTGCGTGTTCGTAGTTGGTGTGAATTTCTGCCTAGAGGGTGACAGATAAAGGAGATGTGCCTGCCTTTCTAGCAAACACCAAAGAAGGCCTGATCAGGCAGAGAACGTGGACGTTTTGTTCCTATGAAATATAAAAGACAAAACGATAAAGGTAAGCTATCTATATACCTACAAACCTACTCTACATATAGAAGAAGCTATACGAGCCAAGGTAGTAGACGTCAAAAGCATTGATCGATATGATGGGTAAAGTAAGTTGTGCGATGTTGTTCAACTAGTTAAGACTAGAAGAGCTTACATGGAAGTGCACCCCTTAAGGGGTAGATGGAGTAAGGAGTTCAGCAGCCGTGGTCTGAAATAACTTATACAGGAAATATTCACATACTATTTCGGTGAGAATAGGAGTCGAGAGAGGGGAAAGTGTGAAGTTAGGCAGATGATGACTTGTCAGAAATCAAGTGAGTCATATCAAGCATAGATGTGAAGAGCTGTGAAGTCGGGACAAGGAGAGAAGAGGCTCCGAGCAAAAGCAAAAAGCAAAAAGGTCAACAAGGGGGGTGGGTGTCTCTGCTGACTAAAACTCTGATTCGTATACATAACTTCTACAAACTCCTGACTGTACCTAACGTATACAAAGAGCTGGGATAGTATCCTGTCGGGTCGTCAGGGGGCTATTGGTTTGAAGGTAACAATAGTCTGTATAATTGTTCAAGTGACTATTTATAGTAAGTTTGCTAACCTAGGTGGCCCATACGCCTCGCACTATTTTGCATTATCAAGAGTGATAGCTTGGAATATTCTTATGCTGCGCATCAAGCCTCGGGCAGGTTTACATCGCAGTTAAGCAGGGCTTTATTTTTTGTCACAATAATGAAATCATCACTCTCCATTTCGAAGTCCGAAGCCTGGATATCCTGGAATTCGAAATCGAAGTGTCGAGCAATGGTCGCGAGAGTAATGTATAGTTCGGCCCACGCAAGACTGGAGATTATAGAGTTGGGGCTCAAAGCTTCCTCCAGCTGACAAGTCTTTACCGCGCGTTATTAGTGATTTCCAGACCATAGTGGGCGCAGTCTTGGAAACTGTGTCCAGCGTAATGAGATTGATGCTATATCACCTGTTTAGCAACGCCGAGATCCTGCAACGTCTGCGCGCTGGGCTCGCGACGACAGCTGGTGCTAGTACGGCATCGTCTTCTTCTTCTTCTGAAGATGTTCTGTTGGAATTAAAAAGGCTAGAACAGCTCCCATACTTGACGTCCATTATCATGGAAGGGAAGCCAACTTGCCTGGATAAATCGGAAGAAGGTTGCAATGTTCTCGTCAACAAATCTCAATATGAGACTAACATCAATCGACTTGGACACTGTTAATCAGGGAATATGTTTGGCAACGCGCCAAGCGAAACCCGCGCTCTGGAGCATATATGTCGTGCCGATATTGAAGTCATCTTTATCTAGGCTTCCGCACGCTTTATTAAGGGTAATTTCACACGAGACATCCTGCGAAAGAGCGGCTACAGCAGCTCCCAAGTTGATGCTACTCCCAAGGCGCTGTGAGATCCGCATACATAGCTTGTTGATATTGCGGGAAATGAGGTCCTGTCGTGCAGTCACTGTAGCCTTGCTGAAGAAGTGATTCAGCGGCAAACGGCAATCTCTATGGAGTTCATGCTGAGGGGTGCTATTTACTGGCCCATTAGCGCCATAACTGTGATGTGCGTGCTACGGTAACGGACCAGATAGTCGAGCCATTGGCGGAGAATGCGTTGTATGTGAACTCATACTTATTCCAGCGCCCGTCTTGGCAGTAAGGCTTCTCGAAAAAACCGGGATCGCTGACGTGAAGTTCGTACGGGCTAATACGGACGATAGGCCCTGAGCCCAGACGAAAAGCAAATCAGAGGAGATATTTTGAAAGAGGAATTAAGTTTAAAAGGTCGATGACATGAATAAGTACCATAATTTCTATGCATTTCAGAGATTTTGAAGGTATACTGCCCCTTGCAGATGATGTCGTAGAAGCCCGAGCCAATAAAACAACACTGAAAATGCCACACGTTTAGACACTCCAAAAGGCTTGCATGTATGTTACACATGTCGGTTTCTGACATGTATCTCGGAACCCTTCTTTCTTTCTTTCTTTCTTTCTTTCTTTCGTTGATACGAGCAAGCGCGGAGCCGAAGCAGACCATGCGTACCTAGGTAGGTAGCTAATAACAATCATAACAAGGGAGACAACAGATGGAGTTGCCAAATATTCGCAGGGCAGTGAGTGCCCCTTCCAAGTCGAGCTCTCATTTCTCCCTACTTCTCAGCTCTTGAACTTTGAAGCTTTTCAACGTCTATCAAAACATATTTACCTGCTAGGCACTGTCTACCCGTGCTATCGCCATGGCCGACAAACACTTGTCCGGGCCGGACTCCTCGCCTGAAGCTGCCTCTGTGGTTGCCGAAAATGTAGGGTTTTTGTTTTGTTTTTGTGTTTTTGGGAGAAAGAGAGTTGCTGACTTGTTTACCTGGGATCAGGCCATTATAGCTGTCCAGGCTGGAATGATGTGCGAAAGAAAGAAGGAGATGGCACAAATACCAATCGGTCGGTGTTAGAAGAGGGGGAGAAGAGACTTTGAGGTGACACGCTGACGCGCTGCTGGCACTTTATTCGCTACCCTTGTCATTTATAGCGCGTCGCTCTTGGCAAAGAAGGGATACATACATAGCTGTAATACTTCAACTTGTCAAGTTAAATTTGTAGCCTGCAGCTTAGTCATCTAGGATATAGTTATCTAACCTAGAAACTACATAGTATCACAAGTCTCCGTCGATAACCGACGGATGCTACACTCTATAACCGGACTATTTCTATCAATGTATTATGTAAACTTCTTCCTCCACCAACGATTTCCGTCGGGGAAAGTTATCTCTCCTTCTCGGTTCGTCCACCTCAACTCAGTTACGATTCGCAGGCTGGTTAAAGGCAAATGCCAACTGTTACCGACGGTAGAATCATACTAGAATGAAACCTACCCGTAATTCACGTACTGCTGGTTCTGAACACGAGGTCCCACCCCAAGCAACCGTGCCTTCTGCTTCTGCTTCTTCTTCTTCTCCCAAGCCCGCAAAACGCCCGCGCCCCGTTACGGGGGAGAATCCGCCGGCTGAAGGATCCACCCCGAAAAGACGCCGCCGAGCATTTTCCTGTCTGTCGTGCCAGAAGTTGAAATGCAGATGCGAGTACGACCCTGGCACCCAGGCTTGTCACCGCTGCCAGACTTTGAGGTTAGCCGGAACCGGGGCTCTTGGCAGTTTCGAGCCGTTCGCAAAGCTCCGACTGACTGACTGACTGAACTGAACTGACTAACACGTCTTCGTGTGAAGAATTGAATGTTCGCTTCGTGGGGAGCATGTAGTATCTCCTCCAAATCCTAATCTCGACTACTCTAGCTCAAATGTGGAAGAAAGGTAACAGATAATTGAGTAGCATTTCTCCTATCTCTGTACCTGCTTACATGGGTACTTTTCCAGGTTACAGCGTTACGAAGAGGAACTCCAAGAGATCAAGAACAAGATCAAGGACCTGACGTCTAAGGGCCAGCCACACGATAATGATGAGGCTATACCCAGCAAAGGCGATGCCTATCTGGAGAACGCTTCGCGAGTATCCCACACGGAGCATGAGAATCCCGGTCCTGAGTATTTCTCGACCCCAGCTGACAAAGGTGCGCAAACTGCGCCGATTGTAGTGCTCAGATCGATATCGCAGCAGATAACAAGGGGCTATAGAAGACTACTAGGCCACATCAATATAGATCTTGTGCAGCTGCAGCTACTTGATGAACATACTGCGAATGAGCTGATTCAGCTGTAAGTTTAGGGATCCTGCTTGTCTGCCTGCCTGCCTGCCTAGGTAGAGGTACCTGTTCATCCCAATTGACCTACTAACTCGCCTCCAGCTTCTTCCGCTACCAAGGGCACAATCTCCTCGTATGCGGCGTCGATGACCTAAATATAGGCAGCGAAAACCGCAAGGTATCAGCCTTCTTGCACAGCGTATGCTGTCTGATCGGTATAGTCTACCGCGACGACATATGCGGGACCGCCATGCACAGGCAGATATACGAGCAAATCAGGATCACGCTTGGACAAGCTCTCCTATCTAGCCCGCTTAACCTCGAAGAGATCAATGCAGTGCTGATTATGAGCAACAATGCGAATAGCCCGAGCAGTGTGAGTAAGCAGTCGGGTTCTCTATGTACCACGCCATGTACCTACCGTATCTGAAATAAAACTTTCCGGCCTCTAACCAGTAATGATAGAACGGAGCTGAATATGTTGATAGCTGGCTGTTAACCGGCTACTGTGCCAAGCAAGCCATGCTCAGCATCAGCTTTTCAAAGATTGTGAACAACATCAAACAGGGCAGCTTGACGAGCGAAGACCACAAAGCCATTCACCTGTGGTCCAAGATATGCCTCCACCATCTCCAGTGAGTTCCTGGTACGCCGATCTTCCGTTCTGCTGACTTTTGGGACTTACATACCGACAGCTGGGCCGCTACAACGGGAAGGCCATCCATCATACCGAACCATTATATAACCCAATGCAACATCCTACTCAGCTTCTACCAGGCTACCATGCAAGACGGGATGCTGGTTGCCGAGATCATGCTCTACTCCACGCTGCACCAAAAGCTAGCTCACCAGTCGTACCTGGGTAACGGTGGTGAGTGCAAGGAGTTCTTGTCGTGGAAAGAGAAATGGAACCACTTGCTGGGTAAGTTGTACCTCAGTTTATACCAGTAGAACATACCCCCACTAACAAGTGATCCAGGGCTTCCAACCTCGTCCATGTTGAGAATAGGATACCACGCCGCCTGCCTCATCCTAGCCGTCAGGTCACTAGAAGAAGTCGGACAGGGGCTACGTCCTCGGGCCTTACTCTCGGAGACCAACGACGACAACACCAGCGACGACGAGAACCACGCACCACCACAGCTTCGAAGAACCACGAGCAATGACGGCAACGTCCTGCGCGCCAGCGCCTGCAAATACGCTATGATCGTCCTGCAGACGTTTCTCGAAATGCCGTCCTTCCTCATGGACGCAGTCCCAACCTGCACCTGTCTCTGCATCGGGTACTGCGCTCTCCTGCTAGCACATTACGAAGAGTCGCAGTCGAGGGTCTCGAACCAAGTGAGCATCGATCTGATCACGCGAGTCGACCAGTGGATCAAGACCTCGCCGGGCAAAGCTTGGTCTTTTAAGTACGGCACCCTGGCCAAACAAAAGATTGAGTCGCGAATCAACGGTAGGTCAAGCTCGACGACGGTGCCCCAGCCATCGGCGATGAGAGGACATCCGCATAGTCGGGATAATGTGAGTGCGCCAGTCGGTCCTGGTGAACACGGTATCCATGGGCCTGCCCATGAAGCTACGGAGTACCACGCAGGCGAAGCTTTCTCGGACCCTCAACACCATGAATCCGAGGCGATGTTTTCACTCGACATGTCTGAGCATGCGATATTTCCCAGCATGGAGGACTTCTTCGGTGGTGGTTTCTTGGATTTTATGGGATAAGGTCCGGTTATTACCTACCCAGTACGTAGCCAAATACCATTACTCACGAGCATCTAGTTAGACGTTGAGCCTGTGATAACTAAGTAAAGCCACAAAGATGCGATAATAGCATGTTGACTAGTTATTGGCTGTTGATTATCCACGATCTACCAACACTGGTAGACGTATCAGTCACCTTATCCTATTTTCAGAAGCAAAAGAAAGCAAAAATACCTTGTACCGCTGAAAGTGACTCCTTTTCAACGACCCCAGGAACGAATCCCATAACGCTCAAACATAAACACGAAGCCGCTGAAAACCCCATACTTTTCCTTCTTATGTATACTCATACCTGTCACCACACAGCATCCGGCTCTCCCCCATCCGTAGAGTCCGGTTCCAAAAGCACCCACCGGTCAATCTTCTCCTGCAGCCCCATCGACATAGGGTCCGCCTCGAACTCACCACAGGGCTCGACATCGCTGTCGTACAGGTCCCCCCTGGATACACGTGTCGTGTAGTTGGCGAGCGCCTGGTCAAACGCCGGCATCCGCGTGGCCGAAAAGCCCGCATGCTGCTCGTACATCGGGTCCGTCCACTCGCGGGGGTACAGGCACTCGAGGCACTTGGCGTCGTAGAGGGCGCGGCGCTCGAGGTACCAGAGGAGGGAGAAGATGTCCTTGTACAGGATCTGCGTTGCGAAGAAGGAGCCGTTCTTCTTGACCCGCGACCCCCAATCCGCCACGTCGCACCGCTTCACGAACCGGTACTGCCAGGGGCCCAGGCTGCCGTCCGCGTACTCCGCGAAGCGCAGCGGCAGCAGGATGTCCTTTTGTTCGAGGCGCCACTCGTCCATCGGCCGGTGCGCCGGCTTCACCACCGGGATAGTCTGCTCGTGCACCTTCCAGTAACCCCACACCTAGGGGATGGCGTCACGGTGGTCCGGAGGCACCAGCATCTGCGGTGGCGGCGGCGGGCCCGAGGTTTGCTGCGCCGGCCACATCCTCTGCAGCGGGATGTACAGCACCGCGCCGCCCGTGTTCCGCCGCGTTACTCTCTCGGACCGCCTCAGGTGCTCCAGCGTCATGAGCTCGACGCCCATCGTCTTGCCGAACTGCGGCACGTGCGGCAGCGCGGCGATGCAGACGGGGCTGAGGTTCTTGGGCGGGTCGGATCTCAGCTGCGCCTCGATGTACTCCGGGGGCGCGAAGCGGGAGCCCTCGGGGTTGTGGCGGCGGGGGCTGCGGCGGACGGGTGGAGTGTTGAAACCTCCGGGTGTGAGGCTTAGGTTCTCGATTTGGTAGTTCATGGCGGATATGAGATGTATTTCTTATACTAGTGATTGTATTGGAACGAATGAATATCTAGATAGCAGTATCTTATGTCTGTTGATAGTGAATGAAATTATTCGAAGTGGTAAATAGAAACATTGAAACCATAAGGGCAGTATTCCGATTTTGAAGTTAACGTTCAAGATAATGTTCAAAGTATCAGTGCCTACCTAGAGTACATACTACTAGTAGTAGTAGGTGGGTAACTAGATTCTCGGAAGCATCGTTGATATTGCCATACTTACCTACTCATCTTGCAATTGGCACCTTCTATTTTTACTATGCATTTCAGGGATTGAGTATGGCTTGCATCCGCTCGCGGCTTCCTCTCCCTGAGTCTATCAAGAGGTGATTTAAGCAGAAGGTCGTTCAACCTTGCGCGTATTGCTGGAAACATGTCTACCACCTACGTCCCTACCCTCTCTCGCACACACAAAAACATTGAACAGTCGTGTTCGTTCAAGTTCGTAATACACCGCCACGTCCCGCTGGCTACATTGCATGATCAACACAAAAGCGAAGTAAAGGAGGACGGGGATGTTTTGGGGATGAAGTGCATGACATAACAAGAAAGGCCCAGCAAGATAGATTTGTGGTTTGACATAAGTTAGATGATCAGCAACTTGATTCCTTCGGTGTCACTGCATTGCTTGGCCATGTTTTCTGTTCCTTACACACACGCGCACACAGCGTCGGTATCAAAGAGTTCAATGAGAAGGCATTTCGATTTGCTTGTTAAGGTTGGGTGCGCCTGTTCATGAATGGAATCCGCTCGGTAATGATTTGATGCATATAACTATCATCCTCGGTAGTTATTCTCCATGTCGATCTTTTTGGATTTGGCCTACCGACCTAGTTAGGTAGGTTTGCAACAGGACCCAAAACGTGCCAATGCGATATTGGTACATAACTACACGATGGATCGTCTTGACCGCCCCTTGGGTATATGAAAACGAATGCAGTGAACCAGGACTTTTGAGGGTTTGGAGTTGACCTACATATGTACCTAACTTACACATGTGAATATATGTAGGTATATGTAGGTATATGTAAGAATAGTAGGTAGTATATGTAGGGAGGTCAGTACTAGTACTAGTAGGTAACGTGTGAGTGTTTCTTGGAGATGAACTTCTTAAAGAATCTGAAACAATCCATCCGATTTGTGTACAAGACATGCAAAGCTTAAAACTTCAACAACTTAGGACGGCGGAGATGGCCGTTGAATTTAAAGTCTCGGTACCTACCTAACCTAGTTGAAAATGCAGTGTCAGTGTGTCACCAGTGGAGGTCCACTGTCAACCACTTGCCTAATTCGTCGCTAAACTAAACTGCATTGCACCGTAGCTTTGGAGACTGGGGGAGGCAGGGAAACATCCGGAGCGGCAGGAGCAAGCAGCAGAAAGTTAGCAAGCAAGAAATAGGCAGGAAGGAATAACAAAGCAGCCAGACATGTTGAAAGTTGAACCGTCTAAGAAGGAACTTCAGCCCCACGTGCGTGTCTAAGGAACAGAGGGAAAGGAAAAAAAAAAAAAAAAAAGAAAAAAAAAGAAGTCCTTTCCTCAAAGTAAACCGCCCCACTAAAATCTATTTCCTTTCGACTCATCCTAAGTCGCAACTTTAACTCGAGTCTTTTTCTTTTTTCGGTCCTCTTTTCTTAACTAGAAAAAAAAATCGCCCTTCACTTAGTGACCTAACCTATCTATCGACTACTATTTCGAACTTTCACAGTTTCTTCACACAATACTCCAATTTTTTCATATTTATCTCTCTCCCATACGATCTCCAACAATCTCAGACAGTCTCGGAATCCCAGTGACCATCCTATAGCAGTCAAAATGGTGGAGAAGGTCTACGTCACTTACAACGATGTAAGCAGATCTCATCTATCTCTCCTATTTACCCCGCGGTCCCCCTACTTCTATTGCAAGCCGGCGCAAAAACTGCTCGTAATGCCTATAAGAGAGCAAGTGTAAATATGTTACCAAAAGATAGCTTCTCTAACGGGATATTTGGCAACTTATAGGTGCATAAGCTATGCCAGGAGGCAGCGCCCAAGATATTGGAATCTTTCCAACCTCAACTTATAATCGCCATAGGCGGTGGTGGCTATGTGCCCGCGCGCATCCTGCGCTCTTTCTTAAAGCAGCCTGGCAGCCCTAACATTCCCATCCAAGCTATTGGTCTCTCTCTCTACGAACAACTGCCCGTCACGAACGCCTCAAATGTGAACGATGTCGTTCCAGACCAGATCGGAACCAAGGTCACCCGCACACAATGGCTGGACCTGAGCAGCCTCGGCGAGATGCAAAACTTGGTGGGAAAGCGCATCCTCATCGTAGACGAGGTTGACGACACGCGGACAACGCTGGAATACGCTGTCAAGGAGCTAGAGAAAGACGTCGAAGAGGCGCGTCAGAAGATGGGTGCTGGCCCGGAAAAGACAAAGTTCAGCATCTTTGTCTTACATGTAAGTTGCCACTTGGGGATTCGCCTCAACTCGGGCTTGGCGCAACGGATTGGGCGGATGCTGACAAACCGTATAGAACAAGGACAAGCCGAAGAAGGGCACATTGCCCGCGGATATGATAGACGAATCGCGATACCTAGCGGCCAGGACGATCGGCGATTTATGGATATGTTATCCATGGGAAGCCATAGATATCGATGAGCACGACGAACTGGCGCGTAAGCAACGGACCAACGGGAATGGTACCGCTTAGATCCGGGGGCGCGGAGTTGAGGGCATGGTTATGGTCTTTCCAGAGCGGGTAGATAGGGTAGACAGGGCGTGTTGATAGACACCCAGACACCAGGGGCACCTCGACACACGTCGAGGGTATACCTACTCGCCCTAATCCAAAATCCCAAAATCCTAGAATAAAATAAGACTGAGCAAACGTCCCGAGATACATCCTAGGGAGTAAACTCGAGCGTGATGATATCTTCTGGCGAATTGATTATATTGTCTCGACTCAGTCAGTGGGTATATAAAGAAGTAGTCCGTACGCCTTTCTCTTTCCCCCTTTTCCCACTTAACCCCCGAGGGTCCCCTCTTTATTATGTTTTTCCTTGAGCCTTTTTTCCTGCTTCATGAATTCCCGGATGCCTACAGGCACATTCTTGTACAGTTCATCATCCCAAAGATCCTTGGCAATCTTGGGACTGTCGGCCTTCTTTTTTAGATTTGTCTGCCAGTTCGTCTCACTGCCGCCACCGTCGTCATCCATGCTCATAGAAGTAGCGGGGACGGACAACCCTTCTTCCAAGCCCTCCTTGACTGCGCCTGGGATCGTGGGTGTCGGCGGCGACCGCTGAGCCTCCAGCGCCTTCTCGGCTCGCGCACTCGCAGACACCCACTCCTCCATGTCGTCGCGGAAGCGGTCCCAGACGCAGTTGACGCACCCGCTCATGCAGCAGTTGTCGGGCTCTTGGGGCCGCGGGGGGACTAAGACGCCGGCTATTAGCGTACTGTGGTTCCGGATGGCTTCGAGGCGCTCCGCCCGTTCGGCAGGGCCGGCGAGCGAGGAGCCGAAGATGATACGTGCCTTTTCCTGTGCTGTTGCGGGTTTTGAAGAGGTTTCTGGGCCAGATGCTGGGGCTGAGGCGGAGGCGGAGGACGAGGGTGGGGATGGGGATGCTTTCTTGGGAGGCGGCGACTTTTTCACGGTGGAGCGCGGCGACTTGGGGGACGAGGTAGGAGGCAGCTCGGGCTTCACCTCGGGAATCGGCTGTGGGCGGTTGAGCACGGCTTCGTAGTAGAGCCCAAGCGGCATTGCTTGGTGCGGGGATTCGCCAGGTGTGCCTCCGGGGAGTCGTGCTCCGCTCGAGTAGAAGGCACGAGGGGAGGTGTGGAATTGCTGTCGCGCGAGCGAACCGAGCCGCGAGGCGTTTATCAAGGGTTTGGTGTTGAGGGGCATTGCGCCGGTTGTATCATGTATGTCTTCTAGAGAGAAAATGTAGAATTTATGATAATAAAGATAGGTAGGTAAATGTGGAGGTTAGATGGTAGTATATTTCAATGAAGATCTAAAATGCGACGGATAAAGAATTGGGGGAATAGACGAGATTGGAACCTAATATGAATGAATGCACTTTGAGTTTTCCGGGTTCAGGGAAATTTCGGTTGGATTTCGGCCTTCACGTCATGGGCAAATACATATGGATATGTACATATTAATTATATTGGGTTGGGGGGCAATCTGCAACGAGTAGCAGCTGCATGATGTCACGTGGTGAATTTATTGGGCGGACTGAGGGTGGGACTGCGGGATTACGCAGGAGCCATTTTACTGTAAGGAGTGACAGTTGAAAAAAATAAAAATAAAATAACAGATAAGATAAGCTAAGGAAGGAAGCTTGATCTTAGGCGCGTCAACACCAAACTTATACACACCTTAAGACGCGTCTTTATAGACATGTTTCAACAGCAGCATATATCATATATGTAAAGTTTCAAAGTGGAAAAAGCGAAGGACATCGGATCTTGTCAATCAATTGGATTGCTGGATTAGAATTGATTCCTAAATAAATTAGTTTGGACTTTGGACTCGGAATTGCGTGCAATACAGCCCTGGGCAGAATACTACGCAGATTCTAGGCTAAATCGAGCTGAAGCGGGACAAAACAAACATACCAAAATTATCCGAGTCTAGGTTGACAATACAGCAACGTGAAGACTAGTTCAGGTAGTCAACATTCAACCACTCACCTAGGTTTATAATCGAAGACGCTATGGTATGAAAAGGATATAAAAGTAGCCCGAGAACTTCATGGACTCCTCGGCGCCTAAGAGGCGAAAAACATCGCCCACCACCAACATCCCCGTAGGCGCTTCGACTATACCGCCCTCAGACGAGCCAAATAAACGACCTACACGACGACAGATCCAGTCTTTCGCATCACCAACCAAGGCTAGTCTTGCGCGATCACATCCTGACATCTTGGAGAGAAGGAATGCCTCCCAAGTGCGATCTTCCAACGATACACTCCCTGCGCCAGAAATCAATACTGGAACAGGCGATAGAAATGATGCCGCCTTTCAGGGAGAATCGAGCATCCCGCCACTAGGAGACAATGCAGCAGCAAACAATCGTAATGCACAACAAGAGCAAACTCCCTCAGTCGATTGGCCCGCCAGTCCGGTTCGACGCGTTACTGGAGCTATGGCCTCTAGACCGCGAAGAACACCGAATAAGCCTTCACCACGCCCTTTACCACGACCTTCGGGAGAAGAAGAAGAGTTGATAAATCCATTTCGAGGTCGAGTGTTGCGACGTTCACCCGCTCCTGGTAGTGGTGCGCCGGAGCCGGAAGAGCCAGAACTCCCACCAACTCCAACACAAGTAGGCTTATCGGACCCGGCCTCGATCCAAACTTCTCCTGTGGGCATTCACAATACACCTACTAGACGTCCCAGGAGAAGTAGGGCATTAGCCGAGAGGATTAAGAGTTCTCCGCTCAAACAGCCACCTGTCTTTCCTGGAGGATTCACCAACTTGGAATTTACCAAGGAATCTACGCGGGAAGAATCTCCATTACGGACAGTACAAAGAGCACTCAGAGCGCAGCCCCAGAAACGGAAAAGAAGGCGGAAGTCACATCCGGCTCGTAATATTGAGGAACTAGACCCTCTAGCTGAGAGGAAAGGACTACGAGACTCACTGCTTGCGGAGATCGCTAGCTTGAAGTCGGACTTGACCCTAGCTATCCAAGAGAATGATCGGTTATATCAAGTACAGCAGTCAGGGCGAGCTAGTTCGACATTGAAGGTGCCTGGAGACAAGGATGGTCTTCTCGATTTACTACGTCGGCATGCATTACCCCCTGAAAAGGAGACGCCTCCTCACCCGTCACAAGACTGGCTTGAAGTTGCTTTGAATCCCATTTCATTCCTCCCGTTCAGTAAAACGAACCCTTCGCTTCCATCCTTATTTGCTCCCCAGCAGGATCACGTGGAAGAGAAAAGTGAGGAGCTGCCGATTTCCCACCATCCGGTATCCATGACGGCAGAGGAGGAATTGCCTTATCTGCAAGTTTTTACCCCCTTAGCTTTTACCTCGACTATATCGATCGTACCCCGAGACGATCTGGCACACCTGGGGCCACCCTTGCAAAAACATACCATCTCGGCTTCATCGGTACCTCCAGGTTTATTTGCCGCCAAGATCGAAATGACGGTCAACACGAAAACACTAGCGATTGCCGAGTTGAGCGTGCCCCGCCTCGAACCAACTGCGGCCGGCGAGTTGGGCCCATTTGTAGAGAAGGTTGTCCAGGGCACAAGCACCAGCGCCCTGACGAGGAATGTCAGCGTCGTGACTTGGGCGATGAGCGAATGGGTTCGTGTTGCTACAAAAAGAGCCCGATTCTGGTGCGCCGTTGCGAGGGAACTGGGTACCCGTGAAGGCCTAGCGAAGTGCGCCAAGAAGATGAGAAAAGGTCCGAAGAGGAAAGGTCGTCCAGGCCGACCACCTCTCGTGGACGAGGATGGCGAGGATGGCGATGGGCTTGAGGCGCAAGCCGGTAATAAGGGTAAACTGCGCTTCAGCAAATCAGACCTGCTACCTAACCTGGGGAGGACCAGTTTCGACTTGGAGATGTCAGACCCTGACGACCCGGATGAAATACCGAACGTTCGCATCCAATGGCGCATCGACTTTGACTGGACGGGAGAAGCGCAGAGCAAGATGGGGTTACTGGTTGGGGCACCAGCGAAATGTAAGTCTCCCTGTCCCATGCTGGTTATCAATAAACATGCAACCTTGTCAGGGAAAACAAATCTAACTAATATATCTAGGGCACGGCCACGATACCAGGGGTAGCTTAACCAGTATACCGGATGTGTTTGACAAGTTGATCCAGGAGAATAGGGAACCGATGGAAGCACTGAGAACGGTAGTCGCATTACTGGTCGGGGAAGGATGAAGATGAAAAATGAAGCAGGTACCTAGCATCAAGTGTGCCGACGTAACACCTACCTACCTACCTACCTACTTGTATTAGGCTATGTATACCACCGTGTATGAAGGTGTCAAGACACATCCATTGAAATGGGATTTTGAAAATCAATCGGGGGTTTATGGATAGCTGAACCAGTCAGACTTGGCTGATATTGCTAGCAATGCTTATGCCCTCGCCCGAGCCTAATGCGAGCTTGTGTCGGCTTGAGCTTGGAGCTTGGAGCTATAGGAGTCAATCACACTGGTTGAGTGGATTCGATAGGACAAGCTACATACCTACATAATAGCCACGATGAACTCACTCTAATCCAATTCAAATCCAAGCAAGCATGCTTATGCCATGGAAGTTTACGCGTGCCATTGATTTCAGGTAGGTATTGATATATTTGTAACCTGCTCGTTCGTTCAAAGCGTATGTAGCATCTACTATTAATTAGGTAGGTAGGGTTGGTGCAGAGTTACTACTACGTCACAAGCTTGACGATCGATCAATCGATTTTGATTACTCCTCGTCGCCTTCGTAGCCAGTCAGCCAGTCAGCCAGCCCGTAGGCCTCTTTACGATCAATTGACTGCCCTCAACTTTGAAACCATTTGTATCTATATATCTGTAGGTATTAGGTATAGACCGGACGAGCCTCAATCACTAACTAACTAACTAACTAACAAGCTAGCTAACGAATTCACTGCTTCCTTCCGCCCTAAAAGATGCGAATCTAATCGACGTCGACGCCCAGACGACGGAGGTCCGTCTTGGCCAGCTCGATCTCGGCCACGATCTCCTTGTGGGCCTCGGGCACGTCGTGGAAGGTCATGACGTTCCAGCCTAGGCGGAAGAGGAGGTACGCGCCGAAGGAGACGAGGGCCCAGAAGGGGAGCTGTGTAGAGGGTTCGGGGTTAGTTGTTATCTTGGGGTCTTGATATGAAGGGTGCGAGTGGATGGGAAGGTGGACGTACAACAGGGACGATCTCGGTCTGGACAAGCTCGGGGAGAGGGACGAGCTGAAGGTATAAGGCCAGGTAGAGCTATAGTATAGTAAGAATGGCGATTAGTATATTACTCCTAAATCCACAAAGGAGTGGCAATATCGAGGACAGTATCGACATACAGAAGTAACGAGAAGGCCGAGGGAAATGGTCTGCTGAGCGCGCGTCATGATGGGCAGCGATTTGTTGCGGTGCGGTGCGGTTCTGCTTCGTATTGCTATGCGACTTCGGATTTTAGATTCTTGTTAATTTCGACACGCTCTTTTTCCTTTGCTTCTGTTAGGAATTGAGACGGATTTGTTATTGAAATGAGCGACTTTAAGGTAGGTAAGGTAATTAATTGAGGCTTGGGTATTGAGAGATTTGTCGTTGAGGTCGAGGTCGAGGTCGAGGTTGCAGTTGCGGTTGAGGTGGACAGAAAAAGAATATAATTTATTTAATAATTTATTTAGTTAATAATTTATCGTTGCGCGTCTCTCGCTCGCGGACACATGTCACTCTCAATTGAGCGTGGGTTTCTCTTAGTAGGGTATTTGCATATGTAGCTGATACTCTATGCATATAAAGGGAGGTATGTAGTTAATGCATTAATCAGCAATTGTTACATTCTGCACTTCATCAAACTTCTTTTTTTCTTTCCTTTTTTTTCCTTTTTCTTTTTTCTTTTTCAAATTATTCTAAAGTCAAAGTTCACTTGATCGCGTAATTTATTTCTTGATATCGCCAGATATACACATATAAAGGGTTCGATGACTAGATACAGCTGAAAAGGAAGAAGTAACATAACACCATCTCTAAAATACCCCTTTTCCCCACCCCTATCCTCTCGAGACTCCAAACTCAAGACTCAAGACTCAAGACTCAAAATCTAAGATATATCTATCAAGCCTTCTCAAGCAGGCAACCGGGAAATCTCAAAATATGCCTTCATGTAACCCTGCATTGTCTTCAAATGCCGATTATTGATCCCAAAGCTGCATGAATATATACCTACCCAGACGCACATCAGGCTCTGTACCCCCATATAGGGGCCAATATAGGGGGGTTGGCATCACATCTCATTGGAAGCCTTACGTGACTTTATACCGTGTGTCCCGCGCCCGAGCCATATACATGTATCTTTACCGGGACGTACATCCAACATACATTCATAGAGCGTTCTAGTAGCTCCCACGGCCTTGCTTGCTGGCAAATAAATCAAATCAGCCCACGTCATAAACGTTACACTACAGTGGCCGCCTTTGTTTGGTTTGCTGAGGAATTTTTTAAGATGTTTATTTAGCTATTCTCCCCGAACTTTTCGTGTCGCATTAGAACCCGAACTTTCGGGCTTTTTCCCAATTTTTGCTCAAGATATTCCTCTCCTAGTTCTACAGCCAACTACCGTCTTCCTCCTTCTCCTTCTCCTTCTCCTCATCCTCGTCTATCTTTCCCATACCTTGGAACTCGCAAAAAAAAAAAAAATGTATACATACCCAGCCCCCTACCCCCCCAACAGCACATACCTCGCTCCTCCCTGCCTACCTCCCGGCTCAATACTAGCCTACCACTTCGGCCCCTACGGCATGGGTCCTTTCTCCCCGCAAGGCCTGTATTTCTTGCACGCTGTCGCCCCTAGGCCAGCACCACCCCTTCCGCCGCCTCGGCCACATCCGCAAGCTCTGCCTCCGCCGCCTGCACCGCGCACCCCGTATGGATACCCGGTATATCCCAATGCTTACGTGTGGGATCATGGCCCGAGACGAATATACGCATAGCTAGTGAGCCGTCGTACGAAAACGAACATGCTCTGCTGAGCGAGGAGAAAGAAGACCTGAGGCGTTTACAGCGGAATTGTTGTTAGCGGAGCAGAGTATTGAGGCGAACAGCGTCTACTTTCACTGAGAGAAACAGTTGCTAGTTGAACTGATGGATTGCTGCAACGGCTCCTGCTTGGTTTGGAGTCAAGTACCCAGAGGCAGCAAGCCGGCGTGTATCTTGGTGGTGCGGTTTGGTGGATGACTGCATTTCGGTATCGGTAGCTAGCTCCCGAGCCTCTCACGCCATTTTCGAGAGCTTAGCTGGGACCCCTATGATATAGCCGAATTACGACTATGGCTATGACAGTCAGTTTACCTGTTTTCTAAAAAAGAACGTCGGATTCCTGAAAGGAAAAATTGGTGGCTCTCCCCCTTTGAGGCGCGAGGACCTCTGGTAACTCACGATTAATGTCTACCTACTTACACGCCAAAAATACTACCTACCAACCATCGGTAGTTTTATCAAATCGAAATTTAATGGAAGACATTTAAAGCGTCTTCTCATACTAGCTAGCATATGATGACTTTCATCTATTATTTACAAATTTATGTAGTACATGAAGAATAGTGTTTTCGTTACCTACCCCTTTAACAAGTCTTCATCCCCACACATTAACCAACTGTGTAACCAAATTCTGTATTTCCAAAGGCCGAAGAAGGAGGATTGATCGACTCATTCAATACCTACGCAGACAGGCCGACTCCATACCTCCTATATAAATTTTTATAAATGTACCTCATCCATCAACAATGACTTCGGGCCAGTTGATCCTCACAAACAATTTATATGGAATCGGACATGGAGATGTCACTCCTGTTCTCTTGTGCTTGCCTGCAAAGAATCTAGACGTACCCCGTTACAGTCAATCTGAGTAACCTAGGTTAGACTTCCTATGCATCTCAATATAATCGAGACATAGGGGTTACCTCTCCATCACCAAGAAGTAGTTGGCCAACTAAGGACGATGAGCAAAGAAGAAAATAGTGAATTAAAGCTGCTAAGCAGTAAAAACATTAAAAGAATTAAGATAAAAACTAGGAGGCTAACGCTGAGGTTCATCCTACAGCCGATATGAGACTGGAGTTCGACAAAGATTCACGTTGATATCTTCGTAGACCCGTCTCAATAGATATACCCACCAAATAGTACTAGTTAATCAATTCCCTCCCCCTTACCCTAGTAAGAATATTACACGGGAGCCTCCATCGATAGAACGGGCACGTACGAAAATGGGTATTAACAAGTAAACTTGAGTGTCCATCGAAGCCCCTTTACATTCATTTGACTTAAATACCATCGCCATTAAATTCAGCTATCATAATAAAGACAATCGCCTGCCTGCCTCGCTCGTAAGCATTATGAGGATTAGTCGAGCATGATGTCGTGGTCTATCTAACCCAGTAAGTATACATCAAGACTACTCTAGGGAGCCAGCTCAAATCCACCTTTTCATCTTGATGCGGCCCCCTTTCCTTCTTCTCTCACAAGAAGCCTGCAACTAACATCAAGGCCACACCCAACGTTCCTAGCAATCCCGAGAGACTGAAGATGGCCACACCATCCTGGAGAGTAGTCGATCCACTGACCGGTATCTGACTCGGGGCCACCGTAGTTGCCGCCGTGGAAGATGTCCCACGGATCGGGGTTGAAGATAACGTGTGGGTTTTTGATGAGGTGAGGAGAGGGGGTGAAACTACAACCATCGCAGATTACATATCAGATTCATCATTCGTTCACAGGTTATAAGGGGTTCAGTTTTCAAATTACCTGTAGCTGTAGAGCAAGGCAATGTCGTTGTCACATTCGCTAAAGGGGTAGAGTAGTTGAATCCGGAGGGATGGGAGTGGGTTAGGCTTCGACTCAAGCCGGGATGGGTTGAGTTTAGAGCGAATTCTGATGTGGTAAACCCCGTAGGAAGGACACCCGAGACATCAGTCACATTAGGGGTTATGACCACGGAAATGGTAGACTCAAGGGTGCTGGTAACTGTGGTGGTCCCTGATAGAATTGTGGTTTCGGAGGCCTCAAATGGAGTAGGTGATATGCCGCATTGCGATAGATACTTGGTGACGGTCTCAGTAACGCTCTTGGTGATAGTGACATCTAAGAGATCATTGCCGTCTGAATAGCCCTGTGCGACGGCAAGGGGGGCCAGCAGGAAAACGAGTGACAAGAGCCAGGGTATGGCCATGGTGAGCGAGTGACAGTGAGATATGTGTCTTGGCTACCTAGGTAGATACAGAGGTCGACCTTGCTTGTTCCAGAGAGACAGAGGCGGCTTTCTTTATACGTACCTACTACCTTGATTCGAGATTGATTTGAGAAACCCGTACATGTATTAACGGAGCATTTCAAATTTGAGGGATATAGCCAGCACTGGTGGTATTGGTGGCAGTTGCACTGCTTTGTATTCAAAGTAAGGGGAAAGGAGGAGTTGGAACGAGTGCGTTTGCTCCAAAGACCATGAAGTTTGTGTCACACAATGAGAAGGACGGAGATTACAGCGTATGACTTAAATCAGGACTGAAACATGAGAATGGTTGAACTCGCGTCAGGAAGCGTTATTGCTGTTCTTCTAATCAGCAGGAGTCGTTTGCGGTGGACAGGTGAACACATACCCATAAAATATGGGACCACGGAGTCATTTGATATTACAATCATGACGGGTATTCTGGACTTGGGATGAAAACTGTTTGTTATTAGTACCTCGATATATCGTTTGTCACTACCTACCTACATGATCTTAGGTAGATAGATACCTACATGTAGATATGTAGAGAGCACTACATGTAGGCACAGTAGGTATACTGCTACTGCAGGTACCAACTCCCGCGCTCGTCCATGTCTATCCCGACAGACGTTGGCTGCCGAAACGAAACGGACAGCCGCGGCGGAATCTAACGTCCCTAAGGTCTTACAACGGCGGAACACCGAAATTGGATAATCCACGAACACGAGGGGGATTCCCAGTATGTGCTAACCCTAGGTGACTGGCCATCTCTGGTTTCGGTCTTACGTGCTTTTGCTCCTTATTAACACGCGGGCCGTAAAGAGTAAGACACGGCTAGGTAATAAATGAATAAATTGGTGTTCTTTGTCGTGATACTGTAACTGTACGTATGGTAGAATTTCTAGATGGCATTGCTGCCGCGAAGTTCGCGAACGTATGTGACAGTAGCAATATCCCTCGACTAGATTATAAATATGAACGTGCTCTTGGATATCTACCAAGGAGGTCAGGTAGTTGGACATCTGCTCACTCATGTTGATGGTTAATCGTCTGGGTAGGAATGCGTTTTATGGATGTTGTGGATTTTTGAGATCTTTGTACTGTGAAAAGTTCAAACATGAAATGTTCAAGTCCAGGTATCAAGCAGGTAGGTACGAGGTAGATATGAATTCATTTAATTATCTACTCGGCTTTATTATCCCCGCTGTTCCACATTGAACCAAGTCCATATGCCGAGACTTTTAAAGAGACTACCGTTATGATGTAACATGGGAGAAATGAATGTGAGAATTGATGATGTTAAGAAAGAACGATTCAAGATTCACATGCCTAACGCGTTCACGCGTCTTAACCCCACTACTGACTAATAGCTAGTAGCCCCATAAACCCCGCTGTAACCATACCTAGTATTATACCTAGTACTTAGGTGCCCACTATTAGTCTACAGGTACATACCTGTCTGTGTACCTACCTAGTACTATTAGGCAGTCAACTCGAATTATTAGTCCTCATCTTGCTTCTTCGTCTTCTACTTATATAATATAAGTAATAAGTGACATAATATAAATCCCCCCGCCTTTGGGATGGGCCTCGGAAGACCATGACACCAGACGAGATTGAAACGCTATTTAGCAATGTTCCGGACAGCGAGGAATCAAGAGTTGAAGCATTGCAGCAAGTTCTCGACGTTGTTCAGAAACTCCACGAGACCAAATCCCAGGATCTCGTGACTTTAGCAGAAAAGGTCGGAAATGGAAGCAGACAAGGTGAATCTTATATATCTATATCTACTTAATCTAGGTACATTAAAAAAAGCAAAGCTCGGCTAACACATCTACCCCTAGAACCATGGAGAGTACCCCTTGGGGAATCCGGCCTGTTGGGCTTCTTCCTAGACCTCCTAAAGGGGGATGATACCCCCCAGGATCTTGCAATCCAGTGCTTTCGAATCATAGGCAATTCCTGTGCAGACAATGGTTCGTCCCTTTGCCCTTCAATCCATATTCAGGAGGTGTTTTATTTTTATCCACATGCTTACTGGACATAGATGAGAACCGGCAAAGGGTCATCGACTCGGGCTGCATCCCTCAACTGGTCAAATTGCTAGAAACGGACTCCCTACTGCAATACGCCATCCCGGTCTTATTCAACATTTGCGTTGATTATGGTGAGAGTAGCCATATCTACCTCTCAGAAAAAGATGCTTTCTAACACAAGTTATTACCAAAGAGCCTGCCCAGGCAGCAGCGTATAAAGCTCGCTTGGCTATTCATTTGTTGGACTCTCAACTATTGGAGAAGACCGCGGCCTATAAGCATATCGTCTACAAGTTAATTGGCTTCGTAGCCACTCAAGGTATTCTCATTCCTTTCCAGGCACAGTAGCACATAGTACCAAATCTAACAAACCTCAAGAATTTGAAGCCGATTTGGTAGTTACCCAAACACCTTACCGCCTCCTGAATCTCGCCATCCAAGAGGCATCTAGTTCAGAATCACCAGATCTCGATAACTTCCTAGGACTATCTAGTGCAGCATTGGCATATCTTTCTCACCAGTACCTTCAAGACAGCTTCCTCGAGACTCCAGACGGTACCCAGCTATTCTTGGAGGCTTTCAAAACAAGCACCAATGGCGGTGAATTATTCCAACTCGAAACTCCCGAGGAACAGAGTCAACTCAGACAACTACAAGGTACTTTTACCCAGGCATTAGCGGATCTTTCCGCCAACCCCCTCTTCGTCTCACTATTCCCCTTGGACAGCCCCGTGGTGAACTCCTTGATCGACTGGATATCGTCACCTCACGACGTGATCCTCCAATCAGCAGCCTGCCTAACCCTAGGTAACCTCGCCCGCTCCGATGCGTCGAGCACCACCCTAGTGCAGGAGATGTTAGTTCACAAGCCGCTGATTGCCACACTCTCCTCCCATTCGCTCGCACAGGACCCCCAGCTGCTCCATTGCATACTCAGCTTCCTGAAGAACCTATCCATCGCCGCGAGCAACAAGGCCGTTCTAGGTGATGCGGGGCTCCTGGACCCCGAAGTCCTGCCCCGTATCTGGCACCTCGACACCCAGCCACAGGTCCAGTTTGACGCCATATCCCTCACGCGGCTTCTCCTCGTCAACTGTCCAGCGAACGTGCGCCGCGTGTGCGTGCCCGCGGCGGGACAAGATCAGACATCTATACAGCAGCTGATGGAACTGCACCCGAAAGCAGACCAAGACCCTATCAAGATGGAAATATCCCGCGCAGTAGCCAACATATGCCGGGTTCTACATTCCTCAAACCCCATCGGCTCTGCCCTCCTACCCCAACCCCCTCTGCCCGACCAAACAGAGGAAGAGGAAGAAGCACAACACCTCCTCCAAGAGTTCTACGCCAAACACACAACAATCCCCACCACGCTCCTATACCTCGGCCTGCAATCCAGATTCCCCGTCCTCCGCTCGGAGCTATGGTTCGTCCTCGCGCTGATGGCCCGCTCGCCTCAGGGCGCCGTCTTCATCAACGACGCTATGCTGCACCAACATCCGCAAATCATCGACATCCTCGTGGAATCCGTCACGGGCGAGAAACCGTCCGCGCCCGCGATCGACAACGATGACCACCACGACGCTAGTGATGACACCCCCCCTACACAAGGATCCGACAACCCCGATGATGATGATGATGATGATGATGTATCAGCAATAACCAAACAACTAAGCCAGCTAGAGCCTCAGCAGGCGGACCCAGCGAAGGCCGCGACGATGGTGAAAGTGGACCGCGAGAACGGGCTGGTGCTGATCGCCGAGCTGCTGAAGCAGTGCTCGTCGGATTTACCTGCTGCGACGAAAGCCACGTTCGAGCGGATACTGAGGACGGGTGGGGAGTTGGTGCTCGGTAGTAGGGAGTAGGGGTGAGGAAACTCTGGTTCTGGCATTAATTGAACGGCTCCATATAGGTGTAGTGTAGGCCAAGTCAGTTTGGGATAGGTATCTTGAATACTCTCAGTTCCTAGAATTATGTAACTTCACAGTAGTTGCGTAGTTACGGTCATGCACAAATGTACATGCTACAACCTTGAATAGAACATCAGATACCTGCCAAGAATAATAATCATCGTTTCCCACTTCCAGTGCGACTTTTTAGTCTGCTTCACATTACTGACTCGTATTTTTCATATCACGTCGATTACAAAGGGACACCTCAGATCATGTCCATTTATTTTTCCATTGAGAAACGACCTAAAGAGTAAACCGGAAGATGCAATATTGCTTCGGCCTTTTGTGTGTGACGGAGAGGAGGATCATAATCTCTTCTCTCACTGGGGACACACTTGCCGCAAGCCAACCCACCATGACCGACCAACAACACATCGAAAGCAGAACCCTAAGAATGCCGTCCGTACTCCCGTGCAAACCCGTCTGGGATTCGGCTGTCCGTCTATTTCTTGTTGGCCTCAGCCTCGGCCTTATCCTTAGCGCGCTTCTCCCGTATGCCTTGGTATCTCGCGTCGCTTCGGACCTTGCGAAGCTTCGCGTAGGCACCACCCTCGATCTGCTTGGGCATATCACTCTTCTTGATCTCGGTAACAGCCTCGGCGAAGGGAACGATGGGCAGAGCTGAGCCCAAGGTAGAGACGGTCTGGGTGTTGCTGAGGTCGGTGTCCTTGCTGTCACCAGCCTTGGGGTGCTTGGCACCCTTGCGGGGGAAGACGATCAATCGGGCCTTGTAGGCCTTTAGGCGGGCAACATTAGCGGAGAGGGACTCCTCGCTGAGGTTCTGGCGGCGGAAATCGACGGCGATACCGATGGTGGGGGCTACGAGACGGGGGATACCGGCTTCCTGCGCAAAGGTTAGAATCTTGAAGTCAAACATAATATCCACCTAAAGCGGCCATGATAGCGGTTTAGAGGGTGATTTTTCTTTCGGGGAGATATACCTTGAGCTCATCAAGGGTGAAGCCACGTCCGGCACGAACGCGACGGTTGTACTTAATAGTCGGGCATCGGACGACGGGTCGTAGCTTGTCGACGGGTCGGGGGGCGACGGCAGCAGCCTTAGCACGTCGTACAGAGCGACGGTGGATCTTCTTGGTAGGCTATATTTCCCGTCTCGAATTAGAATCTTGCACAACATCGTCATGGAAATTTTCTTCATACCTGATCGAAGTGGGTTCGCACCCGGCGTTGCCAATCCTTTCGGAAATCTGTAGAGTTTTGGTGAGTATAATTGACCTTTAGCAGGAGGTGTAGGTAGTAATTTCTCGATCCATCGTGTGTTCATAGTGGAAGAGAATTGAGGACATCGATTGGAACATACGGTTGTGCTGAATCTGGTTGTTGTGCTTGATCGCCTATAGAGAGAAAATCCGGTACGTCAGTGAGGTGTTCATTCAACAGAAGAGGATAAAGAGGTCTTGGAAATAGATCATGATGATCTTGAATGTGATTACTTACCATTGTGACTGATTGCGATCAAGGGCTGTGTTAATGGAATGAAACTTGATCGTCTATCGCGAGGTCGTCTTCAATTCTCCAGATTAAAGAATTGTAAAGGCGGCTTAGAGATCCTGGATCAATGCGCACTTTCGCCAAATTTTTCTAAAAGGGCTTGAAAACCCTATAATTTTTTGGGGGTGTGGCAATGCAAAAGTTTTTGGTTTTCAATTGTGGGTAGGAATACTAGGTAGTTATGGGGAAGTGGCTTGAAATACAGTGGGTCTCACATATCGATCAATGATATCCATGGCCTGTGCAATTTCAACATTGAACACTGTATTCGGCCCCACTCTTCAACTTCAACTTCAACTTCAACTTCAACATTCAATGTTGAATACATACCTACATACACTACAACACCATCAACATCGTGGAAAGACATTTCAAAACTCACATGTAAGCATGTCTTCTAGATGTCACAAGTAAGTGAGTGGTTTGACATGTTCATGGTTGTAAGATGCTTCTCTCTCTTTCACCAAAACTCCAAGTTATACGATCATGTAGGTGAGGCCAGAAAAGAAGAAGACATACAACCCGGTCAACTCTTATTGATGCTTGCCTTACGATTGATCAGTCGGCTGTCTTGGGCCAATATAAACTTCGTATCTGGGGTATCTACATAAAAGTCTACCACCAGGCAATATATTTTAGCAACTTGCAAGCACGGAAGTCTTGATAATACCTAGTAACTTGTGCATGGATATAACATAACGTGCCTTAAGCGCCCTCTAGCCTGCCTACCTAGGGTAGGTAAGCGTATCAACCCTATTTAATAGAAACCGGCATGATCGTGCATATTTCTCGTGATGATATATATGTTTCACTACCCCGACGCAGTAACTTGATAGATGTGTTGTGGGCGGTGGGCCCCCTTTCTAATATTTGAGCAACAGTGCCTTCAAAGCAGAAATTCCACCCTTTTTCTATAGCGGCTAATATTCGTAAGGATCCTGAGGTAGCTACAGGGGCATACATAGACTAAAAGCATAAGGCTGTATTTGGATCCTACTCTGTAAGGTTAACGTGATCAGCTGACCGAGACAGTGGCTGTTGTAGCTTGGAGGTTTTCTGCTCCTGGCGATCTTGTACATCTCCAAGCTGCACTCTTCTCCTTGCGTCTATGTAGTACATATATTCTTGATAGGTGTCTGAATAATAATCCATGATTAGCATAAATGCCAGAAAGAATGTTCAAGGAAGCAGAAAAAGCGCAAGGTAGATAGTAGGTGAGCTCGGAATATACATACGGGGTAAGACTTTAACGTCTTTAGGCACTGAAAAGGTGTAGTTAAACTGGCCCGTCGGTTTGGCGTGCCCATGCTCAACATCTCGAACCTTGCTATCCACCCTGACGTGCACACGTGTCATTGGATTCTTCGGGTCTTTGTGCTGTGGCTCGGTTCCGTCCTCGTCTAAGAGCGGTGGGTCGGTGTATACAATCGTTGCAGTGAGATACAGCACGCTGCCGACGGGAACGGGATTGCGGAAAGTACAAGGATCCGCGCTGATAAAGGTCGGCCGCGCGTGCGCAAAACTCGCAGCACAGCAGAAGGCTAACTCGAAGGTCTGTTTTAGATGGAACCCACCGAAAATCATAGTCTGATGACGATTGCGGTATTGCGGCTGCATAATGGATGCCGTCGAGAGTTGAGTGCCCGACATAGGAATTACATTAGACGGCTGACGGGTGTCATTATTGGGGTCGTGATAGGCAAGTTGTTTCAGCCAGATCTTATGAATAAGAGCCGACTCAGGGTCGTTCGGTTCCGTTTCGAGTAACGAATTCTTGAGTTGCTTCTTCTTGGCTAGGGCCTTGGCCTCTCCAGCTTTGAATATACTTTCTTCTTCCGGCGTCGAACAAACTAGTGCCGGCATGTTGATGGGTTTCTTGGTTATGGGATCCAAGCCTACCATGGTGAAGGTGCATGTCATCAACACATCTTCGGGTCTGCTTGGCTCACCCTCATCCCTGGCTCTGGCCACCCTGCAGGTAATCTCCACACTACTTCTCCCTGATGCGTAAGTTACCTGACCACTATATTCAAGATCACAAATCTCGGTCAAGGGATGGGCGATGGTAATGCGGTCAAGCGCCGCTGTCACGGTCGTAACGCCAGGTCCAGTGTGCTTGTACACGATGACCCCAGATAATGCATCTAGATCCATAAATATAGTGCCTAGCCTAGAATACAACTATCCAGTCAGACATGGCAGTAAATGGGAGAGGCGGGCTGGGGACCTTATATGACCAGAAGAGTTGATATATGTATCGGTAAGCCAAGGATCTCGGCCCAGTGGGAGCACAACTCGATGATAACTATCACTCATCTTCTTCGGGGTAAGATCACGCTTCTGCGTGCTTGCCTCAACGGAGGCTACACTCTTCCCTTGCTGCTGTAGTCTCCACGCTTCTATCCACGGGGTTGGCAAGCGCAACGGTAGACCATCACCCCTAAGACCACCAAATACGCCGTCGGTATGACGGGAAGCTGTGCCGTGTAGACATCTCCGTGCACCGAGCTGAGTTTGGCCCGACACGACACCCGTTTTAGCGGTGGGAGCTTTTATCCGGGAGGATAAGGCAGCTAGGCGCCTAATAGATAGGTTTTGACAAGTCATAAGAGGAAGTTGTTGGTTAGAATAGATATATCATATAGGCAGATGGCAACCTAATAAGTACATTTATACATTTGTAGTAATACATTTGTAGTAAGAACTACTAAGAAGGGATCGCGACGCGACGGAACATGACTAAAGCACCTCGGTTATATGACCCGAGTATTTATGTGGGGCACGGCCGAGATGGATCATCGTGGATAGATACTGCGTAGTACACGTAGGAACAAGTATCGGGTCCAAAGAAATGAATAACAAATAATAAAGATAATTAATTATGGAACAACACAGGAAGCATATGTTGGCAAAGGTGAAATGGGAATTAGTTGAATATTCTCAATTTACACATATGTAAATCGATATATCGATATGTATAATACCGTAACATCATGTAATATATATATCATCATGCACCACATTTTCACCCCGCACCTTCCTCTGCTGCTGTTAGTATGTACTGTATCTCTAAATGCACAACCATGAATCATTTATAGTATACCCTAGGTTCAGATCTGACAACACAATAGCCACTTGTGTAAAAAAAATAAGAGATTAAAAAAGAATTAGACTTATTATTTATCATAATGAGAATTACCCAGGTAGGCAAAAAGTAGATGCGACGCCTCAGGCGGGGGTCGAACCCGCAACCTTGGGATTTCGTTCCAACGGATGAAATCCTTTGTAAAAGTCCCACGCTCTAGCCAATTGAGCTACCAAGGCTCCGATTCGCAATTGGATGATTTTTCGACTCATTATTTTGACTTACATTTCTAACTTACGGATTGGCTTGAAAGAAAAAGAAAAATGTGCGTAGTTTTTTTAACAAGGCTACGCTAGCTGCACGCTAGTATGCAGCTAGCATGTGATTTGCGTCCACTAAATATTAAGCTTCAGATAAAGTTAAACTACCCACTCAGCCCACTCAACCCACTCAACCAATAATGAATAATCCACGGACTGCAATTGCATCTTGGTTCAAGTTACCTAGGTATCCTTGAGTAACGCATTGTTACCTATTTCATATAAACATATGTAACTATTCTAATATGCAAATAACAAACAGCATTCATGATTTCTCGAGTTCTACTCAGAATCTATGTCCTGAAATCAATAGATACGAGAATAGTATACATCACCGTGTTATATAGATACATATATACAATGGCAGACTTTATGCTGCCACTATACCTAGTATAATGTACCTAGGAGTTGATGATTGATACACACGAAACCTCATGTATATACATGTGACTACTTATATTGCAATAATCAACTACGTTCCACCCTTAAGGCGCGACAACTCCGTATTCTTCCTTACGAAGCCGTGGCCCTTGAGAGGCAGCTCTCTCTTCCTCAATTCGTCTTCAATCAGCTTAAATCTTCCAAGCGCCATCTCCTTGTCGCCGCGAGTGACACGTTTCGTTGCCACCGAGACGTTCGGTAGCTTGACTAGATTTTGCAGGCGCTGCTGGATCTCCTGAGTCAAAGTCTTAGGCTTGGGTGGCTTCTGCACTAGCTGGAGCAACGATCGAACATTGGTGATGTCGGACAGCTGATGGTCGGGAATTAGTTGGCCTGTGAGTTGGAACAAACGCTTCCTGACCTAATCATATTTCTTTGTCAGTAAAATCTGTCCCGCAAGAGAATTCAATAAAATTCGAGAGGAATTCTCAGCATGGGAGAAACCATGGAAAAAACGTACAGCGAACTTGATCCGGGGGTCTGACAAAGACACTGCTTTCCAGCCATGACCCCATGCCCCCCTGAACTTCCGCGCTTCCTCGATTGAAGGCATTGATTTGTTCGAAGAGGACTTTGATGTTAACGTCTCAGCATGGTCCTCGGTCGTTTGCTCTCCGACTATGTTGGCCTCGTCTGTGTGGTTCAGGGACTCTGCTATAGCAGAGATATCTCCAGTCAGAGACACTGCGCCGGTCTCTGCGACATTGATATTTGCCTCTAAAACACGATATTGGTCCCTTGCCCCCCCAATGGGCCAGGCACCCACCAATTTATCGTCTTGCCCCGATAGCTTCAGTGCATATGCCTCTATAACGGCTCGGCGCACTGATGTCTCTATTAGAGCTGAGTCTAGCACCTTCTCTTGAGGCTTGAAGCCGGCGAAATCATTTGACCAATGTTCGGGTAGCTCCCACCAATTGTCTAGTCTACCGACTGCTTCTAATCCATCTGCTGTCAATGCGGGGTAATATCTCGTGTCCGATACTTCATCATATCTCTCAGCGTGACTGCGCCGAGGTGGGGGAACGTATGCATCCCATTGCTCTACCGGCCGGGTCTGTTCTTCAGTATAGGCAGAGTCCCCCTCAATTCCGGAAGGCTTTATGGCGGTTACCGTGGCGAGCTCTTTTCCTTGAGATCCATCGACTCCCTTCAATTGGGCTTCGTCGACTTCCTTCGTTGGAGCTTCGTCAACCTTGGGATTGGAAGTCTCCGTATTAGGCTGTTCGGCAGCTAACTGAACGGGCTCTTTTTCCTGGGCTTCATTGACCTCTTTTCCTTGAGCTCCATCAACCTCGCGGTTAAGATTTCCTGTACTAGGTTGTTTCTCAGATGAGTAGAAGCGCGCAAATGTGGAGCATTGAAGATTTGTGGGCGCGGGTTTGCGATGAGAGATGGATATGTTTCGGGTGGATGTATGTGAACATGAACTGGCTAGGGGAGAAATCGAAGAGAGCGAGGTGGTGGCAGATAGGCCCGCTGGCCGTCTTAGTCGCGGTATTCGTCGCATTTTGACGAATTGGGGCAGACTAGTCGTTTGAGGTCGGATGTGAATTGTTGCTGCTATAATTTCCACAACGACGTTGAGCTTTTTTTCGTTCAATGTTCCCATGTAGCTTCAGCCACAGTTCAATGTTAGAATTGATAAATAGCCACAGGTTGAGGGACACTAGTTAGTGACTAAACAACTAGCGTGCCTTATCATCTTATCAGCCTGCATCTGCCTCGTCATTGCTTGTGCAACATAGAACATTCAATGTTCATCCAATAATTGAAGACTAAGCTCCTTCTTCTCCTAGTACCTCTACATACCAACATACCAACATACCAACATACCACTGCACTGCATCTACCAACACCATCTTGCAGGAGTGTATTCCATATTCCGGGGATATACGAAGTGATATAAACCATGTAAAAATAGGCGAATGTCTTCGCCGCAACATACAACAACAATAATATAAAAGTACATGGTACTGCGACACGATGCGACATCACCTCTCCCTATTCCTCATAGGCATCCTTATCTCCTGCGTCGCCGCAACTTGTAAGTTAGCTACCTACCACCTACCTCCCTATTACCTCCCCCCCCAAAGCTGACCTCATCCGTTCCATCGTATCCAGCTGCACCGACCTTCTGCAAGTGCACTTGCTTTAAGAACAGCACCCTGATCCAGCTTGGCCCACAAGGCGACTCCTCTGTCTCATTTGGCAGCTCCAGTTCATCCGGATCCCAAGAATTCCTTCAGCGCTCTCTTCCACCGCAAAAGCGCGCCGCCTCCGCCTCCTGCACCCAGTGTACGCGATCCTTCTGCCTGTCCCAACACTTGCCGATATGTAAGGAGGCCGAGGAGATCGATGTCGTGGCCATGTGCTTCCAGCGCGACAGTCGCAAGGATCAGATCATCGTCTGGGGTTTCATTCTGGGTACCACTGGTTTACTGGGCTGGGCTGCCGCAAAGAGGGTAGTCGAGATGCGAGAGGGTAAAAAAGCTGCTGCCCCAGGATTAGGCGGCGCGGCCGCAGGGAGACGAGGGGTACGAACTCCTGAGGACCGAGGCGTATATATGCCTGTTGGCCATGGTGATGCCCCGGGGGGTTAAGTAAACGAAGACGTCCATGATAAAATTTTATAATATACCTACATAGGTATGCCATAATTATCTATCATATTTGATTTATTAGGAGTTGGATATTTTTTCGATTGTGTCAAGCAATCCTCTATGAACGGTCATCTCACACTGTATAGGTGCTATTCTCATATATAGTATGAGAATAGTATCATGAGGAAGTCATGCATCTGTCAGCATTTTATAACGACTTTTAGATAACCCCTTGAATGGCATAAGGCAGCAGGAGACACACTGTTACTAATGCTGTGCTCTTCACCGAAGATGATCCTATTCCTCCTCGATGAGAGTAGCCTTGTGGTCTTGGCTATGGCCATTGCCGAGGAGCGCGCCGTTCTTTTCCCGCCTATCCCGGACCGCAGCCGCCAAGTCTTCCAGGACCTCGACAGTGCTATCCCAGTCGATGCAGGCATCGGTAATGCTAACACCCTTCTTAAGCCCACCCGGTCCCTCGGCAGGGACCTTTTGATTGCCCTCGTTAATGTTGGACTCAATCATGACCCCGACAATCGCCTTCTCGCCTTCCCTCAACTGGTCACTAATGACCTTGGCGACCTTTGGCTGGTTTCGGTGATCTTTATTCGAGTTGCCTAATACGCACGAGGTAGGTTAGTTCAGTCACAGTATCATCTTAGCGGGAATACAATATACCATGCGAGCAGTCGACCATGATAGCCAGCTTTTGCCCCTTCTTGATCAGGGTTTCTTTGGCAGCTTGGATATTCTCCTTGTCATAGTTGGTTCCCTTGGTGCCGCCTCGGAGAATAACGAAGCCGTGCTCATTTCCCTTCGTTCTCGTAATGGCTGCTAGGCCCTGTTTAGTTACACCCATGAAGTGGTGCTTGGAGGCTGCAGCGCCAATGGCATCGATAGCGACATTCAAATTTCCATCAGTGCCATTCTTGAACCCAATTGGGAAGGACAGGCCGGAGGCTAGTTCACGGTGCAATTGCGATTCCGTAGTACGCGCGCCGATAGCCCCGACAGAAATGAAATCTGCTAGGAACTGTGGCGAGATGGTATCCAGCATTTCACTGGCGATGGGCATGCCAGCGTTGGTCAAATCACTGAACATCTGTCGTGATATGCGGAGGCCCTTGTTAATCTTGAAACTATTGTCGATATCAGGATCGTTGATGAGCCCTTTCCAGCCTACGGTTGTCCGTGGCTTCTCAAGATAGGCACGCATGACTATGCACAAGTCATCCGACAGCTTATCGGATAGCTTCTTGAGACGCTGGGCGTAATCATGGGCCATAGCTGGGTCATGAATGGAGCAAGGTCCAACAACAACCAAGAGACGGTCACTGCGGCCCATAATGACAGCAGCGGCATCCCTTCGGCCCTTGACGACAGTATGCAGAGAAGCATCGGTCATGGGAATCTCAGAGATGAGTAATGCAGGCGGGATGAGAGGGTCCTGGCCCAGGACTGCGGTTTCCAAGTACATCAGCATCTGAACGGTATTTGTTCTTCAAAGTACGATGTATCTTGAGTGTATATGGCTGAGCAGAAGATAGAAGATAGTTTGGAAGTAAGAGTAATCAAAAATAGGCAAGAGGCACGATGTCTAAAGTTCGACGAGCTGGGAATTGGCTTTCATGGCCTCACATACCTCTCATATCATCAGCCACCAGGGGCTCCATATCAAGACCTGGCATGATGCTGAGTGGGCGAGTAAAGCAGTCGAAGGTTTGCAGAGGGAGTGACTATGAATAACAGCAGCAGCAACGGCAACGGCAACAATGTCTGTTTGCTGCGGGTAATCCGAAGAGCGGATAGATGCGTGTTGCGTAGTGTGTGCCGTCTATTATTATTCAAATAAAGGAGGCCTCGAGATGAGTCAGACTCTGTATTTTGGGAAGAGAGGACGAAGGCGAGAGAGTGTGTGTGAGTGAAAAAAAAAATTTAAGACTGAAGGAGTTTTGCAAGCTCCTGTGTATTTCTCAGATGATTAGAGTCTTTTTATGTTCCGGTCCCTTTTAGATCTCTGGTTTACTGCCAAGGTTAGATAAATCCGATCTACAGTCTTGATATCTATAGGAATTTTATTAAGGAAAGCCTTCGGTAAGAGTCATGTACAAGGAAAAGGTTTAATTTGATGTTTGCAAATAAAAATAGATGAAAATGCTTAGGTAAAGTACCTACCCTACGTAGTACGTAGGGTAGCCTTGGGTAGGTAGGTACTAGGTAGAGTGCAAGCAAGTCACAACCTTGGAAGTAAGTTAAAGTTAGGTTATGTTACCCGTTAGCCGGTTACTAACGTGCTACGTACGAGTTCTTATAGGTAGAATTTAAGATAGGAAGAACGATACACCCGATGCCCAGTAAATGTATCAAAGGGTAAGTACATGTAAAACTAAAATTATAGGCTACCCTAGGTATCTAGTATCTACATGTATAGTACTATGCATATTATTTAAGAATCGTCAGTGACGAAGTAACATTGAATGGTGGGGTGTCAAATTGAGTGAGGGGTTACATTACAATACCTTACTAATGTACCTAACTTACAATGTGCATATACACAGTAGTTACATACGTAAATCCTTGCTATTGCCAGGTATTAGATACAGATACATATTTAGTAATACCCAATTAAGATAATCAACTCTTCAATTTTAATCTTCACTCTTATTTCTTCAATTACATGTTTCTATCGTATGATGCAAGATGTACTATGTATGTCTGCGACGCATGGGCAACGCACCAATCGTTGTAAAACTTTACAAAACTACTTACTCTCTAGCATGACAAAGGGCCCATGGAGTCTCGTTGTCACATTACTGGCTACTGATAATTATAGCTCAAGTCTTGAGAGTAAGCCTCGAGAGCTACAGTACACTCATGCCTCACAGACCCTTTCCCCGGTCTTGTTTGATATCAGAGTTTACTTCGTACCTCGACATGTCATCTGATCTTATTCGTTAAAAACACATTTGAGCTTCATATCTTTGTTGAACGAAGTAAGCCATAACTATCCCGTGAGGATAGAATATTATCTATGCCAGACTGTCTTCCAGGTTAAGCCTAAGATCAGGTTCAATTGGATCGACAACCCTCACATCCACCACATGGCTTACGGTATATCGTCTACACTTTTTTCGTGTGGCCTGATCCCATTCCAGGTAAATAGATGCCTACCATTGTGGAATGGTAATGTAATTATTTCACACACGCAGTGTTCCATCAATTTCCTCTTCAACATAGGCAGGTAGGTAGGTAGGCAACCTGATACTTAGGATAACTGACCTGGTAGCTTAGCTTACCAGCCCAACCCCTTTTCCTGAATGCCATTCACACAATATGAAGTTGTTCTAAACTCAGTGAACTGGATGAACAGGAAACAGCCCTACGGCTAAATTATAATATACTACCAGGACAATATAACTGCGGAGGTATATCATCCGGCATTCTCCAAACCTCGGCACGATCTAACGATAATAAGTATCCAAGCTGCCACCATGAATCCATCTTCCTGTGCCTTGGCGCTCAACTTTTACCATTGCTACCACCAACATGGTCTCCGTGTCGTTATACAAGATGAAGAGCCTCAGTTTCAAATCCTCCATCTTCACCATGTGGCTGTTATGGTGGGTAACATGTATCAGCGCACTACCTATCAAGAATACTCCGCGCCAGGATGAAGAATCGCATTGGGTAGCAACGTGGACTTCCATGCCACAGCTGGTAGAGCCTAACAATATGCCACCTTCCCCATTTGTATGTCATACCCAATCCAGTAGTATATCAAACAAACACCTAAACATCAATCTAGTCAGGCTCAGCCGCGTTCAAGGATGCCACCCTCCGGCAAACCCTACACTTGTCAATCGGCGCTGAGAGGCTGCGCTTCCAGATCTCCAATACATTTGGCGGCAGTGATCTTCCCATCACGGAAGCATCTGTAGCCCTTCCTACGGGAGGTAAAGCTGGTGTCAATGGCATTGATACCACGACGTTGAAGGGCCTCACTTTCAATGGTTCCACGTCGGTCACAATCCCGAGAGGCCAAGTTGCGTACACAGATCCAGTTGATTACAAGGTTGAGCCTCAATCCATGGTCACGATCAGTCTGTATTCGCAACCTGGCCAATCTGGAAGCAGTATTACTGGACACCCGGGAAGCCGGACGACTTCCTGGATGCAGCAGGGTAATCATCTAAATGCCTCGACAGTCACAGGAGCGAGTACGGCTCACTGGTATTTCCTCACTGCGGTGGAGGCTTGGGCTCCTAAAACAACCGCCGCTTTGGTAATTCTTGGTGATAGTATCACAGATGGACGCGGAAGCGATGACAATGCCAACAACCGGTACGGGTAGGACCCATTTCGTAACTGAGACTTTGACTGACAGAAACCCAGCTGGCCAGACCTTCTCTTGGCAAAGATGCAAAAAGAAGGAATTACCAACATTGCCGTGTGCAACCAAGCAGCGGGTGGCAACACTGTCCTCACTGGTGGTCTAGGCCCGCCGCTCATGCAGCGTTATAAACGAGATCTTCTCGAGACAGCGGGTGCAAAATACGCCCTCATATTTGAAGGGGTGAATGACATCGGTGGAGGGTCTCCGGACTCGGGGACACAGACACGCCTCGCCAACAGTATAACATCGGCCTTCAAGACCATCGCTACTGAGGCTAAAGCAGCTGGCATGACCGTCTTTGGTGCAACGATTACACCATTTGGCGGGAATGGACAGAGCTACAGCAATCCCACCAGAGACCAAGGAAGACAGACAGTGAACAAATGGATTCTGGGTGGTGGAGATGGTAGTTTCGACGCAAGCATCGACTTCGCTAAGATCCTGGCCAACCCTTCGAATGCGGCTAACTTGGCTTCCCAGTATGATGGTGGCGACCATCTACACCCTAATGCTGCCGGATACCAGGCCCTTGCTGACCAATTTCCTCTAGAAATCTTTGGAGCCAATACTACTGCTGCTTTGAACTTTGAAGTGGCTTTATACTAGGCAGTGAATACTTGAACGATCAATATAAGAAATTGACCAATAGCTCTGTTATATCAAGTTGATGGATTATCAAAATAGTGTAGATGAAAAGCCAGCCTTCAATCATCATTACGAGAGAGTGAGAAGCTTCTAGCCTGGGCTCCAGAGAATGGCTAGCAAATATGAATATCAGTTAGCGGTACAAGAGTGATGCTTCTCTAGGTAAGTCTATATAATTCGACTTCAGCACACCTACTGATAAAAAACTTGGATTAGTTCTTCATCGCTATGGTGTCTTTGCTAACGTCTTCACACTCCGAACCACCACCCGATCTGATAGTTATTCATGGCATGCTACTTGATAGCTTTGGCAGCTGTGTTGCTGAGTCTATTTAGTCCATGTTACCTTCCCATTGGATTCTGACGCAGTCCTAGTGATCGCCATTATTCTCGTTAAAATAGCCATATTAATCGAATTTTGTGAGGTTGCTAAGTAGTTGAGCAACTGCCTATAGGGATGAGAACTCGAGAAGAGGTAGGTGCTAGGCATTAAAACTAGCCGCCTAGATATGGGAAACGCGCCGAAGTCGAGGGTAAGCGCTAAGAGAAGCCTGGGACCGACACAAAGGTGAACCTGGGGGAACATGGATGGGCACCGGATAGTCAAACTTGATTCACCAATCACCCCTCCATATCTCTCCGTAAAAAGAAAGGTTGAGGTGTTGACTTCGTTTTGGGTATATTAATGGTCGTTATTCATGGCTCGCTTCGTTTTATATTTATTCAATTATAAGTACAATTATTTCCGCACGAAGACTAAGACTCTTGAGATGAAACGTGCAAGTGACTTTCTCACAATATGAACGACATATTCCACTAGATTCTTACGTACTAATGAATTTGAGGCATACACTTGACAAAGATCGTATACAATTCGGACAATTTACTCACGTTATAACATACATACCTAGGAAAAGAAGAGCGGTAACGATGATTCAACTCTCTGCTACCTATGTGATACTCCAACTTTGGCACTACATGCTACCTAGTGTAGGTATGTGTCCAGATGAGTGTAAGTGAGGAATGAGGGGTAGTTGAATGTAACGAAATCAGGGGTTGGGAGGAGAGGGGGTCTGCAAGAATCAAGACATTGCAGTTCAACAAGTCTAAAGAGGACAGGATTAGCAGTTGTTGGCATGGAGGATGGAGAGTATGACTTGCGGTGACGAAGTAGTATGATAGAGATGATAGAGATCGTAAAAGAGGCCATTAATGGTTATAAATACCTAACTGTGGGGAACCTGGCACCTGAAAGCAAGGCACGAAGCGATTTCATGACTTCATGATCTTAATCACCTTTGATAAACTATCTCATCAAGTGAATAGTTATGATTTATAATGTCTATGTGCCTCCCTACACTATTAGTACACTATTAGATACCTACCTACCTAAGGTATGGTAAGCTAGTCTCATACCTCCTGTTGTCTATGTTGACCTACTCTTAAAGTATTGCAACCCTGTACAGATGTACGCCATGAAGCAAATCTGAAACCTATCGCCTGAAATGGTTTGGTGTTGAATGGGTTACACTTGTCCTCTGTCAAAACTTCGCGTATTCTATGTACATGTAGACCTCCAGTCTCCTGCATACCAATTACCAGCAGTACCTAGTAATAACTATAGTAACAGGTAACTAACTAACTAGTAGATAGTCAGCTATGATACGTCGAAATGGAAACAAAGAGTAGGCACTATATAAGTGATGATATATCAAGGTGACTTTGGTGGCCGAGGTTGATATCAACATCAATATCATTTATTGCTGTATTTTGTAGTTATTATAGTTAATGATGTTAATTAATGATGTTAATTAGAAGAAAAAGGAGAACCTTTATGTCCTGGTCCCACAAAGTAATCATATGCATGATCTAACATTGAATGAACAAAATACGTGCATAAGATGGGCCTAGATGGCTTACGTATTACAGGTAGGTAGGGTATCTAACAAGGCTGGAGTCACTGGACTTTGTTGGTATCCAGTCTACTATGTAATCCGTCGCAAAGGGAGTATCCTTGCAATTACATGTATGTTCCCCACAAGAAGCCCATGTGCTTTTGTACATAACTACACTACACCTACTCTTCCATGGAATCCATGCTCTTTCCTTCCGTGGAAATATACATTTCCAACTTGATTAGCACTTTCCTTTATGTTGGATATATAAGATTTTCAGCCACCAAAGGAAGGAACATTGCTGCTTACTTCAAGTTATGCACTCTAATATTCTAGACATGTAGTTACATGTATGTAGTTTAACAGGTACAACATTGGATCAAGGACGGGGAAGTGGGAGGCCTTACATGTGCATAGTACCCTACATACAGGTAAAGTTCGTAAAGTGCGGTCCGTTTGGCTGTCAGTTGGAAGGTACTAACCTAGGCATGTAGTACGTAACGAGTACTTTGGTACTTGTACATAGTAATTGTAACTAAGTTTAGGGATCCTTCCATCATCATCCATATTCCGTTACCAACCCCCTGTCACCTGTCTCTTAGCTTGCGCCTTCCCAGGCCCTACCAACCTACCAACCTATTAAACATAAGTTATCAACCTGTGTATAACTTGCCATCTTCCATTCCTGTTCCCTTGAACGTTTATATATCCTAATACATAATTACATACATAGTAGGAGCATCAATCATATAAAGCGGCTGATCGACAACCTGGGGCAGGCACGGTACACTAGTTACCTACCTAGGGTATTTTAGAATCCGGCAAGCCCGCCAGCCCGCCAGCCACGGACCTGGATAGACGAGGTTCCATTCCCATTTCCATTCCTATTACTATTCCCCATCTCCCAAATATTTCCTTCCCCCAACCCTATAACCAACTCGTCCTTCCCGCCAGAATCCTAAGGCCCAAGCCCCAAGAACCTGACACCCCAACCTTGTGGCCACCGAATTACAAATATCGATTGCTGGAAGCTGGACCCGTCCCCGACTGGCTGAAGGTCCTAGCCTGCCTGGATTATCGTACTTTTCCGTATTTCTATAATACGAGTCAGCTAACCTCACCACCTCTCACCACCATTTTAACCCCCTCCTCATATTCGTCGCCCATCATTGTCATTCTCGTCATTTGTCAATTGGCGTTATATTTCTCTTAACACCAGTACCCTCGATAGTTGCGCATGAGCTTACCAGTACTCGCGATGACGAACATGTTGGACTCGCACTGGCCGGAGCTGGTACGAAAGCGGCAAAGGGATGACGAGGAGGAGGAAATGTGTATTGGCCAGGGCGTGGGAGATACTGCCAATGGAACTCTAGGCTTCACTGAACATCGAAACGTGAGTCTTACCGATGCTCAGAATCACAACAAGTTCATATAGCGCCCGTCAGCACTATTTTGTAAACGGCACGAGCTAACATTGCACTATAATCAGAAACGTTTACAGTCTCTTCCTCTTCGCACGTCCCCCTCCCAAAAACGATGGTCAGACCTCCCGGGTTTCTCAACGGCGCCAGCAAGCACTACTATTACTCCCACTGATTCTGACTCGGAGGAGGTCCAGTACCAGCAATCAACCCCATCAATGGACGTGGACAGGGACACAGATATGATGGTGGATTCTTCGTCCGAGTATCTCCAACCTCCTCCGTCTCAGCACGACCCAAGCCTAGCAGGACGAATGCCGACCCCGATTCATTGTACTTTTGCAGCCCAAGTGCGAGGAAATAACTGGGGCCCGGTTAACGAGACGATGCACGTGGTGAATCAGACGGGCGGCGATACAATACCGGGAAACGGGTCCGGCTTTGGCCAAGCCGAGTCATTCCATACGAGACACGACGAATCTTCAGTGCCCCGGTCCTTAGGAGGCGAGTGGTCTATGGTCCATAATCGACGTCTACCGTCCCCTATCAGTGAAAGTGGTGGCGAAGACATGCCAACGAGCCCAGGAATGGTGTTGGACTCGAGCGTTTCCGCCGCGTCTCACCAGAGACCATATTTGCCTCACATGCCCCATTCCACAAACCCCCATGCTATGGCCCTCCATCCCAATATCCAAACCATCCCCCCAGTTACCGATGCCGACGCAGGAATGATGGACGCCGACCCTGACTCCTCTCCCTCTTCAGCACCTGCTACGCCATCGCCAAGAGGCAAGTTTGGCCATTCGCGTAGCAAACACACCCTTAATACATGGACGATCCAACCCGGTATGAAGAAGTCGTTCAGTATAGGTTACCGAGCCGACTGCGAGAAGTGCCGTATGAAGATTCCAGGTCATTTCAATCACATTATCATATCCTAGAACAAGGAGTATAAAAGGGGTGTAGTGCACTTTCGACTTAAGACTGGGCTAGGTATTTTTTAAGTCCAGGGCAACCAGGCAACCAAGTAACTTCGCGAGTATCCCAACCAAGCTCTAGCGAGGATGAGAGCGTGGCGTAAACTTCTCCTTGGAACAGTTAAGGAAATGCAGGCCCCAGTCGGAAGACGAGCAGGATATAGTAGATGTCCTGAGGGCATGAACTTGGAGATAGTTCTTGCCCTCCCCTCCTTGTCCCCTTGATGGTGTTCGCTATGCGAATTTTCGCTCTTGTCGAACTATAGGGCATTTTCGAGTCCCCTAGGATGTACTTGACACTTAACTTTGTCATAACAATATAATCAAAAGGTCTCCTAATTCGTCCGGGGGGCTACACCACGAAGTATTTCATTTTACTTGCATATAACGGCGTTTCTTACCTGAGCCCAAGCCAGGTCTTATACTGACAGAGCAGGAATTTCGGTTTTCTCTTTTTTCTCTTTTTTTCTTCTTTTTTTAACAATATAGTATCTGGGGCCGCTCTGGTGTATTGTTTGCTATTAGACATTCGCATACCCGTATTCGTTCACTACAATTATACCCAAAACACGGTCATTATCGCATCGGTCTGCTGGCTCCTTGGTTCTTGGAGTGGATATTTGCATTTACTGGAAGGGGGGTTTTTTTTAAAAAAAAAAAGAGAAAAGATTAAAGGGGAGTTATCTAGTTAGGGATTTGCTACCTGAAATTCCCGTCGCGTCGACTTGACACTTTTTTTATACTGTTTTTCTTCTCTGCTGGAACATTGGGAAGGCATTGTCGTTGGCGTTGGAAGATGAGAGGATAACCTAATCTCTAATCGAGGGCGTTTCCGCGTACTGGAGCGTTACACTATAATACTAGCACTTTATTATAGGGTCAAACAGAGATGGAATAGTCAGAAGAAAGAAACGGAAGAAAATTCTTATCCCTCTGGGCACATGAACTTTTCTTTTTTTGGGTACCTAAGTTGGGTGACGACGTAGCTGGTGGCCTCATACGTCAGTTGAATGCTCCGACCTTCCCACCATGGCTATAATACAGCAGCAATCTTTCTGTCTACAAGTATGCCATTCCCAAGTTCATAGATATCAGTGTTGAACTTGGTTATGACTGACCCCTGAATATAAGTACGTGTGTTTGATGTGTGTGCTGAGGTCAACTGGTTAGCCTGTTGAGGCAGCGAGTCGCCCTCTCCAATCTCCCATTCCTTGACCCCTATCTTTCAAGTCAAGAGGAGCTTCGTCGTAGCTTCATCACTCATTACCTACCTACTACCTACCTGCCTTCAACCTTACCACCAGCCCGATTTCTTGCTCTCGCCACTAGTAGGCTTCTCGTCTAACCCGACCCGGTCCAGAGGACCCCCATTCCTTTGGTTCTCCCGCTCCTGCTCGAAAGCTGCCTTCGCCTTGCCCTTGAGCGCCTGCTGCGACTCATCAGCCACTCTGGCAATACTTGACCGCGAAAGCGAACTGGACCCCGCTGCCGTCGCGGCGTCTTCGAGGACGTCTGCGGACTCCTCGGGTGCTACTTCCTCCTTCTTCAACCCCCCAAACAGCCATGCCGCCACGCCCTTTTTCTGTGGCTGCTCTACCTCCTTGGCTCCGGACATGCTGCTCTCGACTAGGGCCTCGCCGGGCCAGACCGTTTTCCCGACGGTGTCCACCGGCTGCGCCGTCGCCTCTGTACCTGCGGCAGTCGCCATATGTTTAGGGGTGGAGAGCAAGGGCGGCAGGCCGATGCCCGACTCTCGCGCTTTTGCCTCGGCTTCCTCCACCATGGTGATCTGGTCCTCGGATGCGGTGCCGGTCATGTAGGCCAGGCGCGCGGACGCCAGACTGTCGGCCTTGAGCTGCTTCTGTATGGCGAAGAACTCGTTCCGGCGCTTGCGGTTGTAGATCATCATGTCGGCTGTGGCGTATATGGTGACGAAGAGGGCGAGACCTGTGGTGCGGGAACGGGGGGAGTTAGTTAGGGGAAGGTAAGATTTGAGGTTAAAGGAGTATATGAGAAGAGGAAGAAGAGACAAGGAGAGGACAAAAAGAGGGGTTGCAAGGAGGGAAAGAAAGCGTACCGCTGAATCCGATCAAGCCCATGACAGTAAATTTGTGCGCAGCATCAAAGTATCTCCTCGAAGAGCTAACGATGTTGTCAAAGCGCGATATCTCATGCTTCTTCGCAGCGAGATGGGCGGCCCGCAGACGGCGCACCCTCTCCGTAACGGTCTCGGGCGCGGACGGTCGGGGCATGCCCGGGGGCGGCATCCGGCTCTGCTGGGGGGGTCGCGATGCGGAGGATGTGGCGGAAGAGGGTGGGTTGGTGGGCTTCGCATTCGCATGGGGGGTATTGGAGGTAAATCGCGTGGCGTCGGCGACGCTCCGGGGGCTGTAATCGATCGCCATGGCCGGATGTGGTATGATGTGTGCGTGTGTGTGCGTGCGTGTGTGTGTGTGTGTGTGTAGTTGGGATGAATAAGGTACCTAAGGTATAGGTACAATAGGTACACCTAGATATAGATGTATAGTAAGTGGGACAATCTCATAAGGCGCGTGGAAGTAAAATAGGGATGTCGGTCATGACCATTTTACTGCAAGTATATGTAAATTGAAAGTATCAACTATAATTTGGAAATCGAGAATTATCCGAAAATCGCTAGTGATAAATTTTTGGAGTTTCTGGTGATTCGATAAACGCATTAGATTTAGTACTGTGTAGTTAGTGGTAACCTAGTTAATTACATAACGTCTCTATACTTTGTAACTACCCTGAATTGGCCAATGACATCACAGTAAGTACATAAGGTACTAAGGTTAGTTAATTAAAATAAAATAAACTCTTACAGTATTACTATCAATACCTACCATACCTATGTAGTACCTCCTCTCCTTCACCTAAGCAACCTGCTTGTTAACAGGTAGTAAACGAGGAAGAAAACAATAATTAATTATAAAGAAAGATATATTTGATTTTACTGCCTAAGTTACTTGAATCTCTTTTCTTGACAGTCAAGTAAGTAAGAATAACGATCAATTCTAATCGTTATGGCTCGGCTTGACGCCCTCAGTGCCTACTCCGAGGTCCTCCCCAAACTCCTTTCCGTTGATGAATAGGGGCTTCGTGTCCTGCAGAACAAAGATCATACGCGCCCAATTCGTTGTACTCGGGTTGCGCCACGCGTGCATGGTAGCTCGTTGAACTGCTACATCCCCGCGCGCCATCTTAGTCACACTACCATCGTCCAAAATCATTTCGACCTCGCCTTCGACCAATATGCCAAAGTCCAACGACTTGGTCCTGTGCATCATGCACTGATATTGCGGTCCGAAGTCTACCATCCGGCATACCGTTCCGTTTTTGGAAGCTAGCCCTAGGTTGCCACTTGCAATTATCTCGTCGTGGAATTGAACATCGGCGTCCTCGTTCAAGTCTGCCGGAAACTTGTTGGTGAAGATCTGGTTGAAGCCCACTGCAATTGGAAAGGTTAATATACTAATCATAGGTAAATATAATTGTGTTGGCAGTCTAGGATCTGATTTCAGTCCAAGAAAAGAGGGCAAACATGAAAAAAGACGTACTAATTCCACCTTCAAATGACGTCCATGATGCCGGTCGGACTGAGTGCACTATAGCCTTCCCTTCTTTGTTGTGGCCTGTTAAATATGTAGTAGGGTTGGGAAGGTCGGTGGCAAGCTGCGCAGATGAAGTAGCCTGCGGCTTTGTCTCTTCCTTGGGGGATGTCATTTTTGGCAAAGTAAGTAAGTCTTGATGTGACAAGACTTTATTGCACTTCCGTAGAAAACTAGTTCGAATTCGACCCCTTAATACGAGCGAGATGTTCGAGCTTTATTTAAAACGACGCGGATATTTAGGAAGGGCTAGGTGGGTATCACGACTTTAGGTACATATGTAGGTCGGGACTAGGTGCTGGCAGTGCTGGTAATGAGGGGTTGCTGCAAGGAAAGGACTTGTCTTATCCACGGGTGAGTGGTTGGGGGATTCCGGCACAAGAACCGTAACAACGCACCGCAGGACGCCATCCGGGTTAACTATGTGAGTCCTTCCTTATACGGCTACGATAGAGGGAAAGATAGTTGTTGTTGCATTATAAATATCAGAACCCCATCTCTTCTGAGTGGTCCAAGAAGGATATGATCAACTAGCAGCAACAAGTCCAAGTAAAATTTGTCGCATAGTTAAAAGCCAAGATCCTATAAAACGCCCCCAACGATACGCCCTCCACATCAAGGGAGTCATTAAGAGACCAATATTAGTCCACACATACCTACATGTACCTTAACACTACGCCCGCATGAATTCCACCTCCTCCTGATCAGATTCGTCAAGCTTTCCGCTCTCCTTTCGCTTCCGGAAGAGGCCCTTACAGATGGCAAAGAATCCAGGCATCTCGGATTCCGCGCCCACCAGTATCAAGCCTGGATGGATGATGTTGAAGGCAGCAATGGCTAACAACATGGGCGTGGCCTCGAGTCCGTAGAAATACGCTTCGTTGGTCAGTAAGGGGTTTGATACGCCAGTTGATCCAGACGAAAATTCGACCAGTCTGAATATGATCCGAATCTGTATGAACTTGTCAGCAATGAAATCAAAGACAATGTTTATCAGCCACTTACTGTGATGCATGTCAATGATGCATATAGCGTAAATAGCAAGGGATGCCAGTCAGATCGCCAATCGCTACTTGTCTCTCGAGTAGTTTTCACCTTCCGCATATCCAGCTGGAATTTGACGGCAAATGCCACAAATACAACGATGAAAAACTGTTGTAGGCCCATACCGCCCATGTAAATGTGGATGGCCTTCAACTGTTCCTCTGCTGGCGCTGTCGGGCCTGCCATCGAGCCGCCGACGAGTTGTATTATGAATGCGACGAAGTCTTTGGGAAAGAAAAGGCCCAGTTGTTAGCTAAGAACTGTCCCCAACACGGTTGGCATGCAAAGCAAGTCTTACCAAAGGCGACAAAAGCCGCTGCCAAAATTGGTGCTGCTATGTTGAACACTTTGTGCGAGGGGGCGAAGAAGTAGATCATCCGCCCCAGAACCATGTAATCGAAGGCGTTTACCCCTATAGTCACGGTTGTTAGACGCGCAGGGGTTTTTTAGGTATTCATCCTTCTGATTTCCAACGACGGCGGATACTTACACAGGGGTGACAGCAGGACGAAGATCTGAAAAATCAAGTATACGCCGGTATTCTGTTGGTAGCGGGTGCTGACGGATCGGAATAAATACGCCAACGTTTCCCAAAAACTCGCCATGACGATGACCCAACAGAATTTCTGTCTCTCACATATCAGTATAGATACATTGGTAGGTACGTTCATCTTCAGAAATAACGAGGTAGAGTAGAGGGCTATAACCCACCTTTCGATAGGCTATGGCTTGGTATAAGTGAGCCAGTGTCAGTATCCCGAAAATAACAGTAAATGCTAATGCGGCGGAGAAGCTTGGATAGTAGTTCCAAAGGGCATGGCATGTCCCTGGAGGCAGATGACCATTGGCATCCGGCTCTATGTTCTGGATACATGTTGGTAGAACGATGTCAATCGTCTTGGCAGGTATTGTGGCATGGCCGTTAGTGAATCCTTCGATGGTGATATGCTGAGTCGTCATGAAATCTACGCCAGTAGCCGTTGGGGTGTTCGTCACCACTGCCGTCGCTTGTCTGACCACCCCATGAAAATAATTGATTAAGGTCTCAGACGTCGGTGTTGGAGTTGGCATCGCCATTGTCATTGCTGGTGTGGGTGGGTTGGAGGGAGAATACGTTGGATGGCAGGTCGAGGTATTGTGCGTCGATGAGTTTAAGATTCACCAACTTAAGACATACTGGACTCCAACGTCGTTTTATCATCTCTAGCTGCAGCCTTCTTTCCTCCTTTTCTAGCTGAGGTTAACGAATGGTATCGTGGGCTGAGTTCCATAATCCGAACTAGCCAATCAACGACCAAAGGATGACTAGAAACATGGTATTTGGCTCCGCCCCCGGGTAGCCGCACATGTCCTAGTACGACTGAGCAGCAGTCAAACATGTAACTGAGACCGCAGGTATATAATAGGAAAATTCTGTAGGCAAGTAAGCATTTTATTCGCCTACTAAGTACCAAACAGGAACCAGAGGATTATTGTGGCTAAAGCCCCTTATCCCTATGTTTCGGGTTTAGTGTTATGCATCTTTTATTACTTCAAATATCATCGCTACGTCTCAAGAATAACTTCGGACTGAAGATAGATATTCCCGTCGATAGTCCGCCTAAAGAAACCCGCCATCCGCCCCCGAGTTTCTTGACCTTGTTCATCAATATTCACGAACGGTCGAGGGCTGGTGGTAGAATCTCGGACCCTCATCTCGTCAGGGGGGAGGCCCGGCCAGCCAGGCATCGTCGAGATCTGGCCCTGCTTATCTAGTAATACTGCGTGTTCTATTTCGATGACACGTCGGCCAGCCGCATGCATTGACGAGAGTTCCCAGAGGTTCTCTCTAACAACCCCCAGCATTTTCATTAACGAAAGCGCTTGAATTCTGGTTTCCAGACATCGGCACTTGATAACAACGTAGTAAAGTAGTGGTATAAACCCCATTTCAAAGATGAATTTTGGTGTTTCCTGCAATGTTGTATCGCCCTCAGATATCCTTGACAAGTAAATATTAGCCGCTTCGGAAACCATCCAGCGGAACCTATCGAGATACCGATCGTATGCCGTCTCGTCGTACTCGAATGCAGTCTCTACCCAAATCTGGGCGATCTCATATCGTAGAAGAGTGTTGCAAAGCATCTCATCTGGCCTCGGACGGGAAGGAGCCTCATTCTGAAAATCCGCAAAGCGGGATTGCCATTGATTCAACGCACTTCTAATCGTGTCTTGCTGTGAAAGAAGCTCTGATGGTACGGGTTTAGAGCGCAAATTCCCAAGACGATAGGAATCACCTTGCCGGACCAGACCAACAGTTCTAGTCACGATGCCGTCTAGGTAATACTGCGCTTCCTCCATGGAGGAAAACGAGGCCGGCATCTGATCGTCCAATCCAAGGAGCTTGGGGAAGCTAGCGCTACCTGAACCAAAGAAGAAGGGGAAAAGCGTGAGGCGTCGAAAGATCGGGGACAGGTACTTTTTCGTCCAGGGGTAAGATGCTTCAACGTTCTCCAGGATGACAACCCCGTGCTTACAGTGCTGAATAGCAGCTTCCCTGTTTCCTAGCAGAATCTCTATACATATAAATAAAATACATACCATCAACACCAGGGGCTCATTATTCATTGACTTGAGTTCCCGGATCGCCAAGTTATAATGGCTGAGTGCCAGCCTGTTGTCGGCCAACCGCAGTATCGATTCTGGGGCAGCGCGCACTTGCTCGTAGAGAGAGCTGATGGAAACAATTGAGTGCCTGACCGCTGGCTCGAAACCGCTAAACTGCATCACCAGGTGAGTCCAGAAGTAAGGATCCATGGGCCCCGATAAAGAGGGCCCGGCAGCCCGGCAGAAGAACTCCAAAGCCCGCCTTTCTCTAGCGTCATCAACGTTGGGAAACATATTACGCGGGCGATGCCACGATAGGGTGGAGGGGGTCGTAGTAACCGGCGCGTATCCATCGCATTTGCGGCCAGTAGACACACAGCGCTCACAGTGCGGCTTCCCTTCGTCGCATTTCACCTTTCGGATCCTGAAAGCGTTAATATTTCTTATACGTAGGTGCACTCAAAGGCGATATCGCAGCAGTGGCCAGGTCAACACACTTGCACGTTACACAACCCGTCCTCACTTTAGAGCTACCCTTCCGGACCATCACCAACAGTAACCCCCCCTGCTGAGCACCTGTGCCGGGATGAAAAGGGAATTTGTGGGTGTTTGATCCGATGAAACCTGTGAAAACGTAGAGGTGTCTCCGCTTGATACTATGACTTGCGAGGGTATATTCTGCTGTTGAAAAATAATGAAGTGTAACCTACCTACAATGTCCTACATACTGCATAGGCACGATGTATGTACATAAGTAGGTATAATAGGGGGTCGTATGGCAGGCAACAGCATTATAGATATGGGGAACATGTCCGAGCCAGCGAATCAAAATCCCTGCAGCTCAGCCCTATTTTGCTGCATACAATGCCAAGAGAAAAGGGGGGCGTTGTGACATGAGTCCTATTAATAGGACAGTTACAAGTACTATGTCATCGGCAGAGGCAAATGCCAAATAGACCTAGAGGTAGACGTATATAAGCAAATACTAAACTTTTATTTTTCGCATGGGCGCAATTAGACTGAAGTAGGTATCAAGAAAACCCAGTAAAAGTGACCATTTTAGGCATCATAGGTAAATACTTAAGCACCTAGCCGTTAATCTTTTCCCCTCCCCCCTTTTAAATCAACTTTTAGCGTGAGTTGCTTTTTCAGTCTCCATTGTAGCGACCCTCACCGGCGCTCTTGTACAGAATATCAACCATCATGAAGTCTGCAGTAATAACAGCAGAACCTGGGACAGTTAGTTTATCGATCATCATGCTCAATACAGGCCCGAAATTTAAAAAAAGAAAAGAAAAAGGGGGGGGGGGGGGGGGGGGGGGGGGGGTCCTTGAGCACTTACCGTCAGACCATTTTACCTTCCAACTGTTGCCGGAGCCGGGGAAGGCCATCCATTGGCCCTCAATATCATTGGTGAGCTTTCCATCCGTGAGGCGGAAAGTGTTAAAGAGGGTAACATCTCCTACGTTTGGCTCAGCCTCACGAGGGTTCACCATATCCACGAGAGTCAGCAAGCTAGGCTGGCCGACGAGGCCGATGGAGTGGTCGACGATGCCCACGGGGTACGTGTGTAGCTCGCTGCAGCCATTTCTCTCGCTTTCGGTAGCATAGACTCTTACGGGGTCGACAGTGGCCTCATCGAAGACGCCCAAGGTAGCGTTGCTTATCGAGAGGAATCGACCATCGACATTCTTGTTTGCTGGGCTACCAAAGCCGTTAGATATGGTAGTTGTGGGTAGTAGGGGATAGGGGATAGAGATTTACCAGGAGATCTGAAACTGGTAGAGGTCAAGTTGCCGTTCGGCAACGGGCGCAGCAAAGGTGAATGATGTAAGGAGGCCTAAAGGTAGAAGGTTGAGGGACCACTTCATGATGAGTTTGGGTTGGTTGGTACAGATTATGTTCGTCAAGGAGTAGATACAGATGGTATGACGAAGAGCGATCAAGCAAGAACTACTAGGGTGGACTTGAGTGTCCTTCTTAGTGTCGTATTGTTTTGTTTTGTTTTGTTTTGTTTTGCTTCACTTGACAACTTGGATATTGAGGATGTGAAGGATGTGGAAGATGTTGGTGAGGATGGGAGGCGAACTTAGGAATCGATGAAGGGAGGAATTGGGTTAATTTATGTTCTATCGAAGTAGTGAAGAAAAGGGGAAGAAGAAGAAAGAAGATAAGAGGGACGGGCTGACGGGAAGATGGGGGGATGGGAGATGGGAATCGAGTGATGCTGATCTCCGTGGTTGGCAACCACGTCTCGAAAGACTTGCCTGCCTACATGCCTACCTGCCTACCTGCCTTGACCCCTTTTCCCATTTACCATTTACTAGGTAGGTAAGTTGATAGGTAAGTGAAGTATAGGAAGTATAGGTAGCATTTAGAGTAAGAGGCACGCACGATAGTATCACCATGATACATGAGAGAAGAGCAATCACGACATGTCTCAGACCACACACGGACGGACATGTGCGTAAATACTATGTACCTAGTAGGTATGTACAATACTAGTATGTACAATAACTTATTAGAAAGGCTAGAATAGGTTGACAGGTAATAAAGTTAACAGGTGGAATATGCTAATTTTAGGTATTGTAGCCCTAGACTTGACCCGGAATACTTCTTTACCCCCCGCTGCAAGGGCAAGGGTAACTGGGATCAACCACTAAAACTCCCTAAAACAAACATTGAACAGTCCAGTCCAGCACTTCAACCGTAGGCTAAACTCGATGCCCAGATCCTGAAATAGCACAAACTTAATTTAATCACTATCTTCCAAGCTTTCTTTTTTCTTCCTTTTCTACCTCTTCCTCTTCTTCCTCCGTCATTTACAATTCTAGATCCTCCCAGACAATAATACAGTAGCACTCGATGTGTTCGAGATACATTACTAGATACGCATCCCGTCCCGATGGTATCCGTCCATTGTCTCCCTCATGCTTGTCTCCGTCCATTATCGAATCCAGTAGAAACTGCAACTCCCCGAGAGAATCGGGAACCACACTCCGGGCTTTGGCGATAGGTAGCTGTACTTGGCAACCGGTTAGTATGTGTTGGTTAGTTATTTGCCATTGGCAAAAGGGCCACGGTTGCAGGATGATTGAGATGATTGATCCTTTTTGACACAAGCTCTTCTTGTCTCAGGAGATATCCTCGTGTCCTCGCTCATTCAACTAACCTATACACTCATACACTACACTTGGCTCAGCCAATAACTAAAAAATACCCAATAAGTAGTAGGTATTATTAAGGTAAAGTCAGAAACCTCAGCTATTACTAATTACAGATCCATAATCTATGTAATGCTTTAATGGCATGCTGGGCACTGCTGGCGCTTGCTTTGCTCAAAATACAAGCCCTTAAAAACACGAGCTCGCGCTCTGGAATGTTGGCTTGTGCTGTCTGGATTGTTCTCCCAAATGACGTCCGATAACAACATTAGCCATGGCTTGTTCATATTTGTTGACCCAAAAATCCTCTTGTTCTAGGCTTCTACAAGATAAATCGTATGAAAGCTCATCGTCCATGTTGCGCAATATGATAGATGGCAACTTCGTATCTTACTCCATACTATGGCCTCCAGCAAGATCGCCCACAGCCCTATTGCGCAGAACCCATGTCATTGAGCTTTACGTTGCCACTCAAGGATGGCGCGCTGGGGACGATCCCATTGAGCCATCAGCAACCCACCATGTCTCTCATCAAAGCAGACGCGTCTTATGTTGTCGCTGCCATCCCGCGCATCCTCTCCGCCGTCACGTCCTCCATAATCCAACGTCGACGCGAAGCAAGCTGGGCTGAGTTACGGGACATATTCTTCTATATTCTGATTTCACTCCTCGAGCTACAGCTTATTCTCTCGCTCTCTCTACTCTGGCTAGTACTTCCAGGATTGGTCCTCGTACCCTGGCTAAGTTTGCAGATAGCCTTCATCTGGTTTCTTAGTGGTTTTCAAGACGTACCTCGGCCATATACGTTTGCTGCGGATAAGGTGGAAGAGGGCATTCCGGTCAGCAACGAGCAGGCCTTGGATTGGTACGTTGTTGGCGGTTTTTTGCGCGATGAACAGTTATATCGAGAGCTTTTACCGAAACTCACGAGAATCTTTGGGCATGATATGCGTGTATTTGGTTCCAGTAGATTTGGGTTTTTACGAGGCATTATCCACATGCTTCTCCAACGGAACCTCTACATCCCCACGGCAAGATCGGTTGCTCTTTATAATTCCGTAAGAGCTAGTCTTCTAAAACCGGAGACAACGGGCGTGCGCATCCTCGCGCACAATACGGGTGCTTTGGACGTCTCCTGGCTACTCGCCCGCCTTTGCGCCGATTTACCTCCTGGTGATCGACTGAGCAAGCTTCACGTCTTCACCTTTGGCGCCGCTTCGATGGAGATGACCTTGCCTCTAGGAAATAGTGTGTATCAGCAGACCGAAGTCAACCCAAATTCGCCCTATCCCACTGTTACCCATTTTGCATTTGCCGATGACCCCTTCGCGCAAATCGGTGTTCTTTTAGGGGTTCGCCAAAGAGTAGAGGGTCGCCTCGTAGGTGGTTTATATACCATCCACAGCGGTAAACTCGCCTCGAAGAGAGGCCGCTTCCTTCCTAAACGTTGTCACTATACTTTTAACGATTATCTTGACGCGCTCCTACCCAACGGCGATTCCCGGGCCGGTGTGCTCGGCCAGACATGCAAAATTGATCGTGAGCTAAGTGAGATACGCGAGCTAGCAGCTTTGGCTCAAAGCGTTAATAATGAGCGACTCAGGACGCGGAGGGCGCGCCTGAGTTGGACTGCCCTTGGCGTGGTGGCAGATAGCATGTCTAATAGATATAGAGACCGTGATGACATGGCCGGACCTCTATCTCTCGAAGAAGTTAGAAAAAGAGGCAAGTCTTTGGAAGGGTTGAAAGGATACGACAAGAATCCACTGGCGGATGCCGTGAAAAAGGAAAATCGCCGTCGCTCCAGGGCCCAGACCGCAGACCCGGATACGGGGAAACACGCCGGTAAGGTACAGGTTGGCACTAGTAAGCGCAATCACCAAAGGGTAAAGCTATGAAGTGGACGGGTATAATGGACAAGCTTATTTTTCTCTGTTTACATTTATTATACCGTCATAAGCTTTTTTATCTAAAGATCAAATAATAATGTAGTAATTCAAATTCAATACTGCATTTTATAGTCTTGAAAACGGTCTAGTTCAGCTTGATAAGCGCGTCGGTACGTATGTATATCTTACTGTAGATGACACAGCGTTTCGTTTTGTACTAAATACGCCAAGATGTACGTACATGAAGATATCACGTTACAAAAAAGATAAAAAATACATTGAATCAAGCTTGTTAGGGTTAAATACGTAGTTGACCAAAAAATTCGACACCTGTGTGATTCGAACACACGCCCCCGAAGGGAATGCCTGGACTATCGCATTAATAGCAGGGCATCGCGTTAACCACTCCGCCAAAGTGCCTGATTCGCTGATGAATTGGCCTACTTATTTTAGCCTATAACTACTCTCTCATAGCCCCTCCTTTCCATAACTTTACGCAATTCCATCATATTACATAATCAAGTTAGTAAGTGTAGTCTAATGTAATATGTAATAACATAACTTTAGTAAGTGCATAATACCATATACAAGTAACTACCTAACCTATAGGTAGGTATCTGTCATTTTCCCCTTTTTCATGTTCCTTGGGATCTCAAGTTCGCATACAACAGTCCCTATTCTCGTATTGACAGTGTCGATATTTTGCATCATCCTCACCTCATTGTTGCCAAGCTTCATAGAGGATGAGTTTAGGAAGGAGACGACCAAATTTTGCCAACCCGTACGACGTTGTGTTGCATTATTGCTCCAAACCCAACTACACATACTTATCTCTATGGTGACTTTCCCGATTATTGACTGCTATAGACTATATATTATATATATATATATATATATATATATTAGCTAGATAGTTAACCTAATGATATTTCTTCTTTTCACTCTGCCCAGAAAGTCTTCTTTGCCCACGTAGTCCACCCCCAGCCTATGGTGAGGATGAAGCTCTTTAGTATTGTCTGGTTTACCAGCATCATCAGTGTCAATGTCCATGCCAGCCAGAACAACGATGTTTCGTTCAACAAATTCAAGGTATATAGGATAGACGCAAACAGCCAAAGCACTAATCTGAAGTCAAGCCTCGAGTCTCTGTCTGTCATTGAACTTGCCCACGGCATTGGTGACAATGGCAGTCCAACACTTGATGTCGCAGTTCCACCTGAGCATCTTGCGGCCTTTGAAGCCTCTAACTTCAGTTCTATTATCCTAAGTGAAGACTTGGGAGTTGACATCATGGTTGAAGGCTCCTTGGGAAAGTATCCAGGTGTGCAAACTGCATCTTATTTCCAAGTGATACCATATTGACTAACATGGACAAGGTCTTGACAACGAGGGCTTCCCAGATCTTTCTTGGTTTGATTCATACCACGCATACGATGATCATATACGATTCTGGGCTGACCTCCAAGCGTCGTTTGCCAACAACTCGGAACTCATCCAAGTAGGATCCTCGTTCGAGGGGAGGCCCATTCAGGGGATTCACCTCTGGGGCAGGAACGGCAAAGACTCCAGACCAGCAGTTTTCTTCAATGGCAACGTTCATGCTCGGGAGTGGATCACTTCCATGGTGTGTCAAATCCGAGCACTCTGCCTCGCTAGGTGTCTGGTGTCTGATTGATTCACTAACCTAAATATCCATCAGGTCGTCGAGTATCTCCTATATCAGATAGTCACTGGATATGGCAACGACACCACTGTACAGGCCGCACTGGATGACTTCGATTTCTACGTCTTACCAGTCGTGAACCCGGATGGTAAGTAACAAGCATAACTCCCCGCTCGGGAAATAGATAATTCAGGTATCAACTAAATCACCCTATCCAAGGGTTCGTCTATTCCCAAACAGATAACCGCCTCTGGAGAAAAAATCGGCAAACGAGGGACAACACAACTGAAGTGGGAACGGACATCAACCGGAACTGGTCTGTCGGATTCGGAGGCGGCGGTTCTTCCTCCGACCCAGGCTCGGAGTCCTTTCGGGGCTACCAACCGGGCGACACGCCGGAATGTGCCGCACTGATGGACTTCGCCCAGAGCTTAGCTGCTGACAAGGGCATCAAATTATATATCGACTGGCATAGTTATGCCCAGGTCATCCTGCTGTCGTACGGTTATACTTGTGACGAATTTCCAGCGAATATTGACCAGCAAGTAAGCTTAGCAGGTGAAACGGCCGCCAGAATTGCTCAGCCATGTAAGTCTTCGTTACTGAAAAGAGAATAATGCTGGGATCCCCACAAAGCATTGCCGTCGGTTGAAAACTAACTGAATATCTCATAGACAACACAAGCTTCGATTATGGACCGGGCTGCCTCGTCTTATACCAGTCGAGTGGGAATGGTAGAGATTACATGACGGATGCTGCTAGGACGGAGTTTGGATGGGGGGTTGAGTTAAGATCAACTTCGTATGGGTTTTTGCTCCCAGCTAACCAGATCTTACCTAGTGGAATAGAAGTATGGGAGGGCATGAAATATCTTTGGGTTAATATGTGACAGGCCCATTTGTCACATGCCCTCGCACGCACTTGGAACGCTCCTTTTCTAGATTAGCTTAGCTTAATCTAGGTATATCATGCCCAAATGAACGTGTTAGTTTTGGTCAAGTATTGTGACAGTAGATTAAAGAAGCTTATATTTAATTATATATTTAGCTAATTCTAGCGGAAGAAACGTTCGAGGGCATATAACAAATGGCTTTGTTATTATCCCCGCGTCCTTTTTTTTTCTTTTTTTTTATACGTGCTTAACGTATTAAACCCGGAACCGGACCAAACTTAAATATAAACCACCTTAATTTTTTAGTTACTTAGGATATTTAAAACCTCTTAAAACCTTCCTAAAATAACATTAAATAATAATAATATCAAACCATTTAAAAGAATTTATAACGCCACGAATCTTACCTTAAATTAAATAAGACTTTATAAACGCGTTTATTATATTAAAATATACGAATATAAAAATTTAAAAAAAAATCCGACGCCGATTTATTAAGATACGACTTTTATACTGCTTAGTTACATAAAACCTATTATGTATATATATATATTATTAAATTTTAAACCGCGTAATTAATACATTTAATTCTTAATATAATATTTATATTTAAATTAAGATAATATATTATATTATTAAATTATATTAAATTTAATAAATGTTTAATAACGTAATAATTATTTAAAGTAATTTAATATTATTATTATTTTAGAGTTTTGCTATGTGCACTACCTATTTTTGCTATTAGGGCCTTAGGTGCATTATCTTTAGGTATTAGTACATGCCTTAAATTTTGAAATCCGGGCTTAATTTAACGCCCTTAATTGCCTACCTTAATTTAATTTAAATAACTTTTTGAAACATATAGCCACAAACGTGTAACTGGATTTAATTAAAAGAGAATCTAATTACTAATTAATTAATATAAGTTTTTAATTAAGGCGATATATAGTTGTAAAATTATTTAAATAAGCAGGTCACAGCTTGAGAGGCATGTAATTATTTTTAAATCTACATTAAAAGCTTTTAAGGCTAGACTAAAAGCTTTTAAAACTATGCTAAAACCCTTAAAACCGCTTAAAACCTTTAAAGCCCTTTAAGGTTACACTAAGCAATATTACGTGATTTTCTACGATATATTTACCGTAATAACTTTTTAACTATATATCGCCTTAATTTAAGATTTATATTAATTAATTAGTAATTAAATTACCATTTAATTAAACCCGGAGGTATCTTAATGCGATATATAATTAAAAAGTTATTTAAGGTTAAAATTAATTAATAAAGTTTAAGCCTAAGGGTTTTAAGGGCGTTAAGGGTTTATAATGTGGCTTTAAGGGTGATCACGTGTTTCCCATTCCGCTATTTATTTACTTGAATAACTTTGCGACTACGTATCGCCTTAATTTAAGGCTTATATCAATTAATTAAAAATTAGATTCTCTTTTTATTAAATCCGGTTATATTATAATGCGATATATGGTTAAAAAGTTATTTAAGTGGATGGGATAAATGGTTTAAATAAGCCCTAGCTTTTAAGATTTAATGGATTTATAAGATGTATAATATTTAATGGTAATGCATTTAAGGCCCCGATAGCAAAAATAGGTAATGCACATAACAAAACTTTTATTTTAAAGTGGTTTAAATTTAAGTTTAATTTAATTTTAAGTTTAATACGTTATAATTAAAAATTATTACGATTTAATTAAAATTATTAATATTATAATAAATACGATTTTTAAAATTTAAAGTTTTAATATTACACTTATTTTTTAAGTTTTAAGCATTATTTAAAATATTTATTATTAATAAAGTTATTTATCACATATTTTTAAACGCTTTTTTTATTAAAAATAATTAAATATATAATTAAATTATTAAGATTTTTAAATCTTAATTAACTTTTTTAATATAAGCTTATTTAATTTATTTTTACGATATTTAATAATTTTATTTTATTTTTATTAAATTTGTTTTTATTTTATGAGTTTTATTATCCGCACCTTATAAAATTATTATTAAAACTTATTTACACTTTAATATATGAGAAATTACCGTTTAAAGGCCGTTGGTCCAAGCTTTTAAGCTAGCTTTTATTAATAGATTTAATATAACTTTAAACTTAAAAGTTTAATTAAGGTGTATTTAAGATTATTAAAATTATCTTAATTAAGGTTTTTAAATAATATATGTTTTAAATTAATATAACCGGTAATTATAAAGTTATTTAAAAAAAAGTAAAATAAACGTTTTATTATTAATATAATGTTAACTGGCATTATATAATACATAAACCTCTTTAATTTATCCCATTTTTAAGGTGTTTTTTAATTTTTAAATTTAAATAACTTTATAACCACCGATCGTATTAATTTAAAACATATATTATTTAAACCGTTTAACTAAGCTAATTTAAATAGTTTAAAATGTATTTTAATTTAAATCTTTAATTGAAAATTATGTTAAATCTTTTAATTAAAATTAATTAAAAAGTTTAAACTAATAACCTTTAAACGTTAATTTTAAATGTATTAAGGTGCGAATAAGTTTCCGATAGTAATTTTATAAGGTGCGGATAATAAGACTTTATTTTATTAGTAATTTTAATCGTTATAAAAAAGTTTACAAATTTTTTAAAAAGTTTATAATTTTTTTTTATTATTTTTTTTATTTATTTATTTTTTATTTATTAAGATTTTATTTTATTAGTTTTATATTAAAAAAAGATTTTTTAATTTATTATTATTATTATTTATGTGGGAATTGTGGGGAATAGTCATGTGACCCACATAACTTGTGCTTATCTTTATAATTTACTTTAATTAAAAAAGAATTTTTAATCTTTTTTATTTTATTTAATAATTTTAATTATATTTATAATTTTAATTTTTTATTTATAACTTATTATAATTATAAAATTACCTTATTTATTTTAATATTAATTAATAGTTAACAAAATAAATTAATCATAAATAATAAAAAGATTTATATTAAATAATATTGTTAATAATATTAAGATAAAAAAAGATAAAAATTTGCAATTTTAGATTTAATTAAAAAATTTTAAATAAGAAATTCCATTTAAAATTTCTAAATTAAAACTTTTCAAAATTTATAACTATTATAAATACAGGAATTTTATATTAACTTAAAAATTTTAAAACGTTATATTATATCCGCATTTATAAGTTTATATTTATTATATATGAAAAAATTAAACTAAAATTTATTAATAAATATTTAAAACGTCGCATATATTTATATTAATAATACCTGAGAATATCACGAGAAAACCCTTTATATAAACGATTTGATTAATAATCCCTTTATTAAGCTATAAAACAACGTTTACTTTAATAAAATTTAGCCGATTTTTTTACTTAAACTAAAAACTTATCCAAATTAAAAGTTTACTTAAATTAATACTTATTTAAGTTAATTTATTTAAAAAATATAATTAGGAATAAACCTTTAAAATAATTACGTCATATTTTAACAGTTAAATATTTATACATTATCCATTTTATGTAAACTTTTAACCTTATATTACCTCACATTAATATATAATTACATTATTAAAAAAAAAATTTTTTGTTAACCCGTAATTGTATTTTTTATGCTTAAACCTACTATTTTAGGTTACACTTTTTTTTACTACTTATAAAGTTTTTTTTCCTGTAAAAGTTTTTCTTAAAAACTTAAACTTATAAATATAAATTTAATTATATTAATATTTATCCATTTTTTCATAACATCCACACCTAACTTTTTACTATTATTATATCTAATATTTACTTATTATAATAAACTTTATATATTTATTATTTTATACTTATATAAGTAACCATTAAAATAATAAGCCCTTTTAAAAAAAAAAAGAAAAAAGCTATTACCTTAACTTTAAAGCTAAATCTTAAACGAAAATATAGCCGCTTAATATAAAATACATATATTAAAAATAAATATAATAGTAAAAAAATAAACTTAAAAAATATTAATAAGTTAAATGCCTTAACGTTAAATATATATTATGTGAAAATATTTTTAATATATAATGATAATTTTTATAATAAAAACCTTTAAAAAAATATTAAGTTAATTTTAATAGTTAAAAAGTAAAATATTTTGATAAATTAAATTAAATATTAAAATTAAAAATAATTAACCATCTTTTTAAACACGGTATATAAACTCTTAATTACACTTTTATTAAAAAACTTAAAAAAGTTATTAATGTAAAAAAATTTCTTACATTAATAAAAAATAAGGTTATAAACATAAATACGAAATATCTTATAACATTTATCTTTATAAAAAACCTTAATTATTAAAAAAAACTATAATAAAATATGAAAAATATAAGTAATACCAATTTAAAATAATCTTTTAAAGAAAATAATTAAAATAAAGTTTTGAAAACTTATAAATAACAACTTATAAAATCAAATTAAAACACTTTAAAAATTAAGGTAACCGTTATTATTTTAACCCTTAATATAAATAAACAAATTAACTTAAATAAATTAAATAATTTATTTACCTCAAATAACTAAATTAAACAAAATCCAGCTTTAACTTTAACTTTAAATCCGGGATTAAATTTAAATTTAAATTAAAGTTTTATTATTCGCACCTTATAAAATTACTATTGGAACTTATCCACACCCTAGTACATAAGAAATTAACGGTTAAAGGCCGCTGGTCTAAGCTTTCCAACTAACTTCCTTTAACTTTTATTAAAAGATCTATCATAACTTCTAATCCGGGACTTATATTAACGTACATCTAAGACCGTTAGAACCGTCTTAATTAAGGCTTTTAAATAATATATGTTCTAAGTTAATACGACCAGTGGCTGCGAAGTTATTTAGAAAAAAATAAAATAAACGTTTTGCCGTTAGCCTGGCGTTAGGCGAAGGACATTACGTGATGCACGGACCATTTCAATTTATACCATCTTCAAGGTAGATTGCAATTTTTTAATTGGAATAATTTTATAACTATCGGTCGGATTAATTTAAAAAATATATCGTTTAGAAGCTTTAATTGAGGCAGTTTAATTAATATAAGATGCATTATGGCAACTGCCTAAGCTAATAAGGGAATATATGGTTTTATAACGATTGGATTATTAAAGTTCGAACCTTTTACGCTATATTTTTAAATATATTAAGGTGCGGATAAGCTTCGATAGTAATTTTATGGGGTGTAAATAGCAAGACTTTTAAATTAAAGTTAAAAACCTATTATATTTAATTAATTCTTTAGTTATAACGATAATTACTTTTCATTTAATAATATAATTATTTTTTAATAAAAATTAATTATAAGCTTTTCGATTTTATAATATAACTTATAATCCCTTAATCTTTTAAATATAAATTTAAATTTTTGGTTAAAAATAATTAATTAAGTTTAAAATAATTAAAATAATTAAGGATAAGATAATTAAGGGAATTAAAGTAATAATTAATCGATAATCCTTTTTAAATAAAAACCGTTATATAAATAATAACTGTTGTATGAGTTGTAATACTTGTGAACGATTATCGATTTTATTAAAATATATAATAATAATAAAATTAAATTTAATAATAATAAGTATAATATTTTTAATAAAAAAATAAAAATCTTTAAGGATATATATGATAAAGTTAAAATTTTATCTTTAAATTATACTATTATTTATTTAATTATATTAAAGGATTGTGTTTTATAATATTATTATAATTAAATTGCTTAAAAAGGATTTATTTAAAAGTAAATAATTGTTAAAATTAAAATTTTTTTTTATATTATTAAAAACTAATAAATATATATGTATAAATAAAGAATAATTATGATTTATATTACGATAAAAAAAAATCTTAATAAAGATTTATTTATTTATTTTAATATATTAATTAAATATATTTAATATTTTTAAAAAGGATTATTAATTGATTATATAAAAGATATTAACTTAAAAAATGGCATAATTAATGTTATTTAAGGCCATTTAATTTTTAATATTATTATTTTAAAATTATTTATTATATTTAAGAATATTTATTTTAATCTTTGTAATATAACCGGAATTATTTATTATTATAATATTTATAACTTATAATATTATGCATTTAATAATTAATATTAAACCGATTAAATATATAAAAATAATAATAAGTTTTAAAAAAATTATTATCTTAAAAATATTTAATTTAAACGTTATTATAATAATTAATAAAGTAAAAAAGATAAAAGATATTTTATTTATAATAAGTTTAATTATTAATTAATAAAATATTTAATAAATAAATGTAAAATTAAGAAAAATAAATGGTGTTATTATATTTAAAAAGTTGGAAAAAAAGATATAAATAAAGATTTTATTGCTTTTTTTTTAAATTATAAAAAAATTAATATCGTTATAAATAACGATGAAAAGTAAAATTAAGTTAATTTTAATTTGTAATATATAATTTATAAAAATTAAAACGATATTTATAATAATAATAAATAAAAATTAATTTTTTTAATATAATATTTAATTTAATATAATATTATTAATAAGTTTTGTTATTTGCACCTTATAAAATTGCTATCAAAGCTTATCCGTATCTTAGTATATTAAAAGCTTAGCGTTTAAGGGCTGTTGGTTTAAACTTTTTAGCTCGTTTTTGTTAAAAACCTATTACAACTTCCGATCTAAGATTTAAATTAAAATGCATCTTATATCGTTTAAATTAGCTTAATTAAACGGTTTAAATGATATATATTTTAAATTGATGCGATTGGTGGTTATAAAATTATTTAAATTTAAAGATTAAATAGCATTTTAAAAATAATATAGGTTTAAGTAATTTATGCACCACTTTAAATTAACTAACGCCACATTAACGGTAAAATGTTTATTTCATTTTTTTCTAAATAATTTTATAATTACCGGTCGTATTAATTTAAAACATATATCATTTAGAAATTTTAAGTGAGACGGTTTTAATAAAGTTAGATATATTTTAATATAATTCTTAAATTAAAAGTTATGTTAAATCTTTTGATTAAAGTTAAATAAAAAGCTTAGATTAACGGCGTTAAGATGTTAATTCTAAATATATTAGGGTACAAATAAGCTTCGATAGTAATTTTATAGGATGTAAATAGCAAAACTTTTAAATTAAAGCTAAAAACCTATTATATTTAATTAATTCTTTAATTATAACGATAATTACTTTTTATTTAATAATATAATTATTTTTTAATAAAAATTAATTATAAGCTTTTTGATTTTATAATATAACTTATAATCCCTTAATCCTTTAAATATAAATTTAAATTTTTGGTTAAAAATAATTAATTAAATTTAAAATAATTATAATTAAATTTAAAATAATTAAAATAATTAAGGATAGGATAATTAAGGGAATTAAAGTAATAATTAATCGATAACCCCTTTTAAATAAAAACCGTTATATAAATAATAACTGTCGTATAAATTATAATACTTATAAACGATTATCGATTTTATTAAAATATATAATAATAATAAAATTAAATTTAATAATAATAAATATAATATTTTTAATAAAAAAATAAAAATCTTTAAAGATATATATGATAAAGTTAAAATTTTACCTTTAAATTACGCTATTACTTATTTAACTATATTAAAAAATTGTATCTTATAATATTATTATAATTAAATTGCTTAAAAAGAATTTATTTAAAAATAAATAATTATTAAAATTAAAAAATTTTTTATATTATTAAAAATTAATAAATATACATATATAAATAAAGAATAATTACGATTTATATTACGATAAAAAAAAATCTTAATAAAGATTTATTTATTTACTTTAATATATTAATTAAATATATTTAATATTTTTAAAAAGGATTATTAATCGATTATATAAAAGATATTAATTTAAAAAATGGCATAATTAACGTTATTTAAGGCTACTTAATTTTTAATATTATTATTTTAAAATTATTTATTATATTTAAAAATATTTATTTTAACCTTTATAATATAACCGGAATTATCTATTATTATAATATTTATAACTTATAATATTATATACTTAACAATTAATATTAAACCGATTAAATATATAAAAATAATAATAAGCTTTAAAAAAATTATTATCTTAAAAATATTTAATTTAAACGCTATTATAATAATTAATAAAGTAAAAAAAATAAAAAATATTTTATTTATAATAAATTTAATTATTAATTAATAAAATATTTAATAAATAAACGTAAAACTAAAAAAAATAAATGATATTATTATATTTAAAAAATTAGAAAAAAAGATATAAATAAAGATTTTATTGCTTTTTTTTTAAATTATAAAAAAATTAATATCGTTATAAATAATAATAAAAAATAAAATTAAATTAATTTTAATTTGTAATATATAATTTATAAAAATTAAAACGATATTTATAACAATAATAAATAAAAATTGATTTTTTTAATATAATATTTAATTTAATATAATATTATTAATAAATTTTATTATTTGCATCCCATAAAATTATTATTAAAATTTATTTGTATCTTAATATATTAAAAGCTTAGCGTTTAAGGGTTATTAGTTTAAACTTTTTAACTTGTTTTTATTAAAAACCTATTATAACTTTTAATCTAAAATTTAAATTAAAATATATCTTATATCGTTTAAATTAGCTTAATTAAACGGTTTAAATGATATATATTTCAAATTAATATAATTAATAATTGTAAAATTATTTAAATTTAAAGATTAAATAATATTTTAAAAATAATATAGGTTTAAGTAATTTATGTATTATTTTAAATTAATTAACGCCATATTAACGGCAAAATATTTATTTTATTTTTTTCTAAATAATTTTATAATTACTGGTTGTATTAATTTAAAATATATATTATTTAAAAACTCTAAATAAGACGGTTTTAATGGAGTTAGATATATTTTAATATGATTTTTAAATTAAAAGTTATGTTAGATCTTTTAATTAAAGTTAAATAAAAAGTTTGGATTAACGGCGTTAAAATGTTAATTCTAAATGTACTAAGGTACAAATAAGCTCCGATAATAATTTTATAAGGTACGGATAACAAGACTTTTATTAATAAAGAAAATATTATTAATATTTTTATAAATTAAATAATAATATATGCTTTTATTAGAATTAATTTATTTAATAATGACAATTTAAAAAAAGCAATAACCATAACTTATAAAACTTTTAAAATATTAATTGCGTTTTATTTAAAAAATTAATATATTAACGCTTTTTAAGGTATACTTTTTAATATAAGAGTAACTAAGATATTATTAAGCAATAAACTTTAATTAAAAGTTTTATAATAAATTTATTTAAGTATTTAATTTAATATTATTATTATTGGTTAATATATAATTTGTTTTAAGGATAATTTAAAATAATAAAACTTAGGTATAATATAAATCTTAATACCATTTAAAATAATCTTATTTTAAATTATATTTATAAACATTTTTTTTTTATTTTATTTAAAAAATATGGACTAATTAAGGATATATTTTAACAACGTGAAAAATGTGTTTACTTATAAAAATAAAAATTATTTTATTATTTATAAATAAAGTCATTTATAATTCTTAATGGAATAAGAATATTTTATCATTTATTACCACTTAATAAAAAAGGAATTACGTTAAATACATTAATAATTTAATTATTTAATAATTAAATACCTTTATAATGTCTTTATAAAAGTTAAATATAACAATATTAACCTTAAAATTATTAAGAAAATTATTAAATATTATTATTAATATTAACTATATAATAATATATTGGAAAGATTTAAATTTAGAGTTTTGTTATTCGCACCTTATAAAATTATTATCGGAGCTTATTTGCACCCTAGTATATAAGAAATTACCGTTTAAGGGCCGTTGGTCCAAGTTTTCTAGTTAGCTTCAATTAAAAAATATAGTATAATTTCTAATAATTTCTAATTGAAGAGTTGGATTGAAGTGTATTTAGTATCATTAAAATTGTCTTAATTAGAGTTTTTAAACGATATATGTTTTAAATTGACGCGACGAGTAATTGTAAAGTTATTTAGAAAAGAGTGAAATAAACGTTTTGCCGCTAGTGTAGCGTTAGCTGGTATTATGTGATGCATGGATCATTTCAATTTATACTATTTTTAAGGTGTTTTTTGATCTTTGAATTTAAATAATTTTATAACCACCAATCGCATTAATTTGAAATATATATCATTTAGGCCGTTTAATTGAGCTGATTTGAACGATATAGGATGTATTTTAATTAGAGTTTTGGATTGGAAGTTGTGTTAGATTTTTTAATTGAAGCTAGGTGGAGAGCTTAGACTAGCGGCGTTTAAATGTTAGTTCCAGATGTACTAAGGTGTGAATAAGCTTCCGATAGCAATTTTATGGGGTGCGGATAGTAAGACTCTAAATTTACTGTTAAAAATAATATCGATTTTAACCATATAATATATATTAATATTATATACATTAGTAGCTAACTGGTACTTTACACTATTAATAAGGTAACCTTATTTTAAATTATTAAATTTTTAAAAAACATATTTATAAAATAAGCTTAAGATACCTTAAAAATGATTTAAATTAATATTTATTTAAAATTATTTAATAATTTAATATTTAATATAAATATAAACTTCACAGTAAATAAGTTTAAAATAAATATAAAAACCTTTACTATTTTAATAAAAGAAATTCCCGTAAAAATATATAATTTTATCGGTAAATTAAAACAATATTATAAATTGTTAAAACGTGCTTATAAAATTATTTCTGAAAACATAAAAAAGCATTATATAAAACTATCCTACATTTTATAAATGGTTATAAAAGCCATTAACGATATAATAAAATCTGATAATTTAATTTTAACATTACTTATTTTTAAGGTATATTTATAATTAATTAAAAACTTACCACCTATGCCATCGCTACATTAACAAACTACCGCCATTAAAAAAACTATAATAAAAATCCAAAAATTAAAAGTATAACAACAAATAAACAAGACGTTTAATATACGAAATGGTTTAAATATGTTAAGCACCCTTAACCTTCCTTTATAATTAAAAATTCAAATATTTCGGGAAAATAAAGGCTAGAAAAGACCTTATAAGTTAATAACACGAAACGGTAAAATGTACACCATTTAAATTAACAATAAATTTGTTAAATTTAAGATAATTATCGTAAAACCTTATTACCGCAATAGGATTACGTACATCCCGATTAAATTTAAATCCAAAAATGAACCGGAAGATAAAAATGATTTAAACAAATACGTTTTAAAGCAAGCACCAGAATAAGATTTAAAACCATGTATATTTAAAAAAAAACAAGAACATTCCCGTAATAATAAGAATAAACTAAAGAAAAATACTATTAATATAATCTAAAAAGAAGTTATCGATAAATAATTATCGATATAATTATATAACGAAGGTAAGATTACCACATTAAAACAACTATTTAAAGCTTTTAATGTTTAAGAAATTAAAGGCTTAATTAGATGAGGCGTATTTTCATTTAAAAAATATAATTATATTAAGCACAATAATATTTAAATATTTAATTTATAAATTGTTTAAGAAATTAAAAGTAAAGTAATAAATAACTTATATAAGAAATCGAGATTTATTATTTAAAGGTATAATAACATAGGAAAATGAGTGATATTAATTTAATTATTAACGATTTAACGAATAAGTTAATAAGTTATTACGGCTTTTATTTTTACGTTATTATAAAAAGATATAATTATTTAACTATATAACGTTATGTAAATATATATAAAATTTCTCCGGCCTTCCTTCAAAAAAAAATTTCCAAAAATGATTCATCGGCCCGTGGCCCTCCGCAAGCTCCGGGACGGGCCTTCAAATCACTTTTAGATATTTTTTTTTTTCAAGAACTGCTGCGCTAGCCGAAAAAATTTTGCTTGTCCAATTAAAAAACTATCTTAGAAAGTTAAAAAAGGGTTAAAAATCAAGAATAAATGATGGAAGGAAGGTGTGACCATCCGGAGGATAAGGTTTAGCAAGCTGTGGCAATAGCAGCCATGGAGATGCCCATATGGCAGTAGCCATGGATAGCCACGGGAGTGGCTATCCACGTCCATGGCCACATCTACGTCCATGGTCACATCCACGTCCATGGCCACATCCACGTCTATGGCCATATCTTAACATCACCTCTTTTTCAATGGAAAGGATAACATCCACGTTATCCAAATCTAATAACTTATATATACATATATGTGTTGATCTTTGATACTAATTTTTAAGCTAACCCGTACTATTTTAATAATTGAAATAACTCTAGATAATCCTCCTAAGGAAATATATATAATATTAATAATTAAGGTAATGTTGGATTACCTAAGGCTTTGTTGATGGCTTATGCGTTAAGGCTTTTACGGCTCTGCTAATATATAGGGATATGGTTAATAAATAAGGATAAGATTAATAAATAATAATATAGCTAATAAATAAAGATGGGATTTATAGTTAATTAATAAATAAAGATAGGGTTTATAGTTGGGTAATTAATAAGTATATAGGTAATAGATAAAAATAAGATAATTATTGATTAATTTTTTAACAATTAAAAGGTTTAAGGATTTTCTAGGTGAACATATTACTTATCCCTTAAATAAACCGGGATGGTATAAGGGTTAGAATAATGGGATTTAAAAGATCAATCAGTTAATTAATATATAGAAGAGAAGAAGAGAGCTAAGTTCTTAGTGTTTCAGGCTAGCTATATATATACACTAATAAGGTTTAACAAGCTGTGGCAGCAGTAATGGAGATATGCCTATACGGCAACAGCTATGGATAGCCACGGGAGTGGCTATCCACCTATCCACGTCCATGGCCATCTCCTAACAAAAAGCGTTAAAAGAAACGTTTATGGTTGACAAAGTTTAAGACAGCTAGCATAAAAAAATACAGCCAATAAAAAGCGTTTACTTTAAAGGAATGCAACCAATAAAAAGCTTTTAAAAAAAACGCGCGGCTATCGGGCAATTAGCGCTAAAAACGATCTAATCAATCCTGATTTTCCTGCACGGGTTTTTAAGAATTATAAGGGTATTTGATGACGTAATTAATTCAATAATTTCCCATAGTAATTTTCTGAAAAAGTTCTAACATAAAAATATCCTTTGGATGGATAATTTAATATGTTTTTTAATCGTAAACTTTTAATATAATTATTTATTAAACTTATTTTAAAATATTTGGAAAATATTATTATAATAATTCTTAAATTGGTTTATAAAATTGTTAAAATTAAAATATATTAATAAGTTATTTATTTTAAATATTATCGAAAATGATTTAATATAAAAATCTTAATTTATAACTTTTATTTATTTGTTATAAAATTAAATGAACGTTTTAATTTAATCGATATATAAATTAATAATATTTTTAATATTTTCGATAAATAATTTAACTGCTTTAAAAATAAAAAATTAAAAAAAGTTAAATTTTTAATTAAACTTAAGACTTATTTTATTGATAAAGAATCTTTAATTTTTAATAGTTATATTTTATTTAAAAATATAAATGGATTATTATATTTACGTTAAAAAAAGTAAAGAAAGAAAATTACTTTTATTAAAAAGTTTACTAACGATATTACTTAATAATATATTTAATAAAAAGCCTATGGCACTTATATCGCTATTATATGCTAATTAAAAGCAATTTATAATATGTTTAAAATAGCATAATATAAGGAGCTTAGGAAAGATGAGATTGCTTAATTAAATAATAAATTTTAATAATAATTTAAAAACTTAAATAAAAAATTTCGATATGTTTTCTTTAATTTCTTAAATATTAAATTATTTTTATTTATAAATGAATCTTTTGTAAATAATAAAAACTTAAGCTTACAAATAAATTATATAATTGCTTTTAAAAATGAATTAACAAATAATAACGATGCGATAAATAATGAATTTTTTAAAATAAAAGGTAACTTTATATATTAAAGTTTGATAAAATATCGAAAAGTTACTAAAAATGTCCTTATTAATAAGATATATACAATAATCTATAATATTAATATAAGAATTACCTTTGGTAAAATTTTTATAATAATTTTAAACTAATAAAACATCTTATTAATAATTTTAATCGTGATTTATATTAATTTTTTTTTATATAAATGTTTAATTAAATTAGGTATTATTAAAGAAAAAAAATTAATAATTAATATTATATTATTACGTTAATTATATAAATGCCGGAAAATTATAGAAATTTGATAAATTTAAGGAAAGGATAACCCGGCTAATATTATGATTAAAATAAAGGCTAATAAAATATTAAAAACATTTATTAATATTAATTACCTTATATTATAATTATAAGGATAGGTTAAAAAAGGTTAATATATTAAGATAAAAATAAAAATGAAATAATAAACGGAAGTAATAAATATAAGAAAAGAAAAAATAATTAATATAGGAATTATAGGGAATAATCACGTAACCTATATAACTTATACCCATTTTTATAACTTATTTTAATTAAAAAAAGATCTTCGATCCTTTTTATCTTATTTAATAACTTTAATTATATTTATAATTTTAACCTTTTATTTATAACTTATTATGATTATAAAACCACCTTATCTATTTTAACAATTTATTTTATTATTATTATTTTTTTTATTTTAATAAACTTAAATTATAAAATTTATACTTATATATTTTTTTAATTATATTAACTTTTAATTAATTATAATAATTAAATAAGTTAAAAAAATAAATATAAATTTATAATTTAAGTTTATAATATTAAATTTTTATTAAAATAATAATAATTTAAGAGTCTTGTTATCCGCACCCCATAAAATTGCTATCGGAGCTTATCCGCACCCCAGTACATTGAAAGCTTAGCGTTCAAACACCATTGGTCCGAGCTCTCCACCTAGCTTCAATCAAAAGATCCAACACAACTTCCACTCCAAGACTCTAATTGAAGCGCATTTAGTATCGTTCGAATCAGCTCAATTAGACGGCCCAAATGATATATATTTCAAATTGATGCGATCGGTGGTTGCGAAGTTATTTGAATTCAAAGATCAAAAAGCACCTTGAAAATGGTACAGGTTGAAGTGGTCCGTGCATCGCGTAGTGCCGGCTAGCGCTACACTAGCGGCAAAGCGTCTATTTCACTCTTTTCTGAATAACTTTACAATTACTTGTCGCGTCAATTTGAAACATATATCGTTTGGAAGCTCTAATTGAGACGGTTCTAATGGCCTTGGATGCACCTCAATCAGATTCCTAAGTCTGAAGTTATGTTGGATCTGTTGATGGAAGCTAGGTGGAGAGCTCGGACCAACGGCCCTTAAACGCTAATTTCTCATGTACTGGGGTGCGGATAAGCTCTGATAGCAATTTTATGGGGTGCGAATAGCAAAACTCTAATTTAATTAATTAATTAATTAATTAATTAATTAAATAAAAATATTTAATTATATTTATTTTATTTATTTAATTATTAAGTTTTTAATTAATTTAAATATAAGATTTAAAAATATATATAAAATAAGTTATAAATTATTTTAAAAAATTAAGTTTAATTAAATTAAATTATTATTAATATATTATTAACGTGATTGCGTTTTATTTTATTATAATAAATAATAATTATTATATTTTTTAAAAGCTTTTTAAACGTTATTATAAAAGTGGGACCAGGTAAAGTTAATATATTAATAAAAGTGTATTTAGTTTAAAGCTTAAGGAGTAAAAAAAAAGTTATTTTTATTTGTTAACGCTTAGCAATCTTATATCTTATAAAGGGGGATTACGTGACATTTAAGACATTAAAGCTCGTGAGGCCCACGAGGCTTAAAGGGTTTTATAAGGTCTTAAGGCCTTATAATTATGTTTTTAAGGGTTTTTTAAACGTTATAATTAAATAAAAAAAATCTTTAAAATTAAATATTATAATTAATTTTATTAAAAATTTAATTTAAAACGATTTAATTTAGTTATTATAGCATAATTATTAATAAATATAATAATATTTTAATATATTTTATATAATTTTAATTAAAATAAATTATAAAATATCGCGTTTTTAAAAGTTTTTTAAACGTTATAATTAAATAAAAAAGGGTTTTAAGGTTAAATATTATAATTACCTTTATTAATAATTTAATTTAAAATAATTTAATATAATTATTATAATATAATTATTAAAAAAATAATAATATTTTAATAATTTTAATTAAGAGTTTTATTATTCGCACCTTATAAAATTATTATCAAAGCTTATTTGCATTTTAATATATAAGAAATTATTATTTAAGGGTTATTAATTTAAGCTTTTAAGTTAATTTTTATTAATAAATTTAATATAATTTTAGATTTAAAAATCCGATTAAAATGTATTTAAGATTATTAAAACCGTTTTAATTAAGGTTTTTAAATAATATATGTTTCGAATTAATACGATTAATAATTGTAAATTATTTAAAAAAAAGTGAAATAAACGCTTTATTACTAGTGTAGCGTTAACCGGTATTACGTAATGCATGGACCTTTTTAACCTGTCTTATTTTTAGAGCAACACTAAATCCGCAGTAGGAGTACATGCATTTCGTCTGCAGTACTACCTGGTCTCCCATACAAATTTAGGTGTGCGCACAAGTACCTCTGCCACACCCAATTCAACGGCACTTCCAACCCACCCCAGCCCATCCAATCAATTTTTCAAAAATCCCCAAAGACAGTTATCTTTGTCGCCTCGACGAGACGAATTGATTGATATATGTTTCAGATCTCAGAAAAATCAATTGATCGAGTTATTGATTGATCTTTGATTGATCTCATCGGGCCCTACTGTATCGTGTCCTCAATCAGGGTGGTAAGGGAGGTGGTCCATGCGCGGTACCGGTCGCAACCTCAACCTTGAATAACTCTTGCAATAGAGCAGCGGCGATCGTGCAACTGGGATCAGCTTGCTCCTTGAATTGAGCTCTTCAAATCGATACCTTCAACTGAAGATTTGAAGATGGTTTGGATGGGTTGCAATTGATTGACAGCTTGGTGTGTACTGGAGCCGCCGGAGCTGCGCTACTAGCGCCATACTGCGGATAAAAAGCTAAGTACTCCTACTGCAGATTTAGTGTTGCTCTATTTTTAAGGTGTTTTTTAATTTTTAAATTTAAATAATTTCGCAGCTATTAATCGTATTAATTTAAAACATATATTATTTAAATCGTTTAATTAAACTAATTTAAATGGTTTAAAATGTATTTTAATTTAAGTTTTTAATTAAAAATTATATTAAATCTTTTAATTAAAGTTAATTGGAAAGTTTAAACTAATAACTTTTAAATGTTAATTTTAAATATATTAAGGTGCGAATAAGCCTTCGATAATAATTTTATAAGGTATAAATAATAAGATTTTTAATTAAAATAGTTTAAAATATTATTTTAATTAACGTTTTATAATTTATGCTTAAATTAAAAATTAAAAAATAATACTTTTTTAACCTTATATATACATATATAAAATTTCTCCGGCTTTTCTTTAAAAAAAAATATCTAAAAGTGATTCGAAGGCTTGTCTCGGAGCTTACGGAGGGCCACGGGCCGATAAATCACTTTTAGATATTTTTTTTTTCAGGAACCGCTACGCTAGCCAAAGAAATTTTGCTCGTCCAACTAAAAAACTATTTTAGAAAGTCAAAAAAGGGTTAAAAGTCGGGAATAGGTAACGGAAGGAAGGCGTAACCATCCGAAGGATAAGGTTTAGTAAGCTGTGGCAGCAGCAGCCATGGAGATGCCCATATGGTAGTAGCCATGGAGATGCTCACATGGTAGTAGCCATGGAGATGCCCACGTGGCAGTAGCCATGGATAGCCATGGGAGTGGCTATCCACGTCCATGGCCACATCCATCCAATCACCCCCCTTTCAATGGAAAGGATAACATCCACGTTATCCAAATCTAATACATACACATCTAATACATACACACATGTGTGTTGATCCCTAATCCTAATCTCTAAGCTGACCCGTGCTGCTTCAATAATTGAAGTAACTCCAGACAGTCCTCCTAGTAGGATACATATGCCCTTAGGCCCTAAATGGTCGAGGTGATATTAGGTTGCCTAAGGCTTTGCCGATGGCCTGTGCGTTAAGGCTCTTACAGCTTTGCTGATATATAGGGATAAAAATATAAGGGGATTAATATTTCCAAGACAACCATGTTAAATGGTTATGTTGGAGGGTCTCGTCGGCTGAGGTGACCGAGAATTGAAGGATCTCGTCGATTAAAGGGACCAAGAATTAAATATCCCAGCCACGTATCTCCTGGCCAAGGAAAAACGTTACGCTTAATAGGTGTCGGACCGGCGCCGGATATGTTGAAACAGATTAGTTAGAGGTCGGACTTGAAAAGAGCAGAGGAGAGGTATCGATACAACAATGGATATTAAATATGGTCAACAAATAAGGATATAATTAATAAATAAAAATAGGTAAATAAGGATATAATCAATGGATAAGGATGATATGGGGGTTAAAGGTCTTCACAATAATTGCTAGGCCAAAGTAGTTGCTAGGATATATTTAATTAAAAGCGTTAAAAGAAACGTAAAGTTATAGTTAACAAAGTTTAAGACAGCTGGCATAAAAGGATGTAGCCAATAAAAAGCGTTTACTTTAAAGGAATACAGCTAATGAAAAGCTTTTAAAAAAAACGCATAATTATTAAGCAATTAGCGCTAAAAACGATTTAATTAATCTTAATTTTTTTGCACGAGTTTTTAAGAATTATAAGGGTATTTAATGACGTAATTAATTTAATAATTTCTTATAATAATTTTTTAAAAAAGTTTTAATATAAAAATATTTTTTAAATAAATAAGTTAAAAATAATATATTTATATGTTAATTATTATAAATTATATAATTAAATTATTTAATTAAGAATTAATCCATTTAAAGGATATTTTTATGTTAAAATTTTTTTAGAAAATTATTATGGGAAATTACTATGGGAAATTATTATAGGAAATTATTAAATTAATTATGTTATTAAATACCCTTATAATTCCTAAAAACCTGTGCAAAAAAATCAGGATTAGTTAGATCGTTTTTAGCATTAGTTGCTTAATAGCCATGTATTTTTTTTAAAAGCTTTTTATTAGTTATATTCCTTTAAAGTAAATGCTTTTTATTAGTTGCATTTTTTTATGTTAATTGTTTTAAACTTTGTTAATTATAACTATGTATTTATAACTATTATTATATAAACACATCTTTATTATTATTATTATATAAGCATATTTTTATTATTATTACTATAGTTTGTTAAATTTTATTAATGTATATATAACTAGCTTAAAACGTTAAAAGCTTAGTTTTTTTTTCTTTTTTATATATTAATTAATTAATTGATTGATTAATTTTTTAAGTTTTATTTTTTATTACGGTTAAAAGATTTTTAACCTTTATATTATTTCGGTTTATTTGAGGGGTGAGTAATATATTTATCTAAAAAAATTTTAAAATTTTTAGTTGTTAAAAAGTTAATTAATAACCATCTTATTCTTATTTATTGCTTATATATTTATTAATTGCCTAACTATAGATCTTATCCTTATTTATTAATTATATCCTTATTTATATTTTATTTTTATTTATTAATTATATTATTATTTATTAATCTTATCTTTATTTATTAATTATATCTTTAATTATAGACCAATTATAACCCCATCCTTATTTATTAACCATATCCCTACTTATATCTTATTTTTATTTATTAACTATATCTTTATTTTACCTATTTTTATTCTTTAATTATATCTTTTATCCATTATTATATTAATACCTTTTTATACCTTTTTTCAATCTAATTAACTTTTATAAATATATTAATTTATTTTAGTATATTTAATGTTAATTTAATATTTATTAAACCATATCTTAACATTATTTTTTTTTAATGGAAAGGATAACGTTTACATTATTTAAGTTTAATATATATATATATATATTAATCCCTAATCCTAATTTTTAAATTAATTTATATTATTTTAATAATTAAAATAATTCTAAATAATCCTCCTAATAAAATATATATAATATTAGATTATTTAAGATTTTATTAATAATTTATACGTTAAAACTTTAATAGTTTTATTAATATATAAGGATAAAGATATAAAAAGAATAATATTTTTATATTAATTATATTAAATAATTATATTAAAAGGTTTTATTAGTTAAAATAATTAAGAATTAAAAGATCTTATCGATTAGAAAAACTAAAAATTAAATGTCTTAACCATATATCTCTTAGCTAAGACATAGATAGCGATTTTTATGGTTATTTATGGCTATTACCATATAGGCATTTCTATGGTTATTGCTACAATTTATTAAATTTTATTTTCTAAATGGTTACGTTTTTTTTCCGTTACCCATTCCCAACTTTTAACCCCTTTTTAATTTTTTAAAATAATTTTTTAATTAGACAAATAAAATTTCTACAGCTAACGCAACGGTTCCTAAAAAAAAAATATCCAAAAGTGATTTAAAGGCTTATCCCGGAGTTTGCAAAAAGTTATAAGCTGATAAATCACTTTTGGATATTTTTTTTTAAAAAAAGGCCGGAGAAATTTTAAGTAAAGCATTAATTAACAAATTAAAGTATAAATTAATATAAAAAAATAATTATTTTAATAATGTTTAAGCTAATTATTATATAACCTTTAATAGCTTTATTTATTTTAAATAAATTTAAAAAATAATGTTTTATATTTATTTTAATAAGCTTAGCTTAAAAATTAAAAAATAATTAAGCTACGCTCACTTATATTATAAGCACATTTTTTTTTAACTTATACATATATATATATAAAACTAAAAAAATAATATTTTTTAATTTTTAATTTAAGCATAAATTATAAAACGTTAATTAAAATAATACTTTAAATTATTTTAATTAAAATTATTAAAATACTATTATACTTATTAATAATTACACCATAAAAACTTAATTAAATAATTTTAAATTAAGCTATTAATAAAAATAATTATAATATTTAACCTTAAAGACTTTTTTTATCCGGTCGTAACGTTTAAAAAACTTTTAAAAACGTAACGTTTTAACTTTTTTTAAGAATTTTGCTATTTACATCCTATAAAATTGCTATCGGGGCTTATTTATATCTTAGTATATTTGCGTAAGTTTTTTTATATTAATGTTATATTAGTGTATGTTAATATGCATTAGTTTGGAAAAGCGGTAAGATTAACGCGCCTTACTTTTATTATATATCTAATTAATTAATTTATTTATAGAGTTTTATTTGATATATTGTGATAGTTGTTATAATAGTAATTAATATTTATTTATTTAATTTATTTTTTTTGTCTTTTTGTATAATCTTTTGCAATTTATTTATTATATGAAATCTTATATTATTATTTTTTTTTTGTTTGTATGTTTGTTTAGTTGGAATGGTAGGTTTTGGTTTATTTTTTAAGTTAAGGGGGCGTTTTTATCGGTAGCTTTAAATTGGTTGTGATGTTGTTATTATAGTTATAAAAGGTGGTGTTAAGGTAGTAGTATTTGTGGAGTTGAGTTGTTAAAGATTATTATCGTGTTTTTATTGCGAAAGCTAGCGTCGTATATTGTTATTTATAAGGTGATTATTTTAAGTCCGATTTAGTTGTTTAGGCTGTAACTTTTGTATAATTTGTAACGCTTGCGTATTTTATGGTAATTGTGTTAATGTAGGAGTGTTTTTGTTAAATAAGCTGTGATTTTAGGGTTTGTTATATGTATTAATGATTAGATAAGGGTTTAAAATATATAAATAAAAATACTTTTCTATTAGATTTTACTTTAACCATTAATATCGGTTAATATCTATTTTCTTAAAGGTTTTTTAAGCCATTAATTTAAAAACCATATTATAAGCATATGGAATGTCGTATTGTTTTTTTATATTATCGATATAAAGTTTTAAATCTTTTTATTTAATTAAAAAACCAAATATTTTCCGATATTATATAATAAAAAAATTAACATAATAATAAAAAACCTAACGGGATAATTTTTTAAGCTATTCGACTTTTATATATTTTCGACGAAAACGCTTTATCTATATATTTTATACCATATTAAATTTATATTATTATTTTGCAATTATTTCTTTAATAACCAACCGTATTTTTAAAAAATTACCGCAGTTATAAATAAGGTAAGTTTTTAAGTTTTAATAGATTATTTTAATAAAAGATATAATTTTTTAATCGTAATTTATATTAACAGATGTATAATAAATTACTTATTTACGTTTAACCCTTATATATTCTTTATTAATATATGTAAAAATCTTTTTTTAATTATAAAATTTATTTTATAAATACTTTCATATAACTTTAAATTAATTTTTAGTTTAAATGAATATTATATGTTTCCATAAATTAAATAAATTTATGCAAAAATAGAAAATATCGATTAATAATCGATTAAAAAATTTTTAAAAGGCTTTTATAAAGGCATTTAATTATTAAATGTTATTTTTATCATTGTTTGATACGTTATTTAAATCGGTTAATTTAAATAAAGATTTCTAATGTTTTTTAACGTTTAAGACGATATTTTAATTAATATAAAAAACGCATAACTATAATTTAATAAAAAATATATAGATTTAAAATATATTTTATTTGGCGTTATTATAATTAATAATAATTACTTTTGGTAAAGGAATTTTAAATTATATATAAATTTATTTAATATTAGCGATAATTTAGTTAAACCTTTTGAAACATTCGTTATTTATAAAGTTATATATAATATTTATAACTATTTTAATTAAGGTAACTATTATATTTATAAAAAAAAATATTTTAAATTTATTTATTTTATATATAACATTAAAAAAAAATATTAAAAAATACTTTTACCATATATCGATATAAGATAATTTAAACCATAAGCAGCTAATTATACGATTTATTTCAATAATATTTTTATATATAAAATATGTAATTTTTTCTTGCTTTAATGTAAGAGTGGGATTAGGTAGAGTTAGTATGTTGATAGGAGTGTATTTAGTTTAAAGCTTAAGGAATGAAAGAGAAGCTATTTTTGTTTATTAATGTTTGGTAATTTTATATCTTATAAAGGGGGATTATGTGATATTTAAGATATTAGGGTTTGTGAGGCCTATAAGGCTTAAAAGGTTTTATGAGGTTTTAAGGCTTTATAATTATTTTTTTTTTTTGAGTGTGATTGTTTTGATTGTTATTTTATATGTTTTCTGATTTTATCCTACGTTTCTTTTATTCTTTTTTTTTTTATTTTTTTTTGAAGAGTTAAATCTTTTTTTGTATATTTTTTATATTATTTTTATTTATCTATTGGTTGTATTTTGATGGTTATTTAACCTATTTAATTAAGTATAATGTTTATCCCTAATATCTTCTTTTTTTAATGATTTTTTTTATTTTTTATTCCTTATTATCATCTTCCAATTCTAATATTTGTAAGAAATCTGATGGTTTGTTTTTTTTTTTTATATGTTAAGGTTTTAATAGTGAAACGGGGAATATATTATGTAGTTTTATATATTTATTGGGGAGTGTAAGTCGATATATAAAAAAGCTTATTGGTTTTAGTATTTTTAGGGGTTTAATAAATTTGGGTGTAAGTTTTGGTTTAATTTTTTTGAGTTTAATATTTTTGGTGGAAAGTTTTATTAAGGATTTTGTGTTGAATGTGAGTGGTTTGTGGTGTTTGTTGTAATATTTGGTTTGGTATTTAATTATATATTTCTAATGATTTTTTATTTTTTTGTGGATTACCTTTAACTTAATTATTTGGTTGTGTGTTATTAGTATGTTTTTTTTTTAAATGTTATTATCGATGTTGATTTGGATTGTTGGATGGTAACTTATGAGTGTTATGAAAGGTGATATGTTTGTTGTTATATTATTTATATTGTTATATGTAAATTGTGCTTGTGGTAGTAGTGTTGGCTAATTGGCTTGTTTGTTTTTGATAAAATAATGTAAATAATTTTTGATAATTTGGTTAGTTTTTTTTGTTTGACTGTTTGTTTGGGGGTGGAATGTAGTGGATAATCGACGTTTTATTTGGAAGTGAAAGTATAATTTTAACTAGTAATTACTTATAAAAATGGAACTTTTGTTGGTGATAATGTTATTTGGTGTATCGTATTTGGAGAAGATGTGTTTTTTTAATAGTTTGGTTAGGTTGGTTGTTGTGATATTTGTGTTTGTAGGTATGAATTTTGTTATTTTTATGTATTTATTTATTACGATGAGTATTGCGTTAATTTTTTTTTTTTTGTATTATATTATTGGAAATCTGGTAATGAAGTTTATGTTTAATTCTTTTTAAAAACTTTAAAATAAAAGGAGTAATTTAAGATTTTTATAGGGTTTATGTTTAGATATTTTAGAGTTTTAATAAATTTTATAATTTTTGATTTATTTTTAAATTTTGATTTTTATATTTCTCTAATAATATTTTTTTGTAAGGAGTTTATATATACGTTTAATACAGAAATATTTTATAAGTGGATTATTATAATATTGCGATATTATTTTTTCCTTAATATTTTGCTTATTAAAAATCTAAATTTAGTTTTGGTATTTGATTAGGTTGTTATTATTAATGTTTTAGTGATGGGAGATTTTATTTATTAGGGTTTGTAAGGTGGCTTTTTTTTGTTAAATATTTAAATTGGTATTTTATGCATTTTTTAATAGTTTTTTAAAACTGTTTAAACTTTAATTGGTATAGGGTTTTTTTTTTATAGTAAATACTTAAGCGGTTATTTTTGGGAATATTTATATTTTTGTTTTAAACTTCTTAATATTTGAGTTGCTATTTTATGTATTTTTATTGCTTGTGAGATTTTTTGGATTTGAATTATTGAAATCTGATGTGTTTATATTGATAGGTTTTGTATTATTTGAATTAAAATTGTATTGGTTATTATCTTTAAGATTATTAGGATTGTTTAAGTTTATTTTGTTAAATAAATATTTTTTATTATGATAAAATGTTTGTATATTGTATATATTTGCAAATATCTTATGTTTAATTATAAATGCTTGTATTAATGTTATCTTTGATTTGAATATAGGGATTTTTTAGTTGGTTTTATTTTATTTTTAATAATTAGGGCGTTGGGATGGTATATTGGTTAAGTTAATTTTATCATTTTGATAAATGATTTTAAAATCGTATAAAGCAAGAAACATGTATTATTGTGTTTGTTTATTGTTGAATTTTGGTTGTTGTATAAAATTCTTGAGGTTTTTATGATTAGATAATATTTTGATAGGGTGTTTGTTGTTTTGGAAGTAATGTTGTTAGTGTTTGAATGATTTTACGATAGTTATTATTTTTTGATTAGGTGTGTTATATTGTAATTTAATTTCTTTGAATTTTTGGGACTAGAAAGTGATGGGATGATAATTTCCTCTTTCGTTAGGTTAGGATAAGATATCAGATATGGTAAAGTTTGAAGCGTTTGTTTTAAGTTTTATAAAAAGTTTTAGGTTAAAATGATAAAAGAAAGGGCTTTTTATGAAGGTATTGCGCAATTTATAAAATGTTATTTGTATATCGCCATCAAGTTTAACTTTTTTTGGTTTTTTGCCGTTAACGTTTTTAATTAATAGATTGTTTAGAGGTTTTGTTATTTGTAAATAATTTTTAATGAATTGTTTGTAGAAATTGTAAAATCCTAGAAATTGTTAAATTTTGTGATACGATATAAGTATTGGCCATTTTTGAATAGTTACAACCTTATTAAGATCTATGCTTATTTTTTTTGTGGAGATGATGTATCCAAGGAATTTAATTTTTGTTGTGTAGAATGTGTATTTGGTTGGTTTGGTATAAAAACCGTTCTTGTATAGTCTTTGTATGATTTTGTATAAATGTTTTGTATGTTTTGCACAATCTTTTGAAAAGATTAGAATATTATTTAGGTATGTAATATAAAATATGTTAATGTATCTATGTAGTGTTTTGTGAATGTAACTTTGAAAGATTATTGGGACATTAGTTAGCCTGAATGGTATTATTAGATATTTATATTGACTATATTGTGTTTGGAATGCTGTTTTTTATTTATCTTTTTTTTTGATTTGTACTTAATAATAAACATCTTTAAAATCGATTTTAAAAAAAATCTTGGATCTGTTGATTCTATTAAAAATCTCTAAAATAAGAGGTAAAGGGTATCGATTTTTTTTGGTTATTTTATTTAAACCGTGATAGTCGACGCAAAGTTGTAATCCTTCATCCTTCTTAGGTATGAAAAGGATGGGTGCATTTGTTAGGCTTTTAGATTCTTGTATTTTTCCATATTTGACATTTTTTTTAATGTATTTTTGCAATAATTCTAACTTATTTCTTATTAAAAGGTAAATTAGGCCATAAAAAGGTGCCTGTCCAAACAATATCTTAATGAGATAATTTATATCTTTATAAAATAAAACGTTATTGGCATATTTGTATTTAAATATATCTAGGAATTTATTTAATTTTAAAAAAGTGTTAATTTTTTTGTTGAGGTTTAGGATTATGTTATTTTTTTTGTTGGTAAAAATAGGGGGTATTTTTATAAGGTTAATAACAGTAAAGATGTGGGTTTTGTTTTTGAAAAAATGTTTTGTAAATTTGTAAGGGGTGAGAATTTTATATGAGGATATGTTCATTTTAAATTATTAATAATTGTTTTTGGGGTTTAAGATGATTTATTCAATTTAAAGCGTTATCATGGATAATAATATTGGATTGTTGCTAATGCAAAGGTCTCAATCAATTACTATGCATAGGCGTTTAAAGTTGCGCGTTGTGTTGCGGCTATCTATTATAATTATTAAAATTCTATAAACGCCATAAATTGGGCATTGTATTTCTTTTATGCCGCGTAGAATAGGCGTTGTGTATTTAGCCTGTTGGAGTTTGGCGGTTTTGGTAAATTTGTAATTAATATAATTGGTTTTGGTATAATTATCTATGTCCGTGTGTGTGTCGATCTTTGTTTGTGTGTCGATTGTGGTTTGTACGTGAAAACGTAATCTTATTTTTAATTAGGCATTATGTTTCGCAGTTGAGGTTTTTATAAAATAAGGGTTTTTCTTTTATCTTATAGTTTGTTAGATGATTTATTATTTTTATTTTTTTTTTCTTTGGTTAAAGAATTTTTTTTTTGTTTTGGAGATTTTAATTTTTATTTTTTTTTTTTAAAATAATTATTAACTAAGTGTTTTTTATTATTATAAATATAATATTTAATATGTTATCCGATTTTGTGATCTTATAGATTCTTTTTTCCTTTTTTGCTTAAACTGTCTTTTTTTGTTTCAATTATCTTATTTTTCTAGTTTGTAACGATTATTTTATCGTTGTTTGTTAGCATATATATTATCGTTTAAATTGTCATGTTAACGTTTAGGGATCGTTACTAAATAAAAATCCCATTTTCCTTAAACCCAATTAACCATTGTTGTTCTTGAGGTTAGCTTCATGTCTTTAAATTTGTCAAGGTATTGTCTAAAGTTTAGCTTTAGTTTAAAAAAGAATTAAAAGGTTTTGGTTTTATTTATTTTAGGTTTAGCTTAACGTTCAAATAAGTTGAGATAGATATTGAAGTTTTTAAGGGGTTATCGATAGAATTATTCTACTTATTCGATTATTTTGGTAATTTAGAATTTTTAATTCTTAGCATCCTTTAAAAATATAAATATTTAGTCTTTAAATTTGATATAATTATCGTATATGTTAGTTTGTTTTTCTTTAGATTTGTTATTTATGTGATGTTTTTATTGCATTTTATAAGGTCTTTTTATATAATCAAAGGCATATAAAATACGTTTTTTCAACTTGCTAAATTTCTTAGAAACTTGTTTAAAGGTTAGGTTTAGATCGGTTAACTATTTTTCATGCTTTCGAAAAAATTATTTCATTTAAAATATAATTATAAAACTAGTTTTAATATTGATTTTATGTTTATTATCTTCAAATATTTGAGATTTTTAGCAATAAATATTACTTAATTTATAATTTCTTAAAAAAGATAATTTATTTGCTATTTTTATTTTAAAGATTTTTACTTATACATATATTTTCTTAAATTTTTTTAATTCCTTAATATAAACTTTAAACTGTTAAAAAGTTTCCTTATTAGTTAATTTATTTTTCAATAATTCCTTATCCGTTAATATTTCTAATATTCGTTACATCTTTTAATTATTATCATTATTATCATTTCTATTTCCATTATTAAATTAATTAAAAAAATAAACAAGAAATAAGGAATTAAAACAAATAAAAAAAGAAAAGAAAAAAAGAAAATCCTTAAAAAAGATATTTACTTAACGTCTGATGCTTTTAATATAAACTCGATATATAAATTCTGCACCTTCATCTTATAATTTGTTAATGTTTTCTTTATAATAAAAATTGCGATATTATCGTACCAAATCAACGGCTGGAATCTTTTTCTTAAATGGCATAATGATTACTAAATAGTCGATTTGAGAAAACTTTAAAAATATAAAAATAGGACCAAATAAAATCAATATACTAATAAGAATATATTCAATCTAAAGCTTAAAAAATAAAAGAGAAGTTATTTCCGTTTATTAACGCCTAATAATCTCATATCCTACAAAAAAAGATCACATAACATCTAAGACATTAGGGCTTGTGAGGCCCACAAGGCCTAAAGGGTTTTATGAGGTCTTAGGGCTTTATATTTAATTAATAGATTAATATTTATATAAAAGTATAACCGTTTAATTATTATAAATGTAATTATTAATAATAATTATAAATATTTTTATCTGTAAATTATACGTTAGGGAATTGTTTTAGAAGGGTAGTAGCGATATTGCGTAAACGTATTTTAGGAAAGGATAAGCTTTTTACGATTTTTTTTATTTTGGCAATTAAGTTATAAAAATAAGCAGAGGTAGATAAATTTTTAATAGGGTTATAATTGGTGTGTTGGTTATAATTTTAGGGCATTTTAAATAACTAAAGCTAATTATTTAATTTTAAAAAAATAATATTAACTTCTTACGTATAATTAATTTTATAAATAATCGATTTATAGATATTATTACTTTTTAAGAACTAGACTATATTTTTAAAATATATTAATTTAATAAAAATAAATTTCCCGTTACGATAATATTTTAAGCGTTTTTTAACGATAGTAAATTTAATTAATTTAGCAAAAATAAAGAGATTAGTTATAAACTTTTTATAAAACTTATATAAAAGTTTAGAAATAAACTAATAATCTAAGAATAAGTTTAATAAAAGTGGAAGACCGGAGATATTTATTATATTAAGCATTAAAATAATATATAAAAAAAAAAATTAAATAAATAAAAATTAATTATAATTTATTAAAATAATTTATAATAAAGATAATTTTGCCGGTTTTAAATTTACCGTTTTTTAACATTAATATAAATTAATGTAAATTAATATAAGCTAATATAAGCTAATATGGACTAATATATATTAATAAATAAAAAAATTTACGCAGATATATTAAGGTATAGATAAATTCCAATAATAATTTTATAAGATGTAAATAACAAAACTTTTAATAATTTTAATTAAAATGATTTAAAATATTATTCCAATTAGCGTTTTATAATTTATACTTAAATTAAAAATTAAAAAAACATCATTTTTTTAGCCTCACATATACATATGCATAAGCTAAAAAATGATATACTTATAATATAAATAGGCACAGCTTAATTATTTTTTAATTTTTAAGCTAAGCTCGTTAAAATAAATATAATAAATAAAATATATGTACTTTTATTACGGATTTAATGTTATTTTTAAAATATATTAATATATTTATATAATGTTTTATAAATATAACTTTAAAAAATTATTAAAATATTAATTAACTTAAATAATATTATTAAATATTTATATTAATTATATTATATTTAAAACGTTATTTTTTATTTAATAAAGTTATTTATTACATGCCTTTAAACGTTTCTTTTATTAAAAGTAATTAAATATATAATTAAATTATTAAGATCTTTAAATTTTAATTAATTTTTTTGATATAAGTTTTTTTAATTTAATCTTATAATATTTAATTAATATTAATATTTAATAGCTTTATTTTATTTTTATTAAATTTGTTTTTGCCTTACCGGCGATTATAATTATCGTAAAGGGGTTTTTAAATTTTTTAAAAAGTTCGTAATTTTTTTTTATTATTTTTTTTGCTTATCTATTTTTTATTTACTAAGATTTTGTCTTATTAACCTTATATCGAAGAAAGATCTTTTAATTTATTGTTATTATTATTTATTTTATTATTATTATTTTTTTATAGCGACCTTAGATTCTTAAAATTCTTATTAAATTGTGGTTTTTATTATCGAGAATGGGGATTTATTATGAGTATATCGGTTGGATTTAAATATTATAAATCATATATTTCTTAAAATTATTAACTTATTATCTTATATTAAATAAAAATTCTAGGCGCTTTTATTTTTTTAATATTATATTATTTAAAACTAAAGTATAAATGCGTTATTATTCCCTAATAAATAATATGTTAATTAGTTTAAAGTTAAATAAGTGATTATTTGCATTAATAAGTTAACTTTCGGCGTCGTTTGATTTAACGGCTTAGGATTTTTAATATTAATATAATAAGAATCTTTTTAAAAAACCTTCCTATCCTTTAAATTTAAACGTTTTAAGCATAAATTTATAAAACCTATATTTTTAATAACGGTAAGAATGTTGCAAATTTTGGAAGTTGTATTATAAATTTTGGAAAATATATCGTTTTTTAATATTAAAATCCCTGCATTATAACTAAAGGCAATTTCCTAATTTATTAAATTATAATTATTTTAATATATCTTTTAACACAATTTAAAAAATAACCGGGTAACTACACTTTCCCCTTTTAACAGCCATAACTTACCAAACCTAAATAATACCTTTATTAAAACAAATATTAATATTTTTAACTTTTTTAACATAAACCTTAATTTTTAAAAAGAAAACAAAAGATATGTTTACTTTTTTAAAAAGCTAAACCATTTATAGCAAAGCCTACCAAATCCATTACCTTCTTAATCTCTTACTAATAATTTAACTTTATCTTTTCTTTTTTTTATTAAATTTTTTAATAAATTTTTAAAACTTTTTATTTTTAATTTTATAATAATTATTTATAAAATCTTTTAAAATATTAGATTATTATTTTTAAATTTTCTTAAATTATAATTATCATTTCTGCCCTTATTATTATATATTTATTTATTATTTTTATTTTATTTATTATTATTGTTATTATTATTGTTATTAATAATATTATTAATAATATTATTATCGTAATTATTATTAATAACTTTTTTTATATTATCTTAATTACTATTATTAATATTATTAATAATATTATTATTATAATTATTATTAATAACTTCTTTTATATTATCTTAATTATTATTATTATTAATAACTTTCGTTATAATAATCTCCTTTATATTATCTTAATTATTATTACTATTAATAACCCTTTTTATACCATAATTATTATTATAATTAACAACTTTTTTAATAATATTATTTTTACTTATAAAACCTCTTTTATTATTATTATAATTAACAACCTTTTTAATAACATTATTTCCATTTATAAAACCTCTTTTACTATTTTAATAACCCTTATATTTATCATTTCTATTATCGCCTAAAAAACTATCTCATTTTTTTCCATTAAAAATAAATATCATTTATATTAATGTATAAAAACTATTTAACGTTATAATAAACAAAAATCAATAAATATATATTACTAAATTAATTATTATAATTAAAATGAGTTTTGCTATCCGCACCCCATAAAATTGCTATCGGAGCTTATCCGCACCCCAGTACATGAGAAAATGCTTAGCGTTTACACGCCGTTGGTCCGAGCTTTCCAGCTAGCTTCAATCAAAAGATCCAATATAACTTCCAATATAGGAATCGGATTGAGGTGCATCTAGGACCATTGAAATTGCCTCAATTAAAGCTTCCAAACGATATATGGTTTAAATTGATGCGACCGGTGGCTGCAAAGTTATTCAAGTTGAAAGATTGCAGTCTACCTTGGAAAAGGTACAAATTGAAGTGGTCCGTGCATCACGTGATGCCCCTCGGCTAGCGCTACGCTAGCGGCAAAGCGTCTATTTCAATCTTTTCTGAATAACTTCGCAACCACCGATCGCATCAATTTGAAACATATATCATTTGGACCGTCTAATTGAGCTGATTCGAAAGATACAAGATGCACTTCAATCCGAGTCTTGGATTGGAAGTTGTGTTGAATCTTTTGATTAAAGCTAGCTGGAGAGCTCGGACCAACGGTCCTTAAACGCTAGTTCCAGATGTACTGGGGTGCGGATAAGCTCCGATAGCAATTTTATGGGGTGCGGATAGCAAGACTCATTAAAATTATCTTTTAAAATAATACTATTTAAAAAACCCTAAAAAATATTAATATCGTTATAAACGTCATTTTTAAAAAAAAACAAAAATCTTTATAATTAAAAATTATAACATATAAGATATTTTTATCCTAATATTTTCGTATCTATCGGTATTAAAAATTACGTAACTATTAAATTTAATATATATTAATATAATGTTAATTTATTTTACGATACTTGTTATAACCATTTTTTCCATCTAATTAAAACTAACATTATTTTTATTAATTTTATTTAATTATTTTAAGATAACGTATTTATTTAATTTTAGATTTACTTTATGTTAAATAAATAAATCTTTTACTGTAATAATTTCAAATTTGCTTTAATTAAAATTATTTAAGCCTATAAATTTAATTTTATTAATGCCTTTAAAAAAATATAAGTAATAATATACGATAAAATAAAGCTTATTTAAAATATAAACATAATATTTTAAACTATAAAATTTATAAAATGTGTTAAAAATTATAAGCTTATTATTATTAATTAATAAGCCACTTAAATATATACTTTTTTAATAACTAATCTTTGCATATTTATTAATAAACTAAAAAATAAAATTATCTTAAATAATTATTTATAACATATTTAAAAAAAATAACGTTTTTATTAGGATAAAATTATATCGGTTAAATTATATTACCAAACTTTTAATTTTCTTATTATCTTTATAATTTTTACTATTAAAACCAGCCAAAAATTAATTATTATTAACATTGTTTTTAACAAAAAAAACGTTAATTAAAATGTAAAACCTTATTTTTTAAATAATTAACACAAACGTGCCAATTACAAACATAGCTACGCCGCACAAGGTTATGTTAGTTAAAAATATAATAGCCGCGGCGGTTTTGCCTTATAAAATAACTATTATCGTTTAAGTTATTTTTTAAATCTTAATTATTTAGCCGGATCTTAAGACTATAACAACTAATTAATTAATATTTAAGGAAGCTTTTATAGTTGTAGCTAAAGATTTAATTCTTGCTCCGAACGGGGTTTTTGCTATGGTTAAAAACTATAAACTCAACATTTTTAACGTTAAATTTATTTTGCTAAATACGCTAACAAATATGTTAGGATTTAAAATAAAATTTAAATCAAAATTAATAATTTAGATATAAAAATAATTAAATATAAATTGTAAAAAACCAGATACGTTATACTTAAAAAAAACAAAAAAAGAATCGTAAAAAAATATATATAAAACTTAATAATAAAATTAAAAAAACCGTTAACGCCTATTTAAACTGCAAAAATAACCTTTTTATTAAAAACGTAATCTCTTAAATATATAATATTTATTTTAAAATATTTTAAAACGTTATTAACTTTTTTATACACGCTATCAATTATATCTATAAAAATTATTTAGTTCTATAAACCATTAATCCCTAAACCTATATTAATAATAAAAATACATTTATAATAAATAACTTTTTTAATATAATTATAACTTAATTATTAAAAAAACATTTAAATATTAATAATAAATTAATATTATATATGTATATATAATTCCCCATAACCTTTAAGGATTCCAAAAAAATAATAATATATATTAATATTAGTTATTCAAACGTAATAATATCTAAAAATTAACTTACCACTTATACGCCTAACGTATAAATTATCATAATACTATTAATCAACATCAAAAAAATTAATAATATAATTAAAATAATAAAAAAAGCCATTTTTAATTTTACAATTAATAATTTATATAATAATAAAAATAAATAAAAGATTTTTACCGTTAACATATAAATTAACCTTAATTTGTTAAAACTAAATTTTTTTTTAAGAATATATTTTTTATATCTATATAAAATTAATATAAATTAATTTAAACCTATTATAACTTTTGTTTCTTATATCAATATTATAATGCTTATTATAATATTTTATAAATAAAATCTTATATGTAAAAAAATATTAAATATTATAAAAATAGTTATCCTGCTTAAAACGTTTGTATAAATTTTCATATTATACGTTAAATTATTATTTTTAAATAATTTTAACTTTATTTAAAACTATATTTTTATAAAAATATATAACGGAATAATTAACGTATTTGTTAATATAAATATTGCCAAAATTATCCTTTATTTAAATATAATAAATAATATTGTAATAATATTTAAACATATTTTTTTAAAATATTTGTATAACTATATTAATAATAATATAATTTAAACTTTTTTAAAAAAAACTTCTTTTATTTAAATAATTGTAACGTTGGCTAAAAAAGACAAATATAATACCTACCACATCGATTTATAATTTAATGCTAATATAACCATTTTTAATAAATTAATATATACTTTTATTACCTAATAAACTATTCTTTAAGACGTTTAAGCTATACTTAAAATTAAGGAAATCCTTACAACCCCCTCTTTTAAAACCTAACAACCTAATTTACCATTTATTAAGATTAAACAAAAAACCTTTATATATAAAAAGGATCCGAATATCAAATTCACTAAGAAGGCTAAAGAATTAATTAAATGTTATAATATTTAAAACCAACCCAACTACATTAATATGTAAAAAAATAAAATAATAAAAATTCCCTTTATTAAAAACTAACAAAACTAAATCGATCCAATTATGAAGGTTTATTCACTTAATATTGAAGATAAAAAAATAGTCGATAAGGTTTTTAACGATATGTATTAAAATGAAAAAGTTAATTAAATAAAGGATTTTATATCGTTTAATTATTCTATTTTCGTTTTATAAAAAATATTAACGGATAGTGTAAAAATTATATAGTGGTAGATTTTAAAGCTTTAAATAAAATTATAATATTAAATTCTTACTTATTACCTTTTTAAAACGAGATAATAAATAAAATATACGGTAAAAAATATATTATTATCATTAATAAATTAAAATTCTTTTATTAATTTTAAATTTAACCTTTATATTAAGACTAAATCATAATTATATTATTAAGGGAATTAAAGGTGTAAAAAATTGCCTTTATAGGTTTTCGTAATAGTGTATTTTTCGCGTAAAGGTTTATAAATTAAAAATTACAAACGTTTTAAAATTTTATCCATATATATATAAATAATATTACAATCGGTTTTATTTTTATAAACGCCCATTTAAAATATTTAAATAAGTTATTTATCCGTTTTTAAAATTTAAATTTATAATTAATTGTAGTAAAATCTTTTATTAAATATTTAATTATTTAATTATTTAAGTTTATAATTAATAATGTTGGCATAAGCTTAATATAAGGCTGGATAAATATTTTATAAAAAATTGCTTAATTTATAAACCTTTATAATCTAAAAATATATATTAAAATAATTAAATTCTTAAAACGCTATATTATTTGATATGATTAAAAAGCTAAACCGTTATAAAAACAGAAAACAAAATTAATCACTAATTATTAAAATAATATTAAAAATGTCTTAAAAGTGTTAACAATTAGAAAACGATAGGCAAAAAACGTTACATTTAAACCTATAATAATAAAAAAGGAAATTTTCTACCTTCTTTAAACCTAATTTATAAACCTAATTTATTTAATATATTAGAATTATAACGTAACTATATTTTTCAAAATAGATACCTCCTTAAAATAAAATTATAACGTTATAATTTTTTATAAAAATAAATAAAACAATAATATACTTGATGTAAACAATATACATCCGATTTAATTCCTAAATAAAATATTTATTAAAATAAAAATTAATTATTAAATTATAAAATTAAAAATATCTTATCTAATATAAATTTACTGGTACTTTTAGGTGTAAGTTTAATCGTGTAAATATCTTATATGATTATATTAACGATAATATAATCTAAACTTTTTAAGAGAAAGCTTTTTTTGCTTAAATAGCTATAACGTTAGTTAAAAAAGACGAATATGACGTTTATTACGTCGGTTCATAATTTAACGCTAATATAACTATTTTTAACGAATTAACGCACGCTTTTATTACTTAATAAATCATTTTTTAAAACGTTTAAGCCATATTTAAAGCTAAGAAAATCCCTACCACCCTTTCTTTTAAAACCTAACGGCTTAATTTACTATTCGTTAAGATTAAATAAGGGGTTTTTATATGTAAAAAAAACCTGGATATTAGGTTTATTAAAAAAGTTAAAAAACTTGCCGAATGTTATAATATTTAAGATTAGCTTGGTTATGTTAATATGTAAAAGAACGAGATAATAAAAGTCTTTTTTATCGAAGGTTAATAAAATTAAATCGGTTTAACCATAAAGGTTTATTTACTTAATATCGAGAATAGAAAAATAGTCGATAAGGTTTTTAACGATATATATTAAGACGGAAAGGTTAATTAAATAAAGGATCTTATACCGTTTAATTATCTTATCTTTATCTTATAAAAGAATATTAATGGATAGCATAAAGGTTATGTGGTAATAAATCTTAAAGCTTTAAATAAGGTTATTATGTTAGATTTTTATTTGTTATTTTTTTAAGATAAAATAATAAATAAAATATGCGGTAAGAAATATATTATTATTATTAACGGATCGAAATTTTTTTATTAATTTTAGGTTTAGCTTTTATATTAAGATCAAATGGTGATTATATTATTAAAAAGGTTAAAGATATTAAAGGTTATTTTTATGGGTTTTTACAATAATATATCTTTCGCGTAAAAGTTTATAAACCAAAAATTACAAACGTTTTAAGATTTTATCTATATATATATAAACGATATTACGGTCGGTTTTATTTTTACGGATACCTATTTAAAATATTTAAATAAGTTATTTATTTGTTTTTAGGATTTAAATTTATAATTAATTATAGCAAAATCTTTTATTAGATATTTAACTATTTAACTATTTAAGTTTATAATTAATGGCGTTAGCATAAGTTTAACGTAAGGTTGGATAAACGTCTTATGAAAAATTACTTAACCTATAAATTTTTACGATTTGAAAACGTATATTGGAATGATTAGGTTTTTAAGGCGTTATATTATTTAATATAATTAAAAAACCGAACCGTTATAAAAGTAAAAGATAAAATTGATTGCCGATCGTTGAGATAGTGTTAAAGGTGTTCCAAAGATGTCGATAGTTAGAAAACGATAGGCGAAGAACGTTATATTTGAATCTATAATAGTAGAAAGGGAAGTTTTTCATTTTTTTAGGTTTAATTTATGGACCTGATTTATCTAGTGTATTGGAATTATAGCGTAATTACATTTTTTAAAATAAATGCTTTTTTAGAACGAGGCTATAGCGTTATGGTTTTTTATTATAAGAATGAATGAAATAATAATATATTTGATATGGATAATATATATTTGATTTAATTTTTAAGTAAGATATTTATTAAAGCAAAGATTAATTATCAAACCATAAAACTGGAAATATTTTGTTTGGTATGGATTTGTTGGCATTTTTAGGTGTAAGTTTAATCGTATAAATATCTTATAATAGTTTTAACGGATTATAAGTCTACTTATGGCGTGGTGAATTAAAGTTTTTTACGTTTTGTTAATTTAGTTAAGTTAAATATGCGGTTTATGTTAGTTTTAATATATTTATTTTAATTTTTTTTAGATATTTAATATATTTTTGGTTAGTTAAATTTGGTGCTGGACGCCTTATCCCATCTGTCGATGCTGCCTAGTTTTAACGATAAAAAAAAGGCTGTTAAAAAGATCGAGAACGTTTTAAACGATATTATCGATAATTTTGGTTATATTTCTTAATATTATATACCTCCTATCTTTAATCTAAAATTTTTTATATTTTTTTATTTAATATTTAATAATGTTGGATAATATGGTTATAGCTTTAATATAAAAAATAATAATTGCAACGAATATTTCTTATTTTTATTATTAGATTTTAGTTATATGGCAGAAATATATGTTTAAATGGATAATGTTAAAAAATAAATTATAATGGCCGAGTATGTTAACGACCTTTGTTTTATTAAGATTATCGTTAAGTTAAAGGCTTGAAAATAGGCGTAACGTTTAGCCTGGAATTTTATATATGTATTTAGGGACGACGGCTTTTTTTAAACGGAAAAGTGGGACGGTTGTTAAAGGTTATATATTTTTAAAGGTTAAATACAAACATTTTTTAAAATAGTCCATAATAAAAAACACTATTTTAAATTATGTCGTATAACATATAATTTAAACGGTTTTAACGTTTAACATTTAGCAAAAAAATTACGTTAATATTTTATTTATTATTTGTATTGTTAATTTAATTAAATAAACCGTTAAAAGGTTTTAGGGGAATTAAAATTAATTATAGAGTTTAACATCTTTTATTATACGATTTATATGGATTTTATAGTCGGCTTATTTAAGGTCGACGTTAAGGGGATTATGTGGCATATATTAAACTATAACTATTATAATTCCCTTATAATAATTATTAATAAGTTTAGTAAGAAAATTTTATTAATTTCTAAATATTTAACATATATTATTAAGGATTAGGTTAAGGTGTTTTATAGGATGTTTATTGTGGTAGATTGGGGCTTTTTGGCAAAAATAATTACGGATAAGGATTGGAAGTTTACCGGTGAAGTATGGTAAATGTTTTAACGTCGTAACGGTATTAAGACTGCTATAATAATGGGTTATTATGCTTAAATAAACGGTGCGAGTGAAAAGCGTAATTAAAACGTTAAGATTGTAATAAGGTTTTAATGCGTTACCTTTCCTAACATTTTTTGGGATAAGATGTTAAACGTTTTTTAGCATAATCTTAATAATTTTTATTATTTAATATTTAAGAAATTATCAAACGAGGTTGTATTGGGTTTTAAGTTTTATATTTTATTATTTATTTTGGAGGTGGATATTAGTGTAATAGATTTTAAGGTTTGGAGGGACGTATATTAATAAGGAAGTTTGGGCCGTTATTAATTATGTCGCAGTTAACGTTAAAATTTACTATAATATTAAATGGAATCTTTAATAATTTAATGTTGGGGAGGAGGTTTTTTTTAGGTTTTATAAAAATTATTATTTATTTGAAAAATTAAAATAAAAATGGTTTAAATAATGTATGGGTTTTTTTACGGTTGTAAAAAAGGTTAGGGATTTAGCTTATAAGTTAAATTTTCCACAGCATTGGCAGATTTATTGCGTTATTTTAGTCGTTTATTTTATTTTTGTATTTATTAGTGTGGATTTTTAGTTAAGGTGTTGGTTAAAGTTGGGTTAGGTTTTTGTCGACGGGGATAATGACGATTTGGTTTTATATAAGATTAAGAGATTTAAGAAATGTCGAGTTAATCGTATTAGGAAACGTTTTATGTTGGAGTATTTAATGTTTTAGAAAGGTTACCGTTTAGAATTTAACGAATGGTATTTAAGATTATTTTTAATGTAAAACGTTGTATAGTTTATCGAAAAGTTCGATAAAAGTTATCGATTTATTTTTAATAAGTTAAAGTTGGTTAAGGAATTAAACCTGACCGATAAATCGATCTTTATGTATAATATTAATATTCTTATTATAGTTTTTTTAAACAGCTAATAGGCCGATTAAAAGGTGGTTTATGTCGTTAAGAGAGGTTAGGGGAGGCTGAAAAAGGTTAAGTAGATTGGATAAATGCCTAGATCAATAGTTTTGGTCGGATCGTAATAATTTTTGGTTACGGATATATATAAAAAAAAAAAAAAAGGCGCGGGGGTAGTGACAGGGCTATTTGTTATATACCTTTAAATGCTTTTTTTATTAGAAGTAGCTAAATATATAAATAAATAGCTAAGATCTTTAAATCTTAGCTAATTTTTTTAATATAAGTTTCTTTAATTTAATCTTACAATACTTATATTAAGATTAACAAAGTTTATATTTATAATACTTATGTTTTTTATATGTAATATATTTTATATTTTAATTTTAGGCAGTTATCTTATTTTTATTTTTTAAAAGTATAGTTTTATAATCTTTTAAGGTTAAAGGTGATAATGTTATAATTTTTATCCTTAAGTTATATAATTTTAATTTTCTTTATTTTATTGTATTAATATATTATTTCTAGGTTTTTAATTTCTTTAAGCTAGAATTTTTTTTTAAGTTTTTTAATTAGATATATTATATAATTATCATAATAGTAAAAGATCTATAATATTTGGATATATTTTTTATAATTTAATGATTACATTAGGTTATTTTTTAATTAAGTTGTTTCTTTTATTTTTAAGGTAAAATAAAAGAGGTTGTCTTAGTTTTTAATAATATAATAAATTATTTTCCGGAAATAATTATCCACTTATTATTTTTAAATTTTATTTTTTATTAGTTAGTTATTATATTATTTCTGGTTTTAAGTCTTATAATTATTTTAAATTAAATTTGGTTTCTTTTAAATATAGGTTTTGCTATAATAATTCTAGCGTTTATCCTTTATAATCTATTAGTTATTTATTTTATTAAATTTATTTGTTTCTTATTAATTAGATTTTGTTTTTTTTTTCTTAAGTTTTAATTAAGTTTTAAAGGTTGGGGTTATTTATAAGGTTATTTTTAATTCTATATTTTTTAAGGGATTTTAGTAATCTTTTTATTTCTTTTAAAAAAATATCGTTATAGCTTTTTTCTAGTATTTCTTTTATAATTTTGTAATTAAATAATAAGTAAAGGATGTAAGTATTTTTATCGTAATAATAGGTATATTTAAGTTTGGGATATTTAATATAATATTCCTTACATTTTTATTTATATTTATAAAATTGTGGTTTTTCTAGGTTTCTAGGTTTAAGCTAATTTAATAGGCTTGTTTCTTTAAGAATTAATTTTTAAAATATAATTTTCTTAGTTCTTATTTGTTTAGGCTTTTTTGGATATTATCTAATTTTATTTTTAACAAATTAATAAATAAGGTAATTGTTATTATAATATATTATCTAGGAAAGGCTACCGTAATTAATTTCTTTTTTTTTCTATAATTTATATTATTGCAATTTAAGGATTATTTTTTTCTTAATTTGTCGATTTTTGGCCTTTTTTTTAAACATTTATATTTATTTTTTAGGCTTTTATAATTATTTTTATAATATTTTTCTTATTATAATTATAACATTTAATTTGGTTAATATTTTTTTTGGGTTTTTATGTGATATTTTTCTATATTTTGTTAATATTTATGGGTCTTTTATGGTTTTTATAAGTTATGTTGCTATTATTATTGTTATTTTTTTGGAATTCTTTTTAATATATATGAGATTCTTAACTTAATTTCCTTCTTTTCTTGCTTATATTAATATTATCGATTGTTAATTTTAATAATGGTTTTACAATAATTATTAAAACGTTTTAATTAATTTATTTAATAACTCTTATTTTTAACTTATTATTTTAATTTATTATAAAGTAGGATAAATAATTTATCTTTATAAATATTAATATAAATAGCTTATTTTTTAAATTTGATAATATATTTAAACGTGGATTTGTTTTGCTAAAAGCCGGTTAATTACTATTTAATTATCTATTTTTTATTTAAATTTCTATATATTTTCTTAAGTTTGTTAAAAAATATGTTTATATTTTTAAAGATTTCTTTAATCTCTTTTTATTATTCTTCTTCCTTATATTTTAAGTAGTTACTTAAAATAGGTTTAAACTATTTTAAGGCATTTTCTATCAAATTTTTTATTAATATAAGAATTTATTTTTCGTTAATATTTAAAAAATGTTTATAAAACTTTAAATAGATTTAACATTAAATAATAAATCCATTTAAATCAATGTTCTTATCGTATCGTTTAAAGGCCTTAGGTTTATATCCCTTTAATTAAGTATATTATTTTAAAACTTCCTTTATTATTTAAAAATGCTTTTAAAAAGTTTTTATAATTTTAGAGCCGTTTGTTTTAAATATTACGATTTTGTTTATAGTTAAGTTATTAAAGCTTTAGGTTAGTTATTTACTTTGTTTTTTTATAGCTTTGTTAATTTTTAATTTGTTAAATATATTACCTTTATTCTTATTTTTATTTTCACTTTTTTCATCAATATTTTTATTATTAATCTTAATTGCTAAAACTAGTTGCGGTTTTTTTAACTTAATTAAATTAATTTACTAGCTTAGTTTAATATGTAAGATCTAATTAGTTGCTTAAATTATCCTTATTAAGGTGATTGATTTTATTGAGGTGGTTAATTTAAGTTAATATTTATGCCATTTCTTACTTTCTTAAATTAATAAATCATTATTAATTAAGGAGTTATTAAAATGTAATAATAGGATTAAATGATTTATTTAAATAAGTTAATATTTGTTAAAAGTATTTAAAACTCCCTTATATAATAAATATAAGCTTAAATTAATAGTTAGAGATTTTATTTATTTAAAAAGGTTAGATATTAATTTTTTATATATTTAATTACATTATATAGCTCCTTTTCTCCACTTAAAGCGCTTTTCCTTAAACTTATTTAAAACGTTATTCCTTAGACTTACATAAAATGCTACTCCTTAAACCCATATAAAACGTTGCTTCTTAGACCCATTTAAAATAGGTGGAGCCATTGGAGGTTATATAATAACTAGCTTAAACGCTATTAAAACAATTATTCTTTTATATTAACCCATGCCTTAACCCATTAGTTAATGTTCCACTTATTAGTCCTTAATTAAGCAGTCCAGCCACATAACTTATAACAAACTATATTAAGTATAACAATATTTAAATATTTAATTCATATATTATTTATAAAATTAAAAGTAAAATAACGGATAATTTATATGAAAAATCGAGAATTATTATTTAAAGGCATAATAATATAAGAAAATAAATAATATTAATTTAATTATTAACGATTTAACGAACGAGTTAATAAATTATTACAGCTTTTATTTTTACGTTATTATAAAAAGGTATAATTATTTAGTTATATAACGTTACGTAAGCATATATATAATTAAATATACCTTTAAATCGAAAGCTTTTAACACAATTATTTATTAAATTTATTCCGAAATATTTAAAGGATATTATTATAGTAATTCTTAAATTAGTTTATAAGATTATTAAAACTAAAATATATTAATAAACTACTTACATTAAACATTATCGAAAACGATTTAATATAAAAACTTTAATTTATAACTTTTATTTACTTATTATAAAATTAAATAAACGTTTTAGTTTAATTAATATATAAATTAATTATATTTTCGATATTTTTAATAAATAAATTAACCATTTTTATGACGTTAAATAATAATTAGGATAAAGGATTTAATGTTTTTTATCTAAAAGTTATTTTATTTAATTATAAGAAAGTTAAAAAAAAAAGAAGAAAAAAATATCCGTTAGGATATTCCTGCCTTTATATAGTTTTCTATAGTGGATACCTTAAATGGTGTTTAAGGCTTAAAAGGCAGGTGCGATTTTAGAGCTTTAAGCTTTAAAAATCGTATCCACCATAATAATTTTAAAATTAAAAAATTAAAAAAAGTTAAGCTTTTAATTAAGCTTAAAACTTATTTTATCGATAAAAAACCTTTAATTTTTAATAGTTATATTTTATTTAAAAATATAAACGGATTATTATATTTGCGTTAAAAAAAGTAAGAAAAGAAAATTAGCTTTATTAAAAAGTTTATTAACGATATTATATAATAATATATTTAATAAAAAGTTTATAACGTTTATATCGTTATTATATATTAATTAAAAACAATATATAATATTATTAGTTAAATTAAAACTAGGTTTAAATTTAATATTAATTATTATATTTTTCTTTTTTAAATTAATTTATAAAATAGTTTTTATTGTTATTATTATTATGTAAAAAGGTGAGAGGAGTGGTTAATTAATATAATATATATATAATGTTTATGTTAACGTATAAATTATTTATTAAGTTATGTGATTATATTTATTTTAACATTAATAATTTTTCTCTTTTTCTTTTAATTACGTATAATGTAAATCCATTTTAAAATTAATTAATTAATTAATCTTAAATTAATAGTTTTTCTTTATTATTTTTAAATTCTTTAAATCCTTTAAATCTTTTTATAATATAATTATAATTTAATGGTTTTAATAAATAACTTATTTTATATTTAAGCTAATAGCTTAATTAATTAATAACTAGCTTAGGTTAACTTAAGTTAAGTTAAGTTAAGTTAAGTTATAAGTGGATAAATTAAATAATTAATTTATTTAATAGCTTTTTTTTTTATAAATTTTTAAAATTAAGTTATTTATTTTTATAATAAGTTTTCTTATATATAAGCCGATAAGTTTAATTAGTTTTTATATTAACTAATTAATAAGCTTAGGTATAATAATCTTAACTTAATTAATTAATTTCTTTTATACGTAAATGAGCTTATTATTTAGTAACTTAAATCTTAATTAAATTAAAAGCTTTTTTTTCTCATATATAAGCCGGTTAATAAATAAATAACTTAACTTATTTAAAAGCTTTTCTTTTTTTATATATGAGCTAATAAGCAGCCAGGTTTTAAGGTTTATTAATTAAGGTTATAAATAAAAATAAAAATTCTTTTTATTTTTTCTAATAAGTTCTTAATTTCTCAGTTAAACTAACTAATATATCGGGCCAACTTTTAATTATCGGTTAAATTAATAATATATTTAATAACTTAATTAAAAGCCTTAAAATATTAATAATAAACTTTTTTCTTAATAGCTTAATGCTATTTATCTTTTTATTATAAAAGGACTTTTAATAGTTTTAAAGTATATTAACATAATTTTAATACGACATTTTAAAAGATTATTAATTATTATTAACTTTTATTTAAAAAAAGCTTATAATAATAATGCTTTAGTTTTTAATATTATTTACTTTTATTATAAAGGGATTTTTAACAGCTTTAAAATATATTAACGTTTAATTACTTACTTTAAATAAATAAATAATAAAGCTTTAAAGGATTATTTATTATTATTAACTTTTATTTAAAAGAAATTTCTAATATTAATAATTATTATCGTAATAAAAATTTTTAAATTATTATATAAACATTTTCTTATAACTTAAAAAAAGATTATTAATTAAATTATTTATTATAAAGTTTTATTATTTACATTTTATAAAATTATTATTAAAACGTTATATTTTGTCATGGTGGATACGATCCTTAAAGCTTAAGGCTTTAAGATCGCACCTGCCTCTTAAGCCTTAAGCACTATTTAAGGTATCCACCATGGAAAACTATATAAAAACAAGAACATCTTAACGGATATTTCTTTTTTCTCTTTTTTCAACTTTTTTATAGTTAAATAAAATAACTTTTAAATGAAAAACATCAAATCCTTTATCCCAATTGTTATTCGACGTCATATATTTTATAAAATTATTATTAAAACTTATCCGCATTTTAATATATAAGAAATTAACATTTAAGGGTTATTAGCTTAAACTCTTTAATTAACTTTTATTAAATAATTTATAACAACTTTTAATAACTTTTAATTTAAACATTAAATTATCCATCCGGAAGATATTTTTATGTTAAAACTTTTTCAAAAAATTATTATAGGAAATTATTATAGGAAATTATTATGGGAAATTATTAAATTAATTATATTATTAAATATTTTTGTAATTCTTAAAAACCTATATAGGAAAATTAGGATTAATTAGATTATTTTTAGCGTTAATTGCCTAATAATTGTACGTTCTTTTTAAAAGTTTTTTATTAATTATATTCTTTTAATGCAAATGTTTTTTATTAATTGCATTCTTTTATATTAGTTATCCCAAATTTTGTTAATTATAATTATGCATTTCTTTTAACGTTTTTTGTTAAGATATAACTATAAATATAAATAGGTATAGCTATTTATAGCTGTTATTATATGGGCATATTTCTATTATTATTGTCATAGTTTATTAAACCTTATCGGTATATATATAACTAGCTTAAAATGTTAAGAGCTTAGTTTTCTTTTTTTTTTCTATATATTAATTAATTGATTAACTTTTTAAGTTTTATTTTTTATTATAATTAACAAACCTCTAACCTTTATACCATCTTAGTTTATTTAAGGGGTAAGTAATATACTTATTTAAAAAATCCTTAAACCTTTTAGTTATTAAAGGATTAATTAATAATTATCCTATCTTTATCCATTAATTATATCTTTAATTATAAACCAACCATAACCTTATCCTTATAACAAGGCCACTTATCACATACCCTTAAACATTCCTTCCATTAAAGTAGCTAGATATATAAATAAATAATTAAAATCTTTAAATCTTAATTAACTTTTTTAATATAAACTTTTTTAATCTAATTTTACAATATTTATACTAAAATTAACACTTAATAATTTTACTTTATTTTTTTTAAATTTATTTTTACCCTACCGGCGACTTTAATTGTCGTAAAGGGGTTTTTAAATGTAAGGCCCTCTGGGCCTCGTGGGCCTCACGAGCCTTAATATCTTAGATATTACATAATTTTCCTTTATAGGATATGAGATTACCAGACGTTAGCAAATAGGAATAACTTCTTTTTCACTCTTTAAGTTTTAGATTAAATCCATTCCTATTAGCATATTAACTTTACCTAGTCCTACTCTTACATTAAATTTTTCAAAAAACCTATAACCCCTCCCATTATTATTCCCACTTACCCATTTTTTATTTATCGAGATTTTACTTTACTAATTTTACACCAAAAAAAGATTTTTTAGTTTATCGTTATTATTATTTATTTATACCATTATTATTATTTATTTTATTATTATTATCTTTTTTCATAACAACCTTAAATTATTAAAATCTTTGCTAAATAACAGCCTTTATCACCAAAAATAAAAACTTACCATAAATATATTAATTAAATTTAGATATTATAAATCATATACTTCTCAAAGCTATTAACTTATCGTTTTATATTAAACAAAAATTCTAGGCGTTTCTACCCTCTTAACGCCGTATTATTTAAAATTAAAACATAAACGCGTTATCATTTTTTAACAAATGCTGCGTTAATTAATTTAAAGTTAAACAAATAATTATTTATACCAATAAACTAGCTTTTAGCGTTGCTTAATCTAATTGTTTAAAACCTTTAACGCTAATATAACAAAAATTCCTTTAAAAAATTCTTTTATTTTTTAAACTTAAACATTTTAAATATAAATTTATGAGGCTTATACCCTTAGCAACGGCAGGAATTTCGTAAATTTTAAAAATCGCGCCGTAAATTTTGGAAGGCGCGTCGTTCTTTAACATTAAGATTTTTATATTATAGTTAGGGGTAATTTCTTAGTTTACCAAGTCGCGATTGTTTTAACATATCTTTTAATATAATTTAAAAAATAATTAAGTAATTATATTTTTTTCCTTTAATAACTATAATTTATAAAACTCTTTTAATAATTTATTAAACTTAAATAATACCCTTATTAAAACAAATATTAACATTTTTAATTTTTTCGATATAAACCTTAATCTTAAGAAAAAAAATAAGAGGTATGTTTATTTTTTTAAGGAGTTAAGCTATTTATAACAAAGTTTATTAAACCTATTATCTTTTTAATTTTTTAATTTAATTTTATCTTTTTTTTTTTATTAGATTTTTTAATAAATTTTTAAAGCTATTTATATTTAGCTTTGCAATAATTATTTATGGAATCTTATAAAACACTAGATTATTATTTTTAAATTCTTTTAAACTATAATTATTATTCCTACTTTTATTATTACATATTTATCCATTATTTTTACCTTATTCACCACCACCACTATTATTATTACCATTAATAGTATTATTAATAATATTATTATTATAGCTACTATTAATAGCTTTTTTTACATTATCCTAATTATTATTACTAACAGCGTTATTAATAATATTATTGTTATAACTATTATTAATAACTTCTTTTACACCATCCTAATTATTATTATTAATATTATTAATAATATTATTACTGTAATCATTTTTAATAATCCTTTTAATATTATTTTAATTATTATTATTATTAATAATTTCTTTTATATTATAATTATAATCATAATTAATAACCTTTTTAATAACATTATCTTTATTTATAAAACCTCTTTTATTATCTTAGCAGCTCTTATATTTATTACCTTTATTATTATTTAAAAAGCCATCCCATTTTTCTCCACTAAAAACGGATATTATTTATATTAATACATAGAAATTTTTTAAATTTATAATAAACGGAAACTAATAAAGGTATATTATAGAGTTAGTTATTATAATTAAAATTATCTTTTAAAATAATATTATTTAAAAAATCTTAAAGAATATTAATATCGTTATAAATGCCATTTTTAAAAAAAGCAAAAATTTTTACGGCTAAAAGCTATAATATGTAAAATATTTCTATCCTAATGCTTTCATATTTATTAATATTAGAAATTATATAACTATTAAATCTAATGTATATTAACGTAATGTTAATTTATTTTACGATATATGCCATAATTATTCTTTTTATTTAGTTAAGGCTGGTATTATTTTTATTAATTTTATTTAATTATTTTAAGGTAATGTATTTATTTGGTTTTAAGTTTATTTTATATTAGACGAGTAGGCTTTTTATTATAATAATTTTAAATATATTTTAATTAGGATTATTTGGGCTTATAAATTTAATTTTATCGACATTTTTATGAAGATATAAATGATAATATACGATGAGATAAAATTTATTTAAAACGCAAATATAATGTTTTAAATTATAGAATTTATAAGATATATTAAGAATTACAGATTTATTACTATTAATTAATAAGCCGTTTAAATATATAATTTTTTAATAATTAATTTTTATAAATTTATTAATAAATTAAAAAATAAGATTATTTTAGATAATTATTTATAATATATTTAAGAAAAATAACATTTTTATTAGGATAAGATTATATCGGCTAAATTATATTATTAAATTTTTAATTTATTTATTATTTTTATAACTTTTATTATTAAAATTAGTTAGAAATTAATTATTATTAATGTCATTTTTAATAAAAAAGATGTTAATTGAAATGTAAGACTTTATTTTTTAAATAATTAATATAAATGTGTTAATTATAAATGTGATTATGCCGTATAAGGATATATTGGTTAAAAATATAGTGGTTATAGCGGTTTTATTTTACAAAATAATTATTATTGTTTAAATTATTTTTTAGGTTTTAATTATTTAATTAGATTTTAAGATTATAGCAATTAATTAGTTAATATTTAAGGAAGTTTTTATGGTTATAATTAAAAATTTGATTTTTGTTTTAAATGAGGTTTTTATCGTAATTAGAAATTATAAATTTAACGTTTTTAACATTAAGTTTATTCCGTTAAATATATTAGCAGATATGCTAAGATTTAAGATAAAATTTAAGTTAAAATTAACAATTTAAATATAAAAATAATTAAATATAAATTATAAAAAGTTAGATATGTTATATTTAAGGAAAAGTAAAAGAAAAATTACGAAAAAATATATATAAAATTTAACAACGAAATTAAAGAAATTATTAATGCTTATTTAAATTATAAAAATAATCTTTTTGTTAAAAATATAATTTTTTATGTATATAATATTTATTCCAAAATATTTTAAAACGTTATTAATTTTTTTATATATGTTATTAGTTATATTTATAAAAAGTATTTAATTTTATAAGCCGTTAATCCTTAAATCTATGCTAATAATAAGGATATATTTATAGTAAATAATTTTTTTAATATAATTATAACTTAATTATTAGAAAAATATTTAAACGTTAATAATAAATTAATATCGTATATATATATATAATTTTTTATAATTTTTAAAAATTTTTAAAAAATAATAATATATATTAATATTAACTATTTAAATATGATAATATTAAAAAATTAGTTTATTATTTATATGTTTAATATATAAATTATTATAATATTATTAATTAGCGTTAAAAAAAGAGCAACACTAAATCCGCAGTAGGAGTACATGCATTTCGTCCGCAGTACTACCTGGTCTCCCATACAAATTTAGGTGTGCGCACAAGTACCTCTGCCACACCCAACTCAGCGCCACTTCAAATCCGGCCCAGCCCATCCAAACAATTTCTTACAAATCCGCAAAGACATTCATCTTTGTCGCCTCGACGAGACGAATTGATTGATATATGTTTCAGATCTCCAATAATTGTATTGATCGAGATTTTGATTGATCTTTGATTGATCTCTTCGGGCCCTACTGTGTCTTGGCCTCAATCAGGGTGGTAAGGGAGGTGGCCCATGCGCGGTACCGGTCGCAACTTGGAACTTGAATAACTTGGGCAATCTGGGCCGTACAAACGTGCAACCGGGATCAATATGATCCTTGGAATGAGAGCTTCAAATTGACGTCTTCAATCAAAGATTCGAGGATGGCCTGGATGGGTTGCAATTGATTGACAACTTGGTGTGTACTGGAGCCACCGGAGCTGCGCTACTAGCGCCATACTGCGGACAAAAAGCTAAGTACTCCTACTGCGGATTTAGTGTTGCTCTAAAAAAATTAATAACATAATTAAAATAATAAAAAAAATTATTTTTAATTTTATAGTTAATGGTTTATGCGATGATAAAAATAAGTAAAAGATTTTTACCGTTAATATATAAGTTAATTTTAATTTGCTAAAATTAAATCTTTTTTTAGAAATATCTTTTTTATATTTATATGAAGTTAATATAAATTATTTCGGATTTATTATAATATTTTATAAATAAAATCTTATATATAAAAGAATATTAAACGTTACAAAAATAATTATTTTATTTAAAACGTTTATATAAATTTCCATATTATATATTAAATTATTATTTTTAAATAATTTTAGCTTTATTTAAGATTATATTTTTATAAAAATATATAATAAAATAATTAACGCATTTATTAATGCAAATATTGTTAAAGTTATTTTTTATTTAAATATAATAAATAATATTGTAATAATATTTAAACATATTTTTTAAGGTATTTATATAATTATATTAATAATAATATAATTTAAACTTTTTAAGAAAAGGTTTCTTTTATTTAAGAGCAACACTAAATCCGCAGTAAGAGTACTTAGCTTTTTGTCCGCAGTATGGCGCTAGTAGCGCAGCTCCGGCGGCTCCAGTACACACCAAGCTGTCAATCAATTGCAACCCATCCAAACCATCTTCAAATCTTCAATTGAAGACCTCAATTTGAAGGGCCCGATTCAAGGACCACAATGGGCCTGGTTGCACGTTTGTAGCTACTCTATTGCAAGAGTTATTCAAGGTTGAAGTTGCGACCGGTACCGCGCATGGACCACCTCCCTTACCACCTTGATTCAGGACACGATACAGTAGGGCCCGATGAGATCAATCAAAGATCAATTAATAACTCGATCAATTGAATTTTCTCAGATCTGAAACATATATCAATCAATCCGTCTCATCGAGGCGACAAAGATGAATGTCTTTGGGGATTTGTAGAAAATTGTTTGGATGGGCTGGGCCGGATTTGAAGTGGCGCTGAGTTGGGTGTGGCAGAGGTACTTGTGCGCACACCTAAATTTGTATGGGAGACCAGGTAGTACTGCGGACGAAATGCATGTACTCCTACTGCGGATTTAGTGTTGCTCTTATTTAAATAATCGTAATATTAATTAAGAAAAATAAATATAACATTTATTATGTTAATTTATGGTTTAACGTCGATATAATTATTTTTAATAAATTAACGTATATTTTTATTATTTAATAAATTATTTTTTAAAATATTTAAACCATGTTTAAAGTTAAGGAGGTTTTTATAATTTTTTTTTTGGAATTTAACGATTTGATTTATTATTTGTTAAAATTAGATAAAAGGCTTTTATATATGAAAGGGATTTGGATATTAAATTTATTAAAAAAATTAAAAGATTAGTTAAATATTATAATATTTAGGATTAGCTTAACTATATTAATATATAAAAAGATAAAATAATAAAAATTCTATAAAAGTGGGACTAAGTAAAGTTAATATATTAATAAAAATGTATTTAATCTAAAGCTTAAGGAGTGAAAGAGAAGTTATTCCTATTTGTTAATGCCTGGTAATCTTATATCCTATAAAGAAGGATTACGTAATATTTAAGATATTAGGGCTTATGAGGCTTACGAGGCCTAAAGGGCCTTATGAGGTCTTAGGGCCTTATAAATCTTTTATTAAATATTTAATTATTTAGTTATTTAGGTTTATAGTTAATGGCGTTGATATAAGTTTAATGTAAAATTAGATAAACATTTTATGAAAAATCGTTTAATTTATAAATTTTTATGATTTGGAAATGTATATTAAAATAATTAGGTTTTTAAGGCGTTATATTGTTTAGTATAATTAAAAGGCCGAATTGTTGTAGAAGTGGAAGATGAAATTAATTATTAAATGTCGAAATAATATTAAGGGTGTTTTAAAAATGTTAATAATTAGAAAACGATGAGTGAAGAATGTTATATTTAAATTTATAATAATAAAAAAAGAAGTTTTTTGTTTTTTTTAGGTTTAATTTATGGATTTAATTTATTTGGTATATTAGAATTATGGTGTAATTATATTTTTTAAAATAGATGTTTTTTTGGAATGGGGTTATAACGTTATAGTTTTTTATTATAAGAATAAATAAAATGGTAATATATTTAATGTGGATAGTATACGTTTGATTTAATTTTTTAATAAGATATTTATTAAAGTAAAAATTAATTATTAAGCTATAAAATTGGAAGTGTTTTGTTTGGTGTGGATTTATTGGTATTTTTAGGTGTAAGTTTAATTGTGCGAATATTTTATAGTGGTTTTAACGGATTATAAGTTTACTTATAGCGTGATAAATTAAAGTTTTTTACGTTTTATTAATTTAATTAAGTTAAATATGTGGTTTATATTAATTTTAATATATTTATTTTAATTTTTTTTTGGATATTTGGTATATTTTTAATTAGTTGAATTTGGTGTTAAATGTTTTGTTTTATTTATTAATGTTGTTTAGCCTTAATGACGAAAAGGAAATTATTAAGGAGATGGAGAACGTTTTAAATGATATTATTAACGATTTTAGTTATATTTCTTAATATTATATATTTTTTATTTTTAATTTAGAATTTTTTATATTTTTTTGTTTAATATTTAGCGACGTTGGATAATATGGTTATAGTTTTAATGTAAAGGATAATAATTGCGACGAATATTTTTTGCTTTTGCTGTTAGATTTTAATTATATGGCAGAAATATACGTTTAAATGGATGACGTTAAAAAGTAAGTTATAATGGTTGAATATGCTAACGATTTTTGTTTTGTTAAGATTATCGTTAAGTTAAAGGTTTAAAAGGAGGTGTAATATTTGGCCTGGAATTTTATATATGTATTTAAGAACGACGGCTTTTTTTAGATAAAAAGGCGGGACGGCTATTAAAGGTTATGTATTTTTAAAGGTTAAATATAAGTATTCTTTAAGGCGGTTTACGATAGAAAGTATCATTTTAAATTATGTCGTATAACATACGATTTAAACGGCTTTAATGTCTAATATTTAACAAAGAAATTATATCAATATTTTACTTATTATTTACATTACTAATTTAATTAAATAGATTGTTAAAAAGCCTTAAAGGAATTAAAACTAATCGTGGAGCTTAATATCCTTTATTATACGATTTATATAAATTTTATAGTCGGTTTATTTAAAGTTAACGTTAAAGGGATTATATGGTATATATTGGGTTATGATTATTATAATTCCCTTATAATGGTTATTGATAAGTTTAATAAGAAAATTTTATTAATTTTTGGATATTTGATGTATATTATCGAGGATTAGGTTAAGGTGTTTTATAAAATATTTATTGCGGTAAATTAGGGCTTTTTGGCAAAAATAATTATAGATAAGGATTAAAAGTTTATCGGTAAAATATGGTAAATGTTTTAGCGTTATAACGGTATTAAAATTGTTATAATAATAAGTTATTATGTTTAAATAAACGGTGCGAGTAAAAAACGTAACTAAAATGTTAAGATTGTAATAAGGTTTTAATACGTTACCTTTTTTAATATTTTTTAGGATAAAATGTTAAACGTCTTTTAATATAACCTTAATAACTTTTATTACTTAATATTTAAAAGGTTGTTAAACGAAATCGTATTAAGTTTTAAATTTTATATTTTATTATTTATTTTAGAAATAAATATTAACGTAATAAATTTTGAAGTTTAAAGGGACGTATATTAGTAAGAAGCTTAAGCCGTTATTAATTATGTCGTAGTTAACGTTAAGATTTATTATAATGTTAAACGGAACTTTTAATAATTTAACGTTAAAGAGGAGGTTTTTTTTAGGTTTTATAAGGGTTATTATTTATTTAAAAAACTAAAACGAAAATGGTTTAAATAATGTGTGGATCCTTTTATAGTTATAAAAAAGGTTAAGGATTTAACTTATAAGTTAAATTTTTTATAACATTAGTGGATTTATTATATCGTTTTAATTATTTATTTTATTCTCGTATTTATCGGTGTGAATCTTTAATTAAAGCGTTAGTTAAAGCCGGATTAGGTTTTCGTTAACGGGGATAATAACGATTTGATTTTATATAAAATTGAAAAACTTAAAAAACGTTAAATTAACTACATTAAAGGGCGCCTTATATTAAAATATTTGGTATTTTAGAAAAGTTACGGTTTAAAATTTAACGAATAATGTTATGGTGGATACGATCCTTAAAGCTTGAGGCTTTAAGATTGCACCTGCCTCTTAAGCCTCAGGCATTATTTAAGGTATCCATTATGGAAAACTATATAAAGGCAAGAATATCTTAACGGATATTTCCTTTTTCTCTCTTTTCAACTTTCTTATAATTAAATAAAATAATTTTTAGATAAAGAACATCAAATCCTCTATCCTAATTGTTATTTGACGTCACAAATAATATTTAAAATTATTTTTAATGTAAAACGTTACATAACTTATTAAGGAGTTTAATAAAAGTTATCGATTTATTTTTAATAAGTTAAAGTTAATTAAAGAATTAAACTTAATTAATAAACCGATCCTTACGTATAATATTGATATCTTTATTATAGTTTTTTTAAACGGTTAATAAGTTAATTAAAAAGTGGTCCACGTCGTTAAAAAAAGGCGGAAAAAGTTAAGAAAGGTTAAGTAGATTAAATAAATATTTAAATCGATAGTTTTAATTGGATCGTAATGATTTTTGGTTATAAGCATATAAAAAAAAAAAAAAAAAAAAGGTGTGGAAGTAATGATAAGGCTATTTATCATATGCCTTTAAACGTTTCTTTTATTAATGTCATGGTGGATACGATCCTTGGAGCTTGAGGCTCCAAGATCGCACCTGCCTCTTAAGCCTCAAGCATTATTTAAGGTATCCACTATGGAAAACTATATAAAGACAAGAACATCTTAACGGATATTTCCTTTTTTTCTCTTTTTAATTTTTTTATAATCAAATAAAATAACTTTTAGATGAAGAACATTAAATCCTCTATCCCAATTATTATTTGACGTCACAATTAAAATAGTTAAATATATAAGTAAATAACTAAGATCTTTAGATTTTAACTAACCTTTTTAATATAAGCTTTTTTAATTTAATCTTATAATACTTATATTAAAACTAATATGTCGTTAATTATAAACTTAAATAATTAAATAATTAAATATTTAATAAAAAACTTTGTTATAATTAATTATAAATTTAAATCTTAAAAACGGATAAATAACTTATTTAAATATTTTAAATAAGCATTTGTAAAAATAAAACCAATCGTAATATCGTTTATATATATATAAATAAAATTTTAAAACGTTTGTAATTTCTAGTTTATAAATTTTTACGTAAAAGATATATTATTGTAAAAATTTATAAAAGTAACTTTTAATATTTTTAACCCTTTTAATAATATAATTACCATTTAATCCCGATATAAAAGTTAAACTTAAAACTAATAAAAAAATTTCGATCCGTTAACGATAATAATATATTTTTTGCCGCATATTTTATTTATTATTTTGTTTTAAGAAAATAACGGATAAGAATCCGGCACTATAACCTTATTTAAAATTTTAAAATCTACCATTACATGATTTTTACGTTATCCGTTAATGTTCTTTTATAAAACGAAGATAAAATAATTAAACGGTATAAGATTTTTTATTTAATTAACCTTTCCGTCTTAATATATATCGTTAAAAACTTTATCGACCATTTTTTTATCCTCGATATTAAATAAATAAACCTTTGTAATTAAACCAATTTAATTTTATTAACCTTTAATAAAAAAAACTTTTATTATCTTGTTTTCTTATATATTAACGCAGTTAGGTTAATTTTAAATATTATAACGTTTAGCTAATTTTTTAATTTTTTTAATAAATCTAATATCCAGGTCCCTTTTATATACGAAAACCCCTTATCTAATCTTAACAAATAGTAAATTAAGCTATTAAACTTTAAAAAAAAAGTTATAAAAATCTTCTCAACTTTAAACACAACTTAAACGTTTTAAAAAATGGTTTATTAAATAGTAAAAACGTGCGTTAATTCGTTGGAAATAATTATATCGACATTAAATTATAAACCGATATAATAAACGTTGTATTTATCCTTTTTAACTAACGTTATAATTATTTAAATAAAAAAGGCTTTTTTTTAAAAAAGTTTAAATTATGTTATTATTAATATAATCATATAAATACCCTAAAAAAATACGTTTAAATATCGTTATAATATTATCCGTTATATTTAAATAAAAGATAACTTTAATAATATTTATATTAATAAATATGTTAATCGTTCCGTTATATATCCTTGTAAAAACATAATCTTAAATAAAATTAAAGCTGTTTAAAAGTGGTAATTTAACGTATAATATAAAGATTTATATAAACGTTTTAAACGAGATAATCGTTTTTATAACGCTTAATATTTTTTTGCGTATAAGGTTTTATTTATAAGATATTATAATAAACATTATAATATTAATGTAAAAGGTAAAAGTTATAATAAGTCCGGAGTAATTTATATTGGTTTCGTATAAATATAAAAAAGATATTCCCAAAAAAAAATTTAATCTTAACAAATTAAAATTAACTTATATGTCGACAATAAAAATCCCTCGCTTACTCTCGCTATCGTATAAATTATTAACTATAAAATTAAAAGTAACTTTTTTTATTATTTTAATTATATTATCGATTCCTTTAACGTTAATTAGTAATATTGTAATAATTTATACGTTAAACGTATAAATAATAAGCTAATTTTTAAATATTATCACGCTTAAATAATTAATATCGATATATATTATTATTTCCTTAAAATCTTTAAAAGTTATTTATTTAAAGGATATTTTTATGTTAAAACTTTTTTAAAAAATTATTATAGGAAATTATTATGGGAAATTATTATAGGAAATTATTATAAGAAATTATTAAATTAATTACATTATTAAATACTTTTATAATTCCTAAAAACCTATGCAGGAAAATTAGGATTAGTTAAATCGTTTTTAACGCTAATTGCTTAATAACTATACGTTTTTTTTAAAAGCTTTTCATTAATTATATTCTTTTAAAACAAACGCTTTTTATTAGTTACATCTTTTTATACCAGTTATCCTAAATTTTATTAATTATAGCTGTATATTTATAACTATTACTATATAGGTATATTTTCATTACTGCTATTATATAAGCATATTTCCATTATTATTGCTATAGCTTATTAAACCTTATTAATATATATATAATTAGCTTAAAATGTTGGGAACTTAACTTTTTTTTCTTTTCTATATATTAATTAATTAATTAACTAATTAACCTTTTAAATCCTATCTTTTACTATAATTAGAAAATTTCTAACCTTTATATTATCTTAGTTTATTTAAAAGGTAAGTAATATACTCACCTAAAAAATCCTTAGATTTTTTAATTATTAAAAAGTTAATTAATAATTGTCCTATTTTTATCCATTACCCATATATTTATTAATTACCCAACCATAAACCCTATTTTTATCTATTAATTATATCCTTATTTATGTCTTATTTTTATTTATTAATTATATTATTATTTATTAATCTTATTTTTATTTATTAACCACATCTTTATCTATTAATTATATCTTTAATTATAAACTAACTATAACCCCATCCTTATTTATTAATTATATCCTTATTTACGTTTTATCCTTATTCATTAATTATATTTCTATTTTACCTATCTTTATTTTTTAATTATATCTTTTATCTATTATTATATCGATATTTTTCTATACTTTTTTTTAATCTAATTAATCCTTATAAATATATTAATCTGTTTTAATATATTTGGCGTTAGTTTAATATTTATTAAGCCATATCCTAATATTACCCCTTTTTTAATAAAAAAAATAACGTTTATATTATTTAAATCTAATATATATATATATATATATTAATCTTTAATCTTAATTTTTAAACTAACCTATATTATTTTAATAATTAAAATAATTTCAGATAATTCTTTTAATAAAATATATATGGTATTAAGTTACTTAAGGTTTTACTAATAACTTATACATTAAGGCTTTTATAACTTTGTTAATATATAAGGATAAAAATATAAGGGGAATAATATTTTTAAGATAATTATATTAAATAGTTATATTGGAAGGTCTTATTGGTTGAGGTGACCGAGAATTAAAGGATCTTATTAGTTAAAGGGACCGAGAATTAAATGTCTTAGTTATGTGTCTTTTAGCCAGGATGTGGATAGCGATTCTTGTGGCTATTTATGGCTATTACCATGTGGGCATTTCTATGGCTGCTATTACAACTTATTAAACCTTATCTTCCAAATGGTTATGCTTTTTTTCTATTATCCATTCCTAATTTTTAACCCTTTTTTAACTTTTTAAAATAGTCTTTTAATTGGACGAGCAAAATTTCTACGGCTAACGTAGTAATTCCTTTAAAAAAAATATCCAAAAGTGATTTAAAGGCTTATCTTAAAGCTTGTAAAGGGTTATAAGCCGATAAATCATTTTTAGATATTTTTTTTAAAGGAAGGCCGGAGAAATTTTAAAAAATTATATATACGTATATAATATTAATTTATTATCGGCGCTTAAATATTTTTCTAATAATTAAGCTATAATTATATTAAAAAAATTATTTATCATAAATACATCCTTATTATTAATATAAATTTAAGGATTAACGGCTTATAAAACCGGATAATTCTTGTAAACATAATTAATAATATATATAAAAAAACTAATAACGTTTTAAAATATTTTGGAACAAATATTATATGTATAAAAAGTTATATTTTTAATAAGAAGGTTACTTTTACAGCTTAAATAAGCGTTAACGATTTTTTTAATTTTATTATTAAATTTTATATATACCTCCTCGCGATTTTTTTTTTACTCCTTTTTAAATATAACGTATCTGGTTTTTTACAGCTCGTATTCGGCTGTTTTTATATCTAAATCGTTAATTTTGATTTAAACCTTATCTTAAATTTTAGCGTATCCGCTAATATATTTAACGGGGTAAACCCAACGTTAAAAACGTTAAATCCACGGTTTTTAATCACGACGAAAACCTTGTTTAAAACGAAAATTAAATTCTTAGCCGCGACTGTAAAAACCTCTTTAAATGTTAACCGGTCGGTCGTTATAACCTTAAAATCCGGCTAAATAATCGGGACTTAAAAAATAGCTTAAACGATAATAATTACCTTGCGGGATAAAACCGCCACAGCCGTTATATCCTCGGCCGACATATTCTTATACGGCGTAATTATATTTATAATTAACGCGTTTACGTTAATTATCCAAAAAATAAGGTTTTACGTTTTAATTAACGTTTTTTTCGTTAAAAGCGGCGTTAATAATAATTAATTTTTAACTAGTTTTAATAGTAAAAGTTATAAAAATAATAAACAAATTAAAAGCTTAACGGTATAATTTAACCGATATAACCTTATTTTAATAAAAACGCTATTTTTCTTAAACATATCGCAAATAATTATTTAAGATAATTTTATCCTTTAGTTTATTAATAAATTTGTAAAGATTAATTATTAAAAAATTATATATTTAAGCGGTTTATTAATTAGCGGTAATAAACCCGTAACTTTTAATATATTTTATAAGCTTTATAACTTAAGATATTATATCCACGTTTTAAATAAGCTTTATTTTATCGTATATTATTATTTATATCCTCTTAAAAGCGTTAATAAGATTAAGCTTATAAGCCCGGATAATCTTAGTTAAAACAAACTTAAAATTATTACGGTAAAAAGCTTGCTCGTCCGGCATAAGGTAAGCTTAAAACTAAATAAGTACGTTACTTTAAAGTAATTAAGTAAAATTAGTAAGGATAATATTAACTTTAATCGGATAAAAGAAATAATTATAACACGTATCGCAAAACAAGCTAACGTTACGCTAATATATATTAAATCCGATAATTACGTAATTCTTAACGCCGGTAGATATAAAAACGTTAAAATAAAAATATCCCATATATTATAACTTTTAACCGTAAAAATCCTTACCTTTTTTAAAAATGGCATTTACGGCGGTATTAATACTCCTTAAGATCTTTTAGATAATATTATCTTAAAAAATAACTTTAATTATAGTAACCAGCTTTGTAACACGCCTTTATTAATCTCCGTCCATTATAAATTTAAAAAATTTCCGCACGTTAACGTAAATAATATCCGCTCTTAATAGAAAAAAATAAGGTAGCCCTTTAAGCGATAATAAAAATGGTAAATATAAGGGTTAATAAGATAATAAGGGAGGTTTTATAAATAAAAATAATATTATTAAAAAAACTACTAATTATAATTATAATTATAATATAAAAGGGGTTATTAATAGCGATAATAATTAAGGTAATATTAAAAAGGTTATTAAAGGTAATTACGGTAATAATATTATTAATAATACTGGTAATAATAATTAAAATAATATAAAAAGGGTTATTAATAATAGTTATAATAATAGTATTATTGGCAGCGTTATTAGTGATGGTAATTAAGGTGGTGTAAAGGGGGTTATTATAATTAAAACGTTAAAATCGTAATAAGGTTTTAATACGTTACCTTCCTTAACATTCCTTAGGATAAAATGTTAAACGCCTTTTAATATAACCTTAATAACTTTTACCACTTAATATTTAAGAAGTTATTAAATAAAATCGTATTAAGCTTTAAACCTTATACCTCATTATTTATTTTAAAGGTGGATATCGACGTAATAAACTTTAAAGTTTAAAAAAACATATATTAATAAAAAACTTAAACCGTTATTAACTACGCCGCAACCAACGTTAAAATCTACTATAATATTAAATAAAATCCTCGATAATTTAATGTTAAAAAGGAAATCTTTTTTAGGTTTTATAAAAGCTACCATTTATTTAAGAAACCGGAATGAAAATGATTTAAATAACACATAAATCCTTTTATAATCGTAAGAAAAATTAGGGATTTAACCTATAAACTAAATTTTCTATAACATTAATAGATTTACCACGTCGTTTTAATCGCTTATTTTACTCCCGCACCTACTAATATAAACCCTTAATTAAAGCGCCGGTTAAAGTTAGGTTAAGTTTTCGTCGACGGAAATAATAACGACTTAATTTTATATAAAATCGAAAAACTTAAAAAACGTTAAGTTAATTACGTTAAAAGACGCCCCATATTAAAATATTTGATATCTTAAAAAAACTATAGTTTAAAATTCGATAAGTGATATTTAAAACCACTTTTAATGTAAAACGCCGTATAACTCGTCGAGAAGTTTAATAAGAATCATTAATTTACCTTTAATAGGTTAAAGCTAGTTAAGGAATTAAACCTAATCGATAAATTAACCCTCACGTATAATATTAATACCCTTACCATAATCCTTTTAAATAATTAACAAGCCGATTAAAAAGTGGTTCACATCGTTAAGAAAAAGCGGAAAAAGTTAAAAAAGGCCAAACAAATTAAATAAATATCCGGATTAATAAATTTTGATTAAATTATGATGATTCTTAGTTACGGGCATACACAAAAAAAAAAAAAAAAAAGGCGCGAGAATAATAATAAAGCCACTTATTACATACCCTTAAACGCTCCTTCCATTAAAATAATTAAATATATAAGTAAATAGTTAAGATTTTTAAATCTTAGTTAACCTTTTTAATATAAGCTTCTTTAATTTAATCTCACGATACTTATACTAAGATTAATAAAACCTAAGTGTTTTAAACATAAATTTATAAGGCTTATATTTTTAATAACGATAAAAATTTTATAAACTTTAAAAGCTGCGTTATAAATTTTAAAAAACGCGCCATTTTTTAACATTAAAATCCTTACACCATAATTAAAGGTAATTTCTTAATTTATTAAATCGTAATTACTTTAATATATCTTTTAACATAATTTTAAAAATAATTAAATAATTATATTTTCCTTTTTTAATAATTATAACTTATTAAACTTAAATAATACCCTTATTAAAATAAACATTAATATTTTTTAACTTTTTTAATATAAACCTTATTTTTTTAAAAAAAGACAAAAAACACGTTTATTTTTTTAAAAAGTTAAATTATTTATAACAAAACTTATTAAAAAAGTTAAATTATTTATAACAAAACTTATTAAACTTATCATTTTTTAATTTTTTATTAATAATTTAATCTTATTTTTTTCTTTTTTTATTAAACCTTTTAATAAGCTTTTAAGATTTTTTACATTTAATTTTATGTAAGAGTAAAATCAAGTAAAGTTAATATGTTAATAGGAATGTATTTAATTTAAAGCTTAAGGAGTGAAAGAAAAGTTATTCCCGTTTGCTAACGCCTGGTAATTTCATATCCTATAAAAGGAGATTACGTAACATTTGAGACATTAGGGCTTATAAGGCCCACAAGGCTTAATGTAAGAGTGGGACCAGGTAAAGTTAATATGCTAATAAGAATATATTTAATTTAAAGCTTAAAGAGTGAAAAAAAAGCTATTCCCGTTTGTTAACGCCTGGCAATCTTATATCTTATAAAAGGAGATCACATAACATCGAAGACATTAAGGCTTGTGAGACCCACAAGGCCTAAAGGGCTTTATAAGGTCTTAAGGCCTTACACTTAAAGGGCCTTATAAGGTCTTAAAGCCTTACATTTTATAATAATTACTTATAAAATCTTTTAAAATATTAGGTTATTATTTTTAAATTTTTTTAAATTATAATTATTATTTTTACCTTTATTATCGCATACTTATTTATTAACTTTACTTTATTTACCACCACCTTTATTATTATTATTATTAATAATATTATTAATAATATTACTACCATAATTATTATTAATAACCCCTTTTACATTATTTTAATTATTATCACTAACATTATTAATAATATTATTATTATAATTACCATTAATAACTTCCTTTATACCATTTTAATTATTATTACCATTAATAACCCTTATTATAATAATCCTTTTTATATTATCTTAATTATTATTATTATTAATAACCTTTTTTATATTATAATTATTATTATAATTAATAATTCCCTTAATAATATTACCTTTATTTATAGAATTTTCTTTATTATTTTAACAACCTTTACACTTACCACTTTTATTATCGCTTAAAAAATTACCTTATTTTTTTTTATTAAAAATAGATATTATTTATATTAACGCGTAGAAATTATTTAACGTTATAATAAATGGAAATTAATAAAAATATATTATTAAATTAACTATTATAATTAAAATTATCTTTTAAAATAATATTATTTAAGAAATTTTAAAAAGTATTAACATTATTATAAACGTTATTTTTAAAAAAGGTAAGAATTTCTACGATTAAAAGTTATAATATATAAAATATTTTTATTTTAATACTTTTATATCCATTAATGTTAAGGATTATGTAATTATTAAATTTAATATATATTAATATAACGTTAACTTATTTTATGATATATGTTATAACCATTCCCTTTATTTAATTAAGGCTGGCATTATTTTTATTAATTTTATTTAATTACTTTAAAATAGAGTCTTGCTATTCGCACCCCATAAAATTGCTATCGGAGCTTATCCGCACCCCAGTACATTAAAAGCTTAGCGTTCAAAGGCCGTTGGTCCGAGCTCTCCACCTAGCTTCAATCAAAAGATCCAACACAACTTCCAATAACTTCCAATTGAAACATTGGATTGAAGTGCATCTAACACCATTAGAACCGTCTCAATTAAGGCTTCCAAACGATATATATTTCAAACTAATGCGACCGGTAATTGTAAAGTTATTCAGAAAAGAGTGAAATAGACGCTTTGCCGCTAATGTAGCGCTAGCCGGCACTACGCTATGCACGGACCACTTCAACCTATACCATTTTCAAAATACTTCTTAATCTTTAAATTCAAATAACTTCGCAACCACCGGTCGCATCAATTTAAAACATATATCATTTGGACCGTCTAATTGAGCTGATTCGAATGATACAGGATGCACTTCAATCAGAGTCTTGGATTGGAAGTTGTGCTGGATCTTTTGATTAAAGCTAGCTGGAAAGCTTGGACCAGCGGCGTTTAAACGCTAGTTCCAGATGTACTGGGGTGCGAATAAGCCTCCGATAGCAATTTTATGGGGTGCGGATAGCAAAACTCTTAAAATAACACATTTATTTAATTTTAAACTTATTTTATATTAAATAAATAAACCTTTTGTTATAACTGTGGGAATTGTGGGGAACAGTCACGTGACCCACATGGCCCGTGCCCATCTTTGTAGCTTACTTCAATTGGGAAAAGATGTTTAATCCTTTCCATTTTACTTAACAACTTTAATTACATTTATGATTTTAACCTTTTATTTACAACCCACCGTGATCACGGAACCACCTTATTTATTCCAATAATAATAATTTTAAATTTACCTTAACTAAGATTACTTAAACTTATAAGCTTAATCTTATCGATATTTTTAAAAAGATATAAATAATAATGTATAATAAAATAAAATTTGTTTAAAATATGGATATAATGTTTTAAATTATAAAGCTTATAAAATATATTAAAAATTATAGATTTATTACTATTAATTAATAAGTTGTTTAAATATATAATTCTTTAATAATTAACTTTTGTAAATTTATTAATAAATTGAAAAATAAGGTTATTTTAAATAATTATTTATAACATATTTAAGAAAAATAACATTTTTATTAAAATAAAGTTATATCGGTTAAATTATATTATTAAGTTTTTAATTTGTTTATTATCTTTATAATTTCTGCCATTAAAACCGGCTAAAAATTAATTATTATTAATGTTATTTTTAATAAAAAAGACATTAATTAAAACGTAAAACCTTACTTTTTAAATAATTGATACGAACGTGTTAATTATAAATATAACTACGCCGTATAAGGATATATTAGCTAAAAATATAACAGCTATAACAATTTTATTTTATAAAATAATTATTATTATTTAAATTATTTTTTAAATCTTAATTATTTAGTTAAATCTTAAAGTTATAATAATTAACCGGTTAATATTTAAGGAAACCCTTATAATTATAATTAAAAATTTAATTTTTATTTTAAACAAGGTTTTTACCGTGGCTAAAAACTATAAACTTAACATTTTTAACGTTAGGTTTATTTCGTTAAATATATTAACAAATATATTAAAATTTAAAATAAAGTTTAAGTTAAAATTAATAACTTAAATATAAAAATAATTAAATATAAGTTATAAAAAACTAGATATATTATACTTAAGGAGGAATAGGAAAAAAGTTATAAGGAGGTATATATAAAATTTAATAATAAAATTAAAAAGATTATTAATATTTATTTAAATTATAAAAATAACCTTTTTATTAAAAACATAACTTTTTATATATATAATATTTGTTTTAAAATATTTTAAAACGTTATTAACTTTTTTATATATGTTATTAGTTATGTTTATAGGAATTATTTAATTTTATAAGTTATTAATTTTTAAATTTGTATTAATAATAAAAATATATTTATAACAAATAATTTTTTTAATATAATTATAACTTAATTATTAAAAAAATATTTAAGCATTAATAATAAATTAATACCATATATATATATATAATTCCTTATAACTTTTAAAAATTTTAAAGAAACGATAATATATACTAATATTAGTTATTTAAATGTAATAATATTTAAAGATTAATTTATTATTTATATGCTTAATGTATAAATTATTATAATAATATTATTAATTAATATTAAAGAAATTAATAATATAATTAAAATAATAAAAAAGGTTATTTTTAATTTTATAATTAATAATTTATATAATAATAAAAATAAGTAAAGGATTTTTATCGTTAATGTATAAGTTAACTTTAATTTGTTAAAATTAAATTTATTTTAAAAATATTTTTTTTATATTTATATAAAATTAATATAAATTATTTTAAATTTATTATAACCTTTATTTTTTATGTTAATATTATAATGTTTATTATAATATTTTATAAGTAAAATCTTATATATAAAAAGGTATTAAATGTTGCGAAAATAATTATCTTATTTAAAATATTTATATAAATTTTTATATTATATATTAAATTATTATTTTTAAATAGTTTTAATTTTATTTAAGATTATGTTTTTATAAGGATATATAATGGAATAATTAACGCATTTATTAATATAAATATTGTTAAAATTATCTTTTATTTAAATATAATAAATAATATTGTGATAATATTTAAATATATTTTTTTAAGGTATTTATACAATTATATTAATGATGACGTAATTTAAACTTTTTTAAAAAAGGCTTTTTTTGTTTAAACAGTTATAGCGTTGGTTAAAAAAATAAATATAATGTTTATTATATCGGTTTATAATTTAACGTTAATATAATTATTTCTAACAAATTAATGTACGTTTTTATTATTTAATAAATCATTTTTTAAGACGTTTAAGCTGTGCTTAAAGTTAAAGAGGTTTTATAATCCTTTTTTTTAAAGTTTAACAATTTAATTTATTATTTATTAAAATTAAATAAAGGGTTTTTATATATAAAAAGAATTTTAATATTAGGTTTATTAAAAAAGTTAAAGAATTAATTAAACGTTATAATATTTAGGATTAACTTAGTTATATTAATATATAAAAGGATAAAATAATAAAAATCCCTTTTATTAAAAATTAATAAAATTAAATCGGTTTAATTATAAAGGTTTATTTATTTAATATTAAAGATAAAAAAATAATCGATAAGGTTTTTAACGATATATATTAAAATAAAAAGGTTAATTAAATAAAAGATTTTATATTATTTAATTATTTTATTTTTATTTTATAGAAAAATATTAATTGTCGGTCGATTAAAACCAGGTTTAAATCCAGTACTGGTTATTGTATCTCTCTCTCTCAAATTAATCTGCAAAAATGGTTGTTGTTATTGTTGTTATTATGTAAGAAGGTGGGAGGAGTGGCTAGCTGATGTAATGTACATATAATGTCTGTGCTGGCGCACAGACCACGTATCAGGTCATGTGATCACAACCATTCCAACACTGGCAATTTTTCTCTTTTCTCCTTTGATTGCGTATGGTGCAAATCCACCTTTAAATTAATCAATCAATCAATCTCAAACCAGCAGCTTTTCTCTGCTATTCCCAAATCCTCCAAATCCTCCCATGACGTAATTGTAATCCATTGGCTCTGGCAAGCAGCTTGTTTTGTACGCGGGCCGATGGCTCGGTCGGCTAATGGCTGGCTTAGGCTGGCTTAGGCTAGGCTATAGATGGATAGATCGGACAGTTGATCCATCCAGCAGCTTTCTTTCTCTTTTTGTAATCTTTTAAAATTAGGTTATCCATTTTTATGGTAAGCTTTTTTGTATACGGGCCGATTAGGTGGCTCGGCTTATGAACCGGATGGTTCTTAAATCGGTCAGTTAATCGATAACTTAGGTCTTAGTTTAACTAAAAACTTTTTTTTTTTGTATATGGGTTAGTTGGTAGACGGGCGGTTTGGTTTCTTTGGAAGATTTTTTTTCTTATATATAGGCCAGCGGACGGCTAGGTTTTTGTAGGAGTTAAGTATCTTGTCGGGTGTTTGAGTAATGGGTGGTTTGGCAGGGTTTATAATTTATTGGTTAGGGTTTAGTAGATGGAGGGGTTGTGAAATAAGGTTTAATGGTTAGGGTTGTGGGTGAAAATTTTTTTTTTTGATTTTTCTGGTAAATTCTTGATTTGTCGGCTGAACTAGCTGGTGTATCGGGCCAGCTCTTGATTGTTAGTTGAATTGATGATGGTGTATCTAATGACTTAACTAAAAGCCCTAGGATACTGATAATATGGCGGACTCTTCTCTCGATAGTTTAATACCATTTACCTCTTTATTATAAAAAGACCTTTAACAACTTTAAAGTATGTTAACACGGTTTTAATACGACGCCCCGAAAGACTATCGGCTATTATTAACTCCTATTTAAAGGAAGTTTATAATAATAATACCTTAATTCTTAATATTATTTATTTTTATTATAGAAGGACCTTTGGCAGCTTTAAAGTATGTTAACGTTTGATTATTTGCCTTAAATGGGTAGGTAATAAAGCTTTAAGGGATTGTTTATTATTATTGGCTTTTATTTAAAGGAAACTTCTGGTATTAATGGCTGTTGTTATGATAGGAATCTTTAGGTTGTTAAGCAAACATCTTCTTATAGCCTAAAAGAAGGGATTATTAGTTAGATCGTTTGTTGTAAACATCGTTTTATAGTCCAGTGAAGGGATCGTTAGTTGGATCGTTTGTGTAAAGGATTTTATTAGGTTTTTTTATGCGTAATAGATATAAATCTATAGATGCGGATATAATACAACGCCCCAAAATTTTCAAATTAACATAAAATTCCCGTACTTATAATAATTACAAATTTTTATAAATTTTAACCTAAAAATTTTAATCTAGGAGTTTTAATTTAGGGATTTTAATCCAGGAATTTTAATTTAAAAATTTTAATTAAGGAATTTCTTATTCAGGAATTTCCAACTAAATCTAAAATTACAAATTTCTATTTCTTTTAATTAAGCTTAACTATTTATAATCAAATCTATAATCACTAATCAATATCAGTCGATTAAAATTAGGTTTAGATCCAATACTAATTATTATATCTTTTTCTTTTAAATTAATTTGTAAAAATAATTATTATTATTGTTGTTGTTATATAAAAAGGTAAGAGGAGTGGTTAGCTGATGTAATGTATATATAATGTCTGTGCTGGCGCACAGACCACGTATCAGGTCATGTGATCACAACCATTCCAACATTAATAAATAATGTAAAAATTATATAATAATAAATTTTAAGGTTTTAAATAAGGTTATAATATTAAATTTTTACCTATTATTTTCTTAAAATGAGATAATAAATAAAATATATAATAAAAAATATATTATTATTATTAATAAATTAAAATTTTTTTATTAGTTTTAAATTTAATTTTTATATTAGGATTAAATAGTAATTATATTATTAAAAAAGTTAAAGGTGTTAAAGATTATTTTTATGGATTTTTGTAATAATGTATTTTTTATGTAAAAGTTTATAAATTAAAAATTATAAATGTTTTAAAATTTTATTTGTGTATATATAAATGATATTACGGTTAGTTTTATTTTTACGAACGTTTATTTAAAATAATTAAATAAGTTATTTATTTGTTTTTAAGATTTAAATTTATAATTAATTATAATGAAATTTTTTATTAAATATTTGATTATTTAATTATTTAAGTTTATAATTAATAATGTCGGTATAAGCTTAATATAAGGCCGGATAAATGCCTTATAAAAAATTGTTTAACTTATAAACCTTTATAATTTAAAAATATATATTAAAATAATTGGGTTTTTAAAACATTATATTATTTGGTATAATTAAAAGGTCGAATTGTTGTAAAAGCGAAAGATAGAATTAATTACTGATTATTAAAATAATATTAAAAGTGTTTTAAAAATATTAATAATTAAAAAATGATAAGTAAAAAACATTATATTTAAATTTACGGTAATAAAAAGGAAAATTTTTTACTTTTTTTAAGTTTAATTTATAGATTTAATTTATTTAATCTATTGAAATTATAACGTAATTATATTTTTTAAAATAAATATTTTTTTAGAATAAGGTTACGACGTTATGGTTTTTTATTATAAAAATGGATAAAATAATAATATATTTAATATAAATAATATATATTTAATTTAATTTTTAAGTAAGATATTTATTAAAGCAGAAATTAATTATTAAATTATAAAATTAAAAGTATTTTATTTAATATAAATTTATTGGTATTTTTAGTGTAAGTTTAATTATATAAATATTTTATAATAATTTTAATAAATTATAAGTTTATTTATAATGTAATAAATTAAAATTTTTTACGTTTTATTAATTTTGTTAGTCTTGGTATAGGTATTGTGAGATTAGATTAAAGAAGCTTGTATTAAAAAGGTTAGCTAAGATTTAAAGATCTTAGTTATTTACTTATATATTTAGCTATTTTAATAAAAGAAGCATTCGAGGGTATATGATAGATGGCCCTATTATTACCCCCACGCCCTTTTTTTTTTTGTTTTTCTTTTTTTTTTTTTTTTTTTTTTTATATGCCCGCAACTAAGAATCATCACGATCCGACCAAAACTGTCGATCCAAGCATTCATCCGATTTGCTTAGCCTTTCTTAGCCTCCCCTACCCTTTTTTAACGACATAAACTATCTTTTAATTGGCTTACTAATTGTTTAAAAAAACTATAATAAAGATATCGATATTATATGTAAAGATTAATTTGTTAATTAGATTTAATTCTTTAATTAACTTTAATTTGTTAAAAGTAAATCGATAATTCTTATTAAATTCCTCGATAAGCTATGTAACATTTTATATTAAAAGTAGTTTTAAATATTATTTATTAAATTCCAAATCGTAACTTTTTTAAAATATTAAATATTCTAATATAAGGTATTTCTTAACGCAATTAATTTAATATTTTTTAAGTTTTTTAATTTTGTATAAAACTAAGTTATTATCGTCTTTATTAATAAAAACCTAGCCTAATTTTAGCTGGTGCTTTAATTAAAGATTTATACTAATAAATATAAGAGTAAAATAAATAATTAAAACAATATAATAAATCCGCTAATACCGTAAAAAATTTAATTTATAAGCTAAATTCCTAACTTTTTTTATAATTATAAAAAAACTTGCATGTTATTTAAATTATTTTTATTTTAATTTCCTAAATAAATAATAATTTTTATAAAGTCTAAAAAAACCTTTTTCCCGATATTAAATTATCGGAAATTCTATTTAATATTATAATAGATTTTAACGTTAATTACGATATAATTAATAACAATTTAAGCGTTTTATTAATATATATCCTTTTAAACCTTAAAATCTATTATATCGATATTTATTTCTAAAATAAATAATAAGATATAAAGTTTAAAACTTAATACGACTTTATTTAATAATTTCTTAAATATTAAATGGTAAAAGTTATTAAGGTTATATTAAAAGATATTTAATATTTTATCTTAAAAAATATCAAAAAAAGCAATATAATAAAATTTTATTATAATTTTAACGTCTTGGTTATATTTTTTACTTACGTTGTTTGTTTAAATATAATAATTTATTATTATAACGGTTTTAATATTATTACAACGCTAAAACGTCTGCTATACTTTATTAATAAATTTTTAATCTTTATTTATAATTATTTTTATTAAAAAGTTTTAATTTGTTGTAATAAACATTTTATAAAATATCTTAACCTAATTTTTAACGATATATATCGAATATTTAAAAATTAATAAAATTTTTTTACTAAATTTATTAATAACCGTTATAAAAAAATTGTAATAGTTGTAATTTGATATATATTATAAAATTTCTCTAGCCTTTCTTTAAAAAAAAATATTTAAAAGTGATTTATTAGCTCATGGCTTTCCGCAAGTTTTAAGACGGGCTTTTAAATTATTTTTGGATATTTTTTTTTTTAGGAACCGTTATACTGGCTAAAGAAATTTTACTTGTTTAATTAAAAGTGTAAGAATAAGACTAGGTAGAGTTAGTATATTAATAAGAATGTATTTAGTTTAAAGCTTAAGGAATAAAAAAAAAGCTATTCTTATTTGTTAACGCCTAATAATCTTATATCTTATAAAGGGGGATTACGTGATATTTGAGACATTAGGGTTTGTGAGACTTATAAGGCTTAAAGGGCCTTATGAGGTCTTAAGGCTTTATAAATGTTGATAGTTAAAAAACGATGGGTGAAAAATGTTATATTTAAATTTATAATAATAAAGAGGGAAGTTTTTTATTTTCTTTAGGTTTAATTTATAGACTTAATTTATTTGGTATATTAGAATTATAGTGTAATTATATTTTTTAAAATAAATACTTTTTTAAAATAAAACTATAACATCATAATTTTTTATTATAAAAATAAATGAAATAATAATATATTTGATATAGATAATATATATCTAATGTAATTCCTTAATAAAATATTTATTAGGGTGGAGATTAATTATTAAATTATAGAATTAAAAATATTTTACTTAATATAGATTTACCAGCATTTTTAAGTACAAATTTAATTATATAAATACCTTATAATAGTTTTAACGGATTATAAATCTACTTATAACATAATAAATCAAAATTCTTTATATTTTATTAATTTAATGTAAGGCTTTAAGACTTTATAAGGCCTTTTAGGCCTTGTAGGCCTTACAAGCCCTAATGTTTCAGATATTACGTAATCTCCTTTTATAGGATATAAGATTACCAGGTGTTAGCAAATAGGAATAACTTCTCTTTTATTCTTTAAGCTTTAGATTGAATATATTTTTATTAATATATTAACTTTATTTGGTCTTATTTTTATATTTAATTAAATTAAAGAGTCTTGCTATCCGCACCCCATAAAATTGCTATCGGAGGCTTATTCGCACCCCAGTACATCTGGAACTAGCGTTTAAGGGCCGCTGGTCCGAGCTCTCCAGCTAGCTTCAATCAAAAGTTCCAACACAACTTCCAATCAAAGACTCGGATTGAAGTGCATCCTGGATCATTCGAATCAGCTCAATTAGACGGTCTAAATGATATATGTTTCAAATTGATGCGACCGGTGGCTGCGAAGTTATTTGAATTCAAAGATCAAAAAGCACCTTAAAAATGGGACAGGTTGAAGAGGTCCGTGCATTACGTAATGCCGGCTAGCGCTACACTAGCGGCAAAGCGTTTATTTCACTCTTTTCTGAATAACTTTACAATTACCGGTCGTATCAATTCGAAACATATATTGTTTGGAAGCTCTAATTGAGACGGTTCTAATGGTCCTGGATGCACCTCAATCAGACTCCTGAGTCTGAAGTTATGTTGGATCTGTTGATGGAAGCTAGCTGGAGAGCTCGGACCAACGGCCCTTAAACGGTAATTTCTCATGTACTGGGGTGCGAATAAGCTCCGATAGCAATTTTATGGGGTGCGGATAGCAAAACTCAAATTAAATATGTAATTTATACTAACTTTAATATATTTATTTTAATTTTCTTTAAATATTTAATATATCCCTAATTAGTTAAATTTAATATTAAATACCTTATTTTATTTGTTAATATTACTTAACCTTAATAATAAAAAATAGGTTATTAAGAAAACGGAAAACATTTTAAACAATATTATTAACAATTTTAATTATACTTCCTAATATTATATATTTTTTATCCCTAATTTAAAACCTTTTATATTTTCCCATTTAACATTTAACAATATTAAATAATATAATTATAGTTTTAATATAAAGGATAATAATTATAATAAATATTTTTTTATTTTTATTATTAGATTTTAATTATATAATAAAAATATATATTTAAATGAATAATGTTAAAAAATAAATTATAATAACTAAATATATTAATAATTTTTATTTTATTAAGATTATTACTAAGTTAAAAGTTTAAAAATAGATATAACATTTAACCTGGAATTTTATATATATATTTAAAAATAATAACCTTTTTTAAACAAAAGGATAAAATAACTACTAAAAATTATATATTTTTAAAAATTAAGTATAAGTATTTTTTAAAACGGTTTATAATGGAAAACATTATTTTAAACCATATTATATAACATATAACCTAAACGGCTTTAACGTTTAATATTTAGTAAAGAAATTATATTAATATCTTACCTATTATCTACATTACTAACTCAATTAAACAAATTGTTAAAAACCTTTAAAAAAATTAAAATTGATTGTGGAGTTTAATATCTTTTATTATACGATTTGTATAAATTTTATAATTAATTTACTTAAAATTAATGTTAAGGGGATTATGTGGTATATATTAAGTTATAATTATTATAATTTTCTTATAATAATTATTAATAAATTTAATAAAAAAACCTTACTAATTTCTGGATATTTAATGTATATTGCTAAAAATTAGGCTAAGGTATTTTATAGGATGTTTATTGTGGTAAATTGGGGTTTTTTAGCAAAAATAATTATAAATAAAGATTGGAAGTTTATTGGTAAAGTATAGTAAACATTTTAACGTTATAACAACACTAAAATTGTTATAGTAATAAATTATTATATCTAAACGGACGGTGTAAATAAAAAATATAATTAAGATATTAAGATTGTAATAAAATTTTAATGTGTTGTTTTTTTTAATATTTTTTAGGATAAAATATTAAATGTCTTTTAATATAATTTTAATAATTCTTATTATTTGGTATTTAAAAAATTATTAAATGAAATTATATTAGGTTTTAAACCTTATATCCCATTATTTATTTTAAAAATGGATATCGGCATAATAGATTTTAAGATTTGGAAAGATATATATTAATAAAAAGTTTAAGTTGTTATTGATTATGTCGTAGTTAATGTTAAAATTTATTACAATACTAAATAAAATTCCTAATAATTTAATATTAAGGAAAAATTTTTTTTTAGGTTTTATAGGGGTTATTATTTATTTAAAAAATTGGAATGGAAGTGGTCTAAATAACGTATAGGTTTTTTTATGGTTATGAAAAAAGTTGGGGATTTGGTTTACAAATTAAATTTTTTATAGTATTAATAGATTTATTGTGTTGTTTTAATTGTTTATTTTATTTTTGTATTTATTGGTGTAGATTTTTGGTTAAAATACCAGCTAAAATTGGGTTAAGTTTTTGTCGATGGAAATAATGATAATTTGGTTTTGTATAAGATTAAAAGATTTAAGAAACGTTGAGTTAATTGCATTAAAAGGCATTTTATGTTAAAATATGTGATATTTTGGAAAGATTATGATTTAAAATTTAACAAATAATATTTAAAATTATTTTTAATATAAAATGTTGTATAGTTTGTTGAGGAGTTTAATAAGAATTATTAATTTATCTTTAATAAGCTAAAGCTGGTTAAGGAATTAAACTTAATTAATGAATTAATCTTTATGTATAATACTAATATCCTTATTATAATCTTTTTAGACAACTAATAAGCTGATTAGAAGGTGGTTTATGTTATTAAGAGAGGGCGGGGGAGGTTAAAAAAAGCTAAGTAGATTGGATAAATACTTAAATTAATAGTTTTAGTCAAATCGTAATAATTCTTAATTACAAATATATATAAAAAAAAAAAAAAAAAAAAGACGTAGGGATAGTAATAAGGCTATTTATTATATGCCTTTAAACGCTTTTTTTATTAGAAATAACTAGATATATAAATAAATAATTAAAATCTTTAAATCTTAACTAACCTTTTTAATACAAGCTTCTTTAATTTAATCTTATAATACCTATACCAAAACTAATAATTGGATTAAAAAAAGATAATTAAATAATAATAAATAAATAATATAAGAATTATCTTAAGTGCGTAAGTATTTATATAATAATAAATAAAAGATATAATTAATTAATAAAAATGTAGTTAATAAATAAAAATAAGGTTTATAAATAAGTAACGATATAAATAATGGATAAAAATAAGGTTATTAATTAATCTTTTAATAATTAAAAGGTTTAAAGATTTTTTAGGTAAGTATATTATTTATTTTTCGGATAAACCGGGATGGTATAAGGGTTTTTCAATTGTGGCGTAAAGGTGTTATTAAATAATGGAACTTAAAAAGTCAAATAATTAATTAATAAAAAATATAAAAAAGAAGAAAAAAGCTAAGCTTTTAACGTTTTAAGCTAATTATATATATATAAATAAGGTTTAATAAGTTATAATAACAGTTATAAAGATATACCCATATAATAATAACTATAAATAGTTATAAAAGTGGCTATCCACGTTTATTTATAACTTAATAATAATATTATAATTTTTTATTATAAGGATAAATGGAATAATAATATATTTAATATAAATAATATATATTTAATTTAATTTTTAAGTAAGATATTTATTAAAATAAAAATTAATTATTAAGTTATAAAATTAAAAATATTTTATTTAATATAAACTTATTAGCATTTTTAAATATAAATTTAATTATATAAATACCTTATAATGGTTTTAATAAATTATAAGTTTATTTATAACATAATAAATTAAAATCTTTTATGCTTTATTAATTTAATTAAATTAAATATACGATTTATGTTAATTTTAACATATTTATTTTAATATTTTTTAAATATTTGGTATATTTTTAATTAATTAAATTTAATGTTAAACGCCTTATGTTAAGTCATAAATAAACGTGGATAGCCACTTTTATGGCTGTTTATAGTTATTATTATATAGGCATATTTCCATAATTATTGCCGTAATTTGTTAAATCTTATTTATGTATATATAACTAACTTAAAACGCTGGGAGCTTAGCTTTTTTTTTTTTCTATATTTTTTATTAATTAATTATTTGACTTTTTAAGTCCCATTATTTGGCAATATCTTTACGCCACGGTTAAAAGATTTTTATATTATTTTAATTTATTTAAAGGGTGAGTAATATGTTTATTTAAAAAATCTTTAAATCTTTTAATTATTAAAGGGTTAATTAATAACCTTATCTTTATTTATTGCTTATATTATTATTTATTTATGGATTTTATTTTTATTTATTAATTATATCTTTATTAATTAATTATATCTTTTATCTATTATTATATAAATATTTACATATTTAAGATAATTTTTATATCATTTATTTATTATTATTTAATTATTTTTTTTTAATTTAATCGATCTTTATAAATATATTAATTTATTTTAATATATCTAATGTTGGTTTAATATTTATTAAGCGTAACGTTTTTTTTTGGCTAGGAGATATGTGGTTGGGATTTTTAATTTTCGGTTTTTTTAATCGATGAGATTTTAATTCTTAGTTATTTTAGCCGACGAAACCCTTTAATATAACCATTTAATATAATTATCTTAGAAATATTATTCCCTTTATATTTTTATCTTTATATATTAATAAAGCCATAATAAAGCCTTAACGTATAAGTTATTAGTAAAACTTTAAGGTAATTTAATATTATTATAATTATTTAAGGTTTAAACATATATATCTAACAAGGCCACTTATTATATGCCTTTGAATGCTCCTTTTATTAGAATAGTTAGATATATAAATAAATAGTTAAGATCTTTAAATCTTAATTAATCTTTTTAATATAAACTTTTTTAATTTAATTTTATAATATTTATACCAAAATTAACATTTCGTAGTTTTGCTTTACTCCCTTTAAATTTGTTTTTACTTTACTGGTAATTTTAATTGTTGTAAAGGGGTTAGCGAATTCTTTAAAAAGCTTATAACCTCTTTTTATTTTATCATTTTTCCTGCCTATCCACCTTTTTTCTACTAAGATTTTATCTTACCGGTTATACGCCAAAAAAAGGTCTCCTAATTTACCGCTATTATTACCGTTATTATTACCTATTTTATTATTATTATCTTCTTTTATATTATTTTCTTTTATGGCGATTTTAAATTATTAAAATTTTTATTAGGTAGCAACCTTTATTACCAAAAATAAAAATCTATTATAAATATACTAATTAAACCCAAAAATTATAAATCGCATATTTTTTAAGGCTATTAACTTATCGCCTTATATTAAACAAAAATTCCAAACGTCTCCACCCTCCCAACACCATATTACTTAGAGTTAAAGCATAAATGTGTTACCATTCCTTAACAAATAACGCGTTAACTAATTTAAGGCTAAATAAATAATTATTTGTATTAATAAATTAGCTTTTACCGTTACTTAATTTAACTGTTTAAGACCTTTAATATTAATATGGTAGAAACTTTTTTAAGAAATCTTTTTACTTCTTAAATCTAAACGTTTTAAACATAAATTTATAAGGTTTATATTTTTGGTAATAATAGGAATCCCGTAAATTTTAAAAATTGCATCGTAGATTTTAAAAAACGTACCGCTCCCTAACATTAAAATCCTTATATTATAACTAAAGGTAATTTTTAATTTATTAAATTATAATTATTTTAATATATTTTTTAATATAATTTAAAAAATAATTAAATAATTATATTTTCCCCTTTAATAATTATAACTTATAAAACTTTTTTAATAATTTATTAAACCTAAATAATATTTTTATTAAAATAAATATTAATATTTTTAACTTTTCCAATATAAACCCTAATCTTTAAAAAGAAAACGAAAGATATGTTTATTTTTTTAAAAAACCAAACTATCTATAATAAAATCTATTAAATTTATTACCTTTTTAATCTTCCAATTTAATTTTATTTTTTTCTTTTTTTATTAAATTTTTTAATAAATTTTTAAAATTACTTACGTTTAACTCTACAATAACTACTCGCAAAATCTTATAAAACACCAAGTTACTACCTCCAAACTCCCCCAAACCATAATTATTATTCCCGTCTTTATTATCGTATACCTATCTATTATTTTTATTTCGTTTATTACTATTATTATTATTATTATTAATAGCGTTATTAGTAATATTATTATTATAATCATTATTAATAATTTTTTTTATATCATTTTAATTATTATTATTAACATTACTAATAATATTATTATCGCAATTATTTTTAATAACTTTTTTAATATTATTTTAATTATTATTATTATTAATATTTTTTTTTATATTATAATTATAATTATAATTAATAACCCCTTTTATGACGTCAAATAACAATTAAGATAAAGGATTTGATGTTCTTCATCTAAAAGTTATTTTATTTAACTATAAGAAAGTTAAAAAGAGAAAAAAAGGAAATATCCGTTAGGATATTCCTGCCTTTATATAGTTTTCCATAGTGGATACCTCAAATGGTGCCTAAGGCTTAAAAGGCAGGTGCGATCTTAGAGCCTCAGGCTCTAAGGATCGTATCCACCATGACACCTTTAATAACACCATCTTTACCTATAAAACCTCCTTTATTATCTTACCAATCTTTATATTTATTATTTTTATTATTATCCAAAAGACTATCTTATTTTTTTTTGCTAAAAGTAAATATTATTTATATTAATACGTAGAAATTTTTTAAATCTATAATAAATAAAAACTAATAAAGGTGTGTTATAAAGTTAGTTGTTATAGTTAAAATTATTTTTTAAGATAACATTATTTAAGAGATTTTAAGGAGTATTAATATTATTGTAAATGCTATTTTTAAGAAAGGTAAAAATTTTTATAACTAGAAATTATAATATATAAGATATTTCTATTTTAACGCCTTCGTATTTATTAGCGTTAAAAATTGCATAATTATTAAATTTAATGTGCACTGGTATGACGTTAATTTATTTTATAATATATATTGTAACTATTTTTTTTATTTGGTTAAAGTTAGTATTATTTTTATTAATTTTACCTAATTATTTTAAAGTAATATATTTATTTAGTTTTAAGTTTATTTTATGTCGGATAAATAAGTCTTTTATTATAATAATTTTAAGTTTGCCTTAATTAAGATTATTTAGGCTTATAAATTTAATTTTATTAATGTTTTTAAGAAAATGTAAATAATAATATATGATAAAATAAAATTTATTTAAAATGTAGATATAATGTTTTAAATTATAAAGCTTATAAGATATGTTAAAAATTATAAATTTATTATCGTTAATTAATAAATTGCTTAAATATATAATTTTTTAATAGCTGATTTTTATAAATTTATTAATAAATTAAAGAATAAGGTTATTTTAAATAATTATTTATAATATATTTAAGAAAAGTAACGTTCTTATTAAAATAAAATTATATTAATTAAATTATATCGTTAAACTTTTAATTTTTTTATTATTTTTATAATTTCTATTATTAAAATTAGTTAAAAATTAATTATTATTAACGCCATTTTTAACGAAAAAGATATTAATTAAAACATAAAACCTTACTTTTTAAATAATTAACGTAAATATGTTAATTATAAATATAATTATATTATATAAAGTTATATTAATTAAAACTATTATATTAATTTTGTTTTATAAGGTGATTATTATCGTTTAAATTATTTTTTAAGTTTTAATTATTTAATTAGATTTTAAAGTTATAATAATTAACCGGTTAATATTTAAAAAAACCCTTACAATTATAATTAAAAATTTAATTTTTATTTTAAATATAATTTTTACTATAATTAAAAATTATAGACTTAACGTTTTTAACGTTAAGTTTATCTTATTAAATATATTAGCAAATATGCTAAAATTTAAGATAAAATCTAAATTAAAATTAACAATTTAAATATAAAAATAATTAAATATAAATTATAAAAAATTAAATATATTATATTTAAAAAAAAGTAAAAAAAAAATCGCAAAAAGATATATATAAAATTTAATAATAAAATTAAGGAAATTATTAATGCTTATTTAAATTATAAAAATAACTTTTTTATTAAAGATATAGTTTTTGAGTCTTGCTATCCGCACCCCATAAAATTGCTATCGGAGCTTATCCGCACCCCAGTACATCTGGAACTAGCGTTTAAGGACCGTTGGTCCGAGCTCTCCAGCTAGCTTTAATCAAAAGATTCAACACAACTTCCAATCCAAGACTCGGATTGAAGTGCATCTTGTATCTTTCGAATCAGCTCAATTAGACGGTCCAAATGATATATGTTTCAAATTGATGCGATCGGTGGTTGCGAAGTTATTCAGAAAAGATTGAAATAGACGCTTTGCCGCTAGCGTAGCGCTAGCCGAGGGGCATCACGTGATGCACGGACCACTTCAATTTGTACCTTTTCCAAGGTAGACTGCAATCTTTCAACTTGAATAACTTTGCAGCCACCGGTCGCATCAATTTGAACCATATATCGTTTGGAAGCTTTAATTGAGGCAATTTCAATGGTCCTAGATGCACCTCAATCCGATTCCTATGTTGGAAGTTATATTGGATCTTTTGATTGAAGCTAGCTGGAAAGCTCGGACCAACGGCGTGTAAACGCTAAGCATTTTCTCATGTACTGGGGTGCGGATAAGCTCCGATAGCAATTTTATGGGGTGCGGATAGCAAAACTCTAGTTTTTTATATATATAATATTTATTTTAAAATATTTTAAAACATTATTAATTTTTTTATATATATCATTAATTATATTTATAAAAATTATTTAATTTTATAAGTTATTAATTTTTAAACTTATATTAATAATAAAAATATATTTATAATAAATAATTTTTTTAATATAATTATAATTTAATTATTAAAAAGGCATTTAAGCGCTAGTAATAAATTAATATTATATATATATAGGTAATTTTTTATAATTTTTAAAAATTTTAAGGAAACGATAATATATGTTAATATTAATTACTTAAACGTAATAATATTTAAAAATTAACTTATTATTTATACGCTTAACATATAAATTATTATAATATTATTAATTAATGTTAAAAAAATTAATAACATAATTAAAATAATAAAAAAAGCTATTTTTAATTTTATAATTAATAATTTATACGATAATAAAAATAAATAAAAGATTTTTATTATTAACATATAAATTAACCTTAATTTATTAAAATTAAACCTTTTTTTAAGAATATCCTTTTTATATTTTTATAAAACTAATATAAATTATTTTAAATTTATTATAACTTTTATTTTTTATGCTAATATTATAATATTTATTATAATATTTTATAAATAAAACTTTATATATAAGAAAATATTAAACGCCGTAAAAATAATTATCTTACTTAAAATATTTGTATAAATTTCTATATTATATATCGAATTATTATTTTTAAATAACTTTAATTTTATTTAAGATTATGTTTTTATAGGGATATATAATAGAATAATTAACATATTTATTAATATAAATATCATTAAAATTATTTCTTATTTAAATATAATAAATAATATTATAATAATATTTAAATACATCCTTTTAAAATATTTACATAACTATATTAACGATAACGCAATTTAAACTTTTTAAAAAAAGACTTTTTTTATTTAAATAATCGTAACATTAGTTAAAAAAGATAAATATAATATTTATTATGTCAATTTATGGTTTAACGCTAATATAACCATTTTTAATAAATTAATACACGTTTTTATTATTTAATAGATTATTTTTTAAAACGTTTAAGCCGTATTTAAAGCTAAGAAAATTTTTATTACTTTTTTTTTTAAAGCTTAACGGTTTAATTTATTATTTATTAAAATTAAATAAAGGGTTTTTATATGTAAAAGGGATTTGGATATTAGGTTTATTAAAAAAGTTAAAAAGTTTGTCAAATGTTATAATATTTAAGATTAGCTTAGCTATGTTAACATATAAAAAAACGAAATAATAAAAATTCTTTTTATTAAAGACTAATAAAATTAGATTAATTTAATTATAAAAGTTTATTTATTTAATGTTAAGAATAGAAAAATGGTTAATAAAGTTTTCGACAATATATATTAAAACAAAAAAATTAATTAAATAAAAAATCTTATATTATTTAATTATTTTGTTTTTATTTTATGGAAGAATATTAACAAATAGTGTAAAAGCTATATAGTTATGGATTTTAAGGCTTTAAATAAGGTTATAATACCAGATTTTTATCCGTTATTTTCCTAAAATAAAATAATAAATAAGATATGCGGTAAAAAATATATTATTATTATTAATAAATCGAAATTTTTTTATTAATTTTAGGTTTAACTTTTATATTGGAACCAAATGGTAATTATATTATTAAAAAGGTTAAAAATGTTAAAAATTATTTTTATAAATTTCTATAATAATATATCTTTTACGTAAAAATTTATAAATTAAAAATTACAAGCGTTTTAAGATTTTATTTATATATATATAAACGATATTATAGTTAGTTTTACTTTTATAAATGTTTATTTAAAACATTTAAATAAGTTATTTATTTATTTTTAAGATTTAAATTTATAATTAATTACGGTAAAATTTTTTATTAAATATTTGATTATTTAATTATTAAGGTTTATAATTAATAATATTGGTATAAATTTAACATAAAATTAGATAGATATTTTATGAAAAATCGCTTAACTTATAAATCTTTGCGATTTGGAAATGTATATTAGAATGATTGGGTTTTTAAGACGTTATATTATTTAATATAATTAAAAGATCGAATTGTTGTAAAAGTGGAAAATGAAATTAATTACTAATTATTAAGATAATGTTAAAGATATTTTAAAGATATCGATAGTTAGAAAACGATAAGTAAAAAATATTATATTTAAATTTATAGTAGTAAAAAAGGAAGTTTTTTACCTTTTTTAGGCTTAATTTATAGATTTGATTTATTTGGTATATTAGAATTATAGCGTGATTATATTTTTTAAAATAAATACCTTTTTAAAATAAAATTATGGCGTTATGGTTTTTTATTATAAAAATAGATGAAATAATAATATATTTAATGTGGATAATATATGTTTAATTTAATTTTTAAATAAGATATTTATTAGGGTGGAGATTAATTATTAAGCTATAGAATTAGAAATATTTTATTTAATATAAATTTACTGGTATTTTTAGGTGTAAGTTTAATTATGTAAATACCTTATAATAATTTTAATAGATTATAAGTTTATTTGTGGTGTGGTGAATTAAAGTTTTTTACATTTTATTAATTTAATTAAGTTAAATATACGGTTTATATTAGTTTTAATATATTTATTTTAATTTTTTTTAAATATTTGGTATATCTTTAGTTAATTAAATTTAATGTTAAATATTTTATTTTATTTGTCGATATTATCTAATTTTAACGATAAAAAAAAGGTTATTAAAGAAACGAAAAATGTTTTAAACGACATTATTAACGATTTTAATTACATTTTTTAATATTATATATTTTTTATCTTTAATTTAAAATTTTTTATATTTTTCTATTTAATATTTAACAACGTTAAATAATATGGTTATAACTTTAATGTAAAGGATAATAATTATAATAAATATTTCTTACCTTTACCGTTAAATTTTAATTATATAATAAAAATATATGTTTAAATAAACAAGAGTTTTGCTATCCGCACCCCATAAAATTACTATCGGAACTTATCCGCACCCTAATACATAAGAAATTACCGTTTAAAGGCCATTAGTCCAAACTCTCCAACTAACTTCAATCAAAAAATATAACACAACTTCCAATAACTTCCAACTAAAAAGTCGGATTAAAGTGCATCTAGCACCATTAGAACCGTCTCAATTAAAGCTTCCAAACGATATATGTTTCAAATTAACGCGACAAATAATTATAAAGTTATTCAGAAAAAAATAAAATAAACGCTTTGCCGCTAATGTAGCACTAGCCGGCACTACGCGATACACAGACCACTTCAACCTATACCATTTTCAAAATGCTTTTTAATCTTTGAATTCAAATAACTTCGCAACCACCGATCGCATCAATTTAAAACATATATCATTTAGGCCGTCTAATTAAGCTAATTCGAACGATACAAGATGCACTTCAATTAAAGTCTTAAATTAAAAATTGTATTAAATCTTTTAATTGAAACTAGGTAGAAAGCTCGGACCAGCGGCGTTTAAACGCTAATTCCAGATGTACTAAGGTGCAAATAAGCCTCCGATAACAATTTTATAGGATGCAAATAGCAAAACTCATAAATAATATTAAAAAATAAGTTATAATGGTTAAATATATTAACGATTTTTATTTTATTAAGATTATTGTTAAGTTAAAGGTTTAAAAGTAAGCGTAATATTTAATTTAAAATTTTATATATATATTTAAAAACGATGGTTTTTTTTAAACGAAAAAACGAAACGGTTATTAAAGGTTATATATTTTTAAAGATTAAGTATAAGTATTTTTTAAGGCGGTTTATAATGGAAAGTATTATTTTAAATTATGTCGTATAATATATAACTTAAACGGTTTTAACGTTTAATATTTAATAAAGAAATTATGTTAATATTTTATTTATTATTTATATTATTAATTTAATTAAATAAATTATTAAAAGGTTTTAAAGGAATTAAAATTAATTATAAAGTTTAATATTTTTTATTATATAATTTATATGGATTTTATAATTAATTTATTTAAGGTTAACGTTAAAAGGATTATATAATATATATTAAGTTATAATTATTATAATTCTTTTATAACGATTATTAATAAGTTTAATAAGAAAATTTTATTAATTTTTAAATATTTAATATATATTATTAAAGATTAAGCCAAGGTATTTTATAAGATATTTATTATAACAAATTAAGGTTTTTTAATAAAAATAATTATAAATAAAGACTAAAAGTTTATTAATAAAGTATAATAAACGTTTTAACGTTATAATAATATTAAGATTATTATAATAATAAGTTATTATACTTAAATAAATAATACGAGTAAAAGATATAATTAAAACGTTAAAATTATAATAAGGTTTTAATATATTGCTTTTTTTAACATTTTTTAGGATAAAATATTAAACGCTTTTTAATATAACTTTAATAATTTTTATTATTTAATATTTAAGAGGTTATCGAACGAGGTTATATTAGGTTTTAAGCTTTATATTTTATTATTTATTTTAAAAGTGGATATTAGCGTAGTAGATTTTAAGGTTTAAAGGGACGTATATTAATAAAAAGTTTAAGTTATTATTAATTACGTTACAATTAATGTTAAAATTTATTATAATGTTAAATGAAACTTTCGATAATTTAATATTAAGAAAAAGATCTTTTTTAGGTTTTATAAGGGTTATTATTTATTTAGGAAATTAAAACGAAAATGGTTTAAATAATGTGTGGGTTTTTTTATAATTATAAAAAAAGTTAAGGATTTAACTTACAAGTTAAATTTTTTATAATATTAATGGATTTATTATATTATTTTAATCGTTTATTTTATTTTTATATTTATTAGTGCGAATTTTTAGTTAAGGTGTCGGTTAAAGTTAAGTTAGGTTTTTATTAATAAAAACGACGATAATTTAATTTTATATAAAATTAAAAGATTTAAAAAACGTCGAGTTAATTATGTTAAAAAGTGTTTTATATTAAAGTATTTAATGTTTTAAAAAGGTTATAATTTGGAATTTAATAAATGATATTTAAGATTATTTTTAATGTAAAATATTACATAACTTATTAAAAAGTTTAATAAGAGTTATTAATTTATTCTTAATAAGTTAAAGTTAGTTAAAGAATTAAATCTAACCGACGAATCGATTTTTACGTACGATATTAATATTTTTATTATAATCCTTTTAAATAATTAATAAGTCGATTAAAAGGTGGTTTATATCGTTAAAAAAGGATGGGGGAGGCTAAGAAAAGCCAAATAAATCGGATGAATATTTAGATCGATAGTTTTAATTGGATTGTGATGATTTTTAGTTGCGGGTATATAAAAAAAAAAAAAAAAAAAAAAAAAAAAAAAAAAAAAAAAAGGCGTAAGGGTAATAATAAAGTTATTTATTACATACCTTTAAACGCTCCTTTCATTAAAATAACTAAATATATAAATAAACAATTAAAATCTTTAAATCTTAATTAACTTTTTTAATATAAGCTTTTTTAATTTAATTTTATAATATTTATATTAAGATTAATAATATCTTATTAAGAGGATTATTTAAAATTATTTTAATTATTAAAGTAATATAAGTTAGTTTAAAAATTAAGATTAAAAATTAATATATATATGTGGTAAATAACGTGGACGTTATCTTTTTTATTAAAAAAGGGGTTATATTAAGTTATAAATAAATATGGATAATTATTTTTATAGCTATTTATAACTATTATTATATGGGTATATTTTTATAATTATTGTTACAATTTATTAAATTTTATTTATTTATATATATATAATTAGTTTAAGACGTTAAGAGCTTAATTTTCTTCTTTTTTTTTATATTTTCTATTAATTAATTATTTAACTTTTTAAGTTTTATTACCTTATTTTATTTATCGACATTACTTAGCCTTAATAATAAAAAAAAGGTTATTAAAAAAATAAAAAACGTTTTAAATAATATTATTGATAATTTTAATTATATTTTTTAATATTATATATCTTTTATCCTTAATTTAAAATTTTTTATATTTTCTTACTTAATATTTAATAACGTTAAATAATATAATTATAACTTTAATATAAAAAATAATAATTATAACAAATATTTTTTATCCTTATCGTTAAATTTTAATTATATGGTAAAAACGTACGTATAAATAAATAACGTTAAAAAATAAATTATAATAATTAAATACGTTAATAATTCTTATTTTATTAAGATTATTATTAAATTAAAGGCTTAAAAGTAAGCGTAATATTTAGTTTATAATTTTATATATATATTTAAGGATAATAGCCTTTTTTAAATAAAAAGGCGGGATAATCGTTAAAAGTTATATATTCTTAAAAGTTAAATATAAGTATTTTTTAAAACGGTTTATAATAAAAAACATTATTTTAAACCACGTTATATAACATATAACTTAAATAGTTTTAACGTTTAACATTTAACGAAAAAACTACGTTAATATTTTATTTATTATTTATATTATTAACTTAATTAAATAAATTATTAAAAGATTTTAAAAGAATTAAAATTAATTATAAAGCTTAATATCTTTTATTATACGATTTATATAAACTTTATAATTAGCTTATTTAAAATTAATATTAAAAAAACTATATAATATATATTAAATTACGATTATTATAATTTTTTTATAATAATTATTAATAAATTTAATAAGAAAACCTTATTAATTTTTAAACATTTAATATATATTATTAAAAATTAAGTTAAAATATTTTATAAAATATTTATTATAATAAATTAAAGCTTTTTAATAAAAATAATTATAAATAAAAACCGGAAATTTATTAATAAAATATGGTAAATATTTTAACGTTATAACGACATTAAGATCGTTATAATAATAAATTATTATACTTAAATAAATAATATAAATAAAAGATATAATTAAAACGTTAAAATCGTAATAAGGTTTTAATATGTTACTTTTTTTAATATTTTTTAAGATAAAATATTAAATATCCTTTAATATAACCTTAATAATTTCTATTATTTAATATATAAAAAGTTATTAAATAAAATTATATTAAGTTTTAAGCTTTATATTTTATTATTTATTTTAAAAATGAGGTTTGTTATGTGTACTATCTATTTTTACTATCGGGGCCTTAAGTGCATTATTATTAAGTATTATATATCCCATAAGTTTATTAAACCTTAAAAGCTAAGGCTTATTCAAGCCATTTATCCTATCTACCTAAATAATTCTTTAACTATATGTCGTACCACGATGTAATTAGATTTAATTAAAAGAGGATTTAATTGCCGATTGATTGATTTTGGTTTCAAATAAATACGATACGTTGTCGCAAAGTTATTTAGGTAAATAGGTGGCAGCCCGGAAGGCATGTGACTACCTTTAAGGCTATATTAGGAGCTCTTAGGCTACGTTAAGAGCCCTTAGGCCATTTAAAGCTAAACCTTATTTAACAGTTTTAATCTTGAATAACTTCTTGAAACATATAGCTATAAACGTGCAACTGGATTTAATTAAAAAAGAATTTAATTATTAATTAATTAATACCGGTCTTAATCTAAGGCGATATGTGGTTGAAGAGTTATGTCGGTAATTGTTTCGAAAATAGTTACGTGACATTCCTTAGCGTGACTTTAGGCGGTTTTAGGGCTTTTTGGCGGCTTTAAGGGCTTTTAGCGTGGCATTAAGAGGTTTTAGTGTGGCTTTAATGGTGGTTACGTGCCTTCCGGGCTGCCACTTATTTACCTGAATAATTTTGCGACCACGTGTTATATCTATTTAAAACCGGCATTAATTAATTGGAAATTGAGTGCGTTTTTAATTAAATCCGGTTATACGTTTGTGGCTATATGTTTCAAAAAGTTATTTTAATTAAATAAATGTAGGCAGCTAAGGCCGTTAAAGGCGCTAGATTAGGCCCGGATTTGAAGATTTAAGGCATGTACCGGTATTTAATAGTAGTGTACCTAAGGCCTCGATAGCAAAAATAGGTAATGCATATAGCAAAACTCTTAAAAATAAATATTAACGTAATAAATTTTAAAATTTAAAAGGATATTATAAGGCCCTAAGACCTCATGAGGCCCTTTGGGCCTCGTGGGCCTCACGAGCCCTAATGTCTCAGATATCACGTGATCCCCCTTTATAGGATATGAGATTACCAGGCGTTGGCAAACGGGAATAACTTCTTTTTTACTCCTTAAGCTTTAGACTAAATACATTCTTATCAGCATACTAACTTTACCTAGTCCCACTCTTACAGATATATATTAATAAAAAGCTTAAGCCGTTATTAATTACGTTATAATTAACGTTAAAATTTACTATAATATTAAAAGTCTTATTATTTACATCTTATAAAATTATTATCGAAGCTTATTTACACCTTAATATATTAAAAACTTAGCGTTTAAAAGCCGTTGGTCCGAGCTTTTTAGCTCGCTTTTATTAAAAATTTATCACAATTTCCGATTTAAGATTTAAATTAAAATATATTTTATATCGTTTAAATTAGTTTAATTAAACGATTTAAATAATATATGTTTTAAATTTATACGATTAATAGTTATAAAATTATTTAAATTTAAAAATTAAATAATATCTTAAAAATAGTATAAGCTTAAATAATTCGTATACCACTTTAAATTAACTAATGCCATATTAATGGTAAAACGTTTATTTCATTTTTTTTAAATAATTTTACAATTATTAATCACATTAATTTAAAACATATATTATTTAAAAGCTTTAAATAAAATGGTTTTAATAAAATTAAATACACTTTAATACGATTCTTAAATTAAAAGTTATATTAAATCTTTTAATTAAAATTAAATGAAAAGCTTGGACTAACGGCATTAAAACGTTAATTTTAGATATATTAAGGTATGAATAAGCTTTAATAATAATTTTATAAAATACGGATAATAAAACTTAATATTAAATAAAACCTTTAATAATTTAACATTAAAAAAAAAATCTTTTTTAAATTTTATAAAAGCTATTATTTATTTAAAAAATTAAAATAAAAATAATTTAAATAACGCGTAAATTTTTTTATAATTATAAAAAAAATAAATCTTATTATTCGCACCTCATAAAATTATTATTAAAACTTATCCGCACCTTAATACATTTAAAACTAACGTCTTAACGTTATTAATCCAAACTTTCCACTTAACTTTAATTAAAAGATTTAACATAACTTTTAATCCAAAAATCGTATTAAAATACATTTAACTTCATTAAAACCGTCTCACTTAAAGCTTTTAAATAATATATATTTTAAATTAATATAACCGATAATTATAAAATTATTTAAAAAAAGAGTAAAATAAACGCTTTATCGTTAATATAGCGCTAGTTAACTTAAAGTGGTACACGGACCATTTAAGCTTATACTATTTTTAAAATATTATTTAATCTTTAAATTTAAATAACTTCGCAACCATTAATCACATTAATTTAAAACATATATTATTTAAACCGTTTAATTAAATTAATTTAAACGATATAAAATACACTTTAATTTAAATCTTAGATCGGAAATTATAATAAGTTTTTAACAAAAACAAGCTAAAAAGCTCGGATTAACGGCCCTTAAACGTTAAACTTTTAATATATTAAGATATAAATAAGCTTTAATAATAATTTTATAAGGTATAAATAATAAGACTTAAAAAAATTAAGGATTTAACTTATAAATTAAATTTTCCACGGCATTAATAAATTTATTACGTCGTTTTAATCGTTTATTTTACTTTCGCATTTATTAATATAAACTTTTAATTAAAATATTAATTAAAGTTAAGCTAAGTTTTTATTAACGGAAATAACGATAACTTAGTTTTATATAAAATTAAAAAATTTTAAAAAGTTTTACTATATGCACTACCTATTTTTGCTATTAAGCCTTTAAGTGCATTATTATTAAATATTATACATCTTATAAATCTATTAAATCTTAAAAGCTAGGGCTTATTTAAACCATCTATCCCATCCTTTTAAATAACTTTTCAACCATATGTTGTACTATAATGCAACTAAATTTAATCGAAAGGGCGTTCAATTATTAATTAATTAATGTAGGTCTTAAATTAAGGTAATATATAGTCATAAAATTATTTAAATAAATAAATAGCAAAACGAAAGACACATAATCACCCTTAAAACCACACTATAAGCCCTTAACGCCCTTAAAACCCTTAAACCTAAACCTTATTTAACAACTTTAACCTTAAATAACTCCCTAAAACAAATAACTACAAACATACAACCGGTTTTAATTAAAAAAGAATTTAATTACTAATTAATTAATACCAGCCACATTTTAAGGTAATACGTGGTTAAAGAGTTATATTAATATTTATCTCGAAGATAATCACATATCACTCCTTAACGTAACCCTAAGCGGCTTTAAGGCTTTTAAGCGGCTTTAAAGGTCCCTAACCTAGCCTTAAAACGTCTTAATGCAGCCTTAAAAGCTCTTAATATAGCTTTAAAAGAAATCACGTGCCTCCTAAGCTACCACCTATCTACCTAAATAACTTTACAACCATATATCACCTTAATTTAAGACTTATATTAATTAATTCACAATTAAATTCTTTTTTAATTAAATATTATTACATTATGATAAGATATATAATTAAAAAACTATTTAAATTATTTGGATTAAATTAAAATAAGCAGCTAACGCCGCTAAAAACGCTAAATTAAGCCCAAATTTTAAAATTTAAGGCATGTACTAATACCTAAAAATAATGTACCTAAGGCCCCGATAGTAAAAATAAATAATGCATATAGTAAAACTCTTAAAAAATATTAAGTTAATTATATTAAAAAATACCTTATATTAAAATATTTAATATTTTAAAAAAACTATAATTTAAAATTCGACAAATAATATTTAAAACTACTTTTAATATAAAACGTTATATAACTTATTAAAAAGTTTAATAAAAATCATTAATTTATTTTTAATAAATTAAAGTTAATTAAAGAATTAAATTTAATTAATAAATTAATTCTTATATACGATATTAATACTTTTATCGTAATTTTTTTAAATAATTAATAAACCGATTAAAAAATAATTTATATTATTAAAAAAAATAAGGAAAATTAAAAAAGGCTAAATAAATTAAATAAATGTTTAAATCGATAGTTTTAATTAAATCGTAATAATTTTTAATTATAAACATATATATAAAAAAAAAAAAAGGCGTAAAGATAATAATAAAACCACTTATTATATACCCTTAAACGCTTTTTCCATTAAAAATAATTAAATATATAAGTAAATAATTAAAATCTTTAAATCTTAATTAACTTTTTTAATATAAAGCTTTTTTAATTTAATCTTATAATACTTATATTAAAACTAACACTTATTAATAAGACTTAAAAGGTTAATTAATTAATTAATGAAAATATAAAAAAAAAGAAAAAAGTTAAGCTTTTAACGTTTTAAGCTAACTTTATATACACCGATAAGGTTTAATATATTATAATAATAACAATTATAAAAATGCTTATATAATAGTAACTATGGTGGCTATCCACGTTCATGGCTATGTTTTAATACTTATTTTTAAACTTAATTAATAATTTTTTTAAAAAATTTTTAAAGTTTTTATTTATAACGTTTTATTTATAAAAATAGCGATTTTTTAATTTTTATATCTTTTTTTCATGTTTTTTTTATTAATTTTTAACTTTTTATTATATTTTAATTATAAATTTTTATAAGAAATTTACATTTTTAATTAATAATTATAAAGTTAATTTAATTAAATTTAAACTTATAAGTTAACTTATTTTAAGCGTTTAATAAAAGTTATTATTTATCGATTATTAATATCGTGGTAATTTTATATTAAATAAAATTTAAAGTCGAAAATATTATCGTTTTATTTAAATTTTTTATTTAATAAAAAAAGGTGTTATTATAAAGGTAAATAAGGTATAAATAAAATAATAATAATAGTATATTAATTATAATAAAGTGTAAAACCTTAAAACTTTATAAGGCTTTTTAAGCCTCGTAGGCTTTATAAGCTTTAATATTTTAAATGTCACGTAATCCCCTTTTTTAAGATATAAAATTACCAGGCGTTAATAAATAAAAATAACTTTTTTTTTACTTTTTAAGCTTTAAATTAAATACACTTTTATTAATATATTAACTTTACCTGGTCCCACTTTTATATAAGGTTTAAAATTTATTTTAATTATTATTTATTATTTTATATATGTTATCCTTTTATTTATTATATGTTTATAGCCTTAAAAAAGATATATTATAAGTATTTTACTTATATTTAAAATTTTTTAATACTTATAAAACCTTTTAATATAATATTATAATAATAAATTAAAAAAGTTTATATTTTTAAAGTTAATTGAAATTTTAAGATTTTAAAGATTTAATTATATAATTAAATTAAGCTAAGTTAATTTAAAAAAAGAAACGCTTTAAGCGTATATAAGGGCATATGATAAATGAGCTTATTAAAAAGTAAAAGAGAAGCTATTCCCATTTACCAACGCTTGGCAATCCCATATCTTATAAAAGGAGATCACATAACATTTGAGACATTAGGGTTCATGAGGCCCATAAGGGCCAAAGGCCTTGTGAGGTCTTAGGGCCTTACAAATACATGAACATGAAATTTGTGGTTTAAGTTCACTGAGATAAATTTTTAATTCATTTCTCTTTAGTCTTTGTCTAATCGTACAGCAGGGCTACTTTCCACGAAGTTCAAATCCACCTTATGTCCTAATAGTTCCCGAATATTCGAAATACCGTACTTAATCATCGTCGGTCTTTCCAACGACAGACCCCATCCATATACACGCATTTCCTTCCTGTAATAATTGTTAGTACGCATATGTCTGCATTGTGGCTCCGTCACAAAATGTGTTTGAGGGGTAGCACGTACGGGAAACCCATGGACTCGAGCATCTCAGGCCGGAACATTCCGCTATTCCCTATCTCAATAAGCTTACCGAGGCCCTTGTCTGCAGCACCTAGTTAGAAAAGGCCTAAAATGAATGAAGGACTGTTGTTTAATCGTTGATATGATTCATCATTGGAGTGGACTATGTATACAGTACTTGAGCAGCACCTGTAAGTTAGGATATGGGTAATAACGTACGATACGAGAAGATCTCCATGCTCGGTTCAGTGTCTAGTAAAGTCAGCATCCCTGCAGCGGTTTGTGCAGAGCAATACTCACAGGGGTTGTAAGCAGGCTTATATTTGAGGTCTGTTATGCCCATCTTGCCAAAGAAAATATCCATGAACTAACGCGCTGTCAGTGACCCATCACGCATGGCGTAACCATCAGGCTGGAGATGATCTATACTTACTTCCATAAGGCCCCCAAGAGTCAGGTTGGTGTCAGCAATGACACCTTCAACCTGATGGAATTCTGCCAGATGAGTTGCATCAACACTCTCGTTTCGAAACACCCTATCGATGGAGAAGTACCGCGCAGGTGGTGGCACTCCGTCGGGGCCTCTATTAGCTGCCAACTTATGGAGCATGTTCGCGCTGATGGCTGTTGTGTGAGTACGTAGGACAAGCCGTAATGACTCGTCTCCAGACCATGGATACCGGTACCCAATCGACCCATATTTACCATCCTATCCCCAACCACATAATTAGCATATATACATGTTTGATCAAGTTGTAGCGTTGTACTACAGCGTTCCAGGACATAAACTCATGGACTACGGTGGTGTGCTTTGATCGAAGGGCTACGTTTATATGATACGCACTTGATGGACTGCCTTCACGTTCTCCCAATAAGCATCATAATCCTTCTCATCTTCGGGTGATGTTGCTCGTGGCTTGTCAGCGGCCTGGGGATCGGAAATATAGAACTATATCCAGAAATATTTAGCTCCCAAGTTAGTTTCGTATTTCGTTGTGTTGAGGGGTGGTAAAGGAGGTGAGCATCGCGTACGGTGTCTTGTAAATCACGGGCCGGGTGTTGTTGCGGTACGAACAGGGCATCGAAGTTCCAGAAACCAGATTCGACAAATCTGTTATGAACGGGTACACGTCAGTGAAATTCCAGGCAGCTTCTAGGTAGAGTAAGGGACTGAACAGTCTCGTAGTCGTGGTAATATGTAAGTGATCTGCTGGAAACCTACCTATCAGTTGGCATCTCTTCGAAGCCCATCTCGAAGAAAATCTGTCTGAACTCGGCGCGGACCTTGTTGAGTGGATGCAAGGCACCTGACCGTTGATCAGCGCCAGAAGCTTTGAAGTTGTAGGGCTTGAAGGTGGCCGTCTTCCACGAGCCCGTTGTGATCATGTCGGCAGTCAGGTCAGTAGCCTCTTCGGGAATTTTGAGGGCGAACTTGGGGCCTTTATGGATTCTGAAGCTGATGATCTTCTGCATCCTGATAAGCTTGCGCTTCCTCAAATCGGCTAGCAGCTTGACATCGGGGTATGTCCGTGTCGCCTTTATAGTTTGCATCTGCTCTTTGGTGATATCCTGTATCGACTCTGCCGTGGCCTTGAATTTACCGTCTGCAAAAAGAAGATGCTGGTCAGAGATTCTCCTACTGTGAACGAGAAGAAGAGCAAGGGGTGCGCACCCTTGGTTTTTGATATCCATTTCTCCTTGAATGCTTTGCCTTGTCCAATCTTAACGATGTTCTTGTCACCAATGGCTTTTTCTAGATCTTGCACGGTGAGGCCATCGACTGCAGAGCGCAGAGCTTCAAACACGCGTGCCTCATGACTGCCATTGGCCGCGATTAGCTCGCCCTCGGGTTCTAATATGGCCTCCTCTCGTTCTATGGTCTCGTAACTGACCATGTCACGGGAAGCCAATCGATCTAGGGCCGCTTTCACCTCGGCGAAGCCCGCGGTAGGGAGTGCTTCAGTGGATAGGAGCGGAGAGGAATTGTCGAGGGATTGAAGAATATGGGTGGTGAGATCCCCCGAAGAGGGACTCACCGTCGAAGACGCCATTTCTTAAATCAAGAATTTTCGCGTGTGTCCAGTCATGCAGTATTTTTAGTAAATTTCAAATCTTGGGAATGCTGAGTCTATGTCTTTCTGTGATTTCTCTTTCTTTTTTTTTATAAAAAAAAAAAAAGGTAAATCAATCTGTTCGCAATGGTTATCTAGGATAGTTAGGGTAATAGGTAGACAGCTTGAGTCATAAACTTTTTTGACTGTTTAACACACTGATGATACATGGTAGCAGTTATTGATTTCTGACTTGCCCCTCCTAGCCCCTGCCCCTCCCCCTCCTTCCCTCTTCCACCCCACCAAAGGAAAAGTACGTACTACCCTTAACCTACTAACTAGGTACCTTCTGTGCGTAGTACCTATTAAATGCATCTATATGTATGCGTATGCAATTGACGTACATAGTTCGCTTGTAACTTCAGACTTCAATATCTCGAATGTCTCCAATGTACATACATACCACCAACTACATACATACCACAAGTTCATGTTGCATTTTCACACCTCTTTACACTCCTTTATTTTATCTCAGTACATTTGAGTTCTCGGTCTTCGGTCCTTTGAAATGGCGAGTAGTAACAGTGAAAGTAGTATGTCTCTCTCTCCTGTTTAAAATCTTATTTGATATCATGGTACTCTTAACTAATTGCTTCTTCCTCTGGCGCGACAGTCAACCTTGACAGCCTCAGTGCCCAACAACTTAGCCAAGTCAAGAAGCAACTCGATGAGGAACTGGAGCATCTAACCTCCTCCTTTGCCCAATTGCATGCCGCCCAGTCTAAATTTCGAGAATGCCTACGCTGTGTTCAGGACAAAAACAAGTCACCTGCTCTTCGGGGTGCGTTTTCCCTTATTCTCATTCTCTCAGACTTTATATGTTATAGAAGACGAACCGATGAGCTAAGAGAAAATAGAGAACAACCCGATTCTTGTTCCCCTTACCAATTCCCTCTACGTGCGCGGTACACTCTCGGACCCATCTCACGTCGTCGTAGATATCGGCACCGGATTTTACGTTGAAAAGGTGACCACGACAGTCTATGTAGAAGACATATATATACTACAGCAGATGCTAATCTAAATGCGTAGGAGACCAAGTCAGCAGCAGAATTCTACGAGAACAAGGTGGGCGAGGTGGGGGCAAGTATCAAGGACCTGGAATCAATCGTCCAAGGTAAAACGAACAACGTCCGCGTTGTCGAGGAAGGTATTATTTACCTATCATTTGCTAGTCACACCCATTCCCCTGATAAGTAGCTGACCTGATCGTACTATTAGTTCTGAGGCAAAAGATGGTTACCGGAACTCAGTAGACACCATCGTCGTAAAAGGCGAACGGTGAGTTAGTCTTAAACAGTTTTTTGAATCATGCTAAGATCGAAAACTCAAGTAAAGCCTAAGCATTAAGCTACCAATAAAAGTAGAACAGTTGTTATCATACAGCTTCCTCGTCATTTCCCTTCTTCCTTTTCTCATGACCACCGTCATCTTGCTCCAAAATACAAATTACACGGGCTTAAAAGCGGCCAGTCGATCTAAAAGAAGGCATCAAAACAGTCGCGAATCTCTCCGATCGTCTGTATGAAGCTATTGGCCCGTTCGGCGCCGCCACCCTCGTGGCCATCGAGTAGAAACTCCAGCTCATTCCCCCAATTGTTTCCGGCATCACCATCTACCGAATTCCAATTGTCTGCAGTGACACTGATCCCCAGATCAACGGTTGGCAGCTGCTGCATGGTAGCAACGCTGTCCCATCGGTGGTTGATGGCGATCTGGACAATGTATGAGGTCGATTTCCATCTGAAGCGGTATATGGTCTTCACAGCGATATTCTTGAACTTCTTCGCTGTCTCGTTGAACGGGAGTGCCACGTTAGGGTAGACGGAGGGATCGTGTGGCTCGTCCCAGTCAATCAACTCAATCTTAGCTGATCTTAAGTACTTGACAACTTCGGGAAACGCCTTTGCGCCTTTCTCCTCGGTGACAGCCACCAAGCCCCAGTCTAGGTTCCTGTTAACATGGTTAGATAGTGCGACCTTTTAACACATTGTTCAATTGTAAACTCACTTGCCAAGGCCCAGGCTCTTGACGTCAAGCTCGGGGAAGGAATCGTCCCCTCTACAGGCTGTAACCTGATAGAGGCTGTATTCCTTCGGCTGTGCGCCTCTTGCACCCTCGATGCCCTTCATCTTGATTGGGGCGGTGAATATGATACGATTGGAGTGTATCTCGAATGCATATTCAGGCAAGACATCCGCCGGCGAGGTTATCTGACCTCGAATAGGCTGTAGAAGACCGTTGCCCCCACGTCTAACGAAGTCTAGGACCTCCGTGGCCTGGGACTTGTGCCCAATCCTACTCGAATATGTTAGCTCTGTGGCATTATCATTGATGACTTTAGATATATGGCTACTCACTCAGTCTGCAATAATCCAGAAACACGGGGATTCTTCATCAGGTTCTGGAAGTCGTGGTACTCGTAGGCGAGCTTGCTTCGAGGGTACGATTGCAAGATAAACTGGCCTAGATTGACCTTTAATGCGAGTGACCCAGGAACACCACCAGCCTTCTTGAGCCCAGTGTAAAGGGCAAACCGCAGACGTCCCAAGTAGTTTTGGGGATCAACTGGGACTTCTAGACCAACGGCGGTCTCTTGTCCTAGCTCTAGCTTTGGGCGTTTACCACCGCCCAAAGGATTGTCATGCAGAATGACTTGGGAACCACTGTTGACTCGAGTTGGCGGTTCTAGAAAAATACCGTTGACGTTGCTCGGCATTTTCATGGTCAAGCTGTCGGCCAGATCTTGGGCCGCACCAACAAGCTCCACCATGTTCTTCCTAGGGGCGATAAGCTTCAAGTAGGAGCCCCGGGGTATGCATTGGAGCTCAATGTGGTGCTCCTCTGCTATTCGAACTAACCCTTCATGCACCGCCCCAAGCACAGCTGGCTCGACGCCTGGGGGATGTGAAAGGACGAAGTTGGCCTGTAGAAAGATTTAATATTAGTTGATAAAACTTGAATATGACTTTTTGTGGCTACAAGTACGTACTTCAATTAGCTGACCATAGTGGGTATCCTCGATACCGATATGAGTTGCTCTTCCTACTAGGTCATTGGTATAGCAATCCGGAAGGGTTAGGGCATTGAGGGAGGTAGTAGCCTCGATACTCATTCCAAAAATAGGAACAGGAGCATGTGTGTCCATCGGCGAGGCATTGCTATCATTGTCGATTGTGGTAGTAGAGGTTGACATGACAGACGACATACTAGGGCTATCTTGGCCCTGAATATTGGTGCCTTCTCTAGGAGAGGCTGGTGGGCCACGTGGATCATAGGCATCGGCATCTAGGACAGGGCAAGATCCAAGCCTGGCTTCGTCCTGAATCGAGCCTTCAAGAAGGAGGTCGACCGATGGTGCGGCAATAGCAGAGCCATTGTTACCGCGGGTCGCGGGTCGCGTAGGTGACGTGTCACTAAAAATGGCATTAGATGCGGTTTGATTTTATCATTCAAGATTAGAATGAAACTTACATGTCTATCAATGACTCCATTGTCGATTGTAACTGTTATCTTCTTTGTAACAGAATGTATTGATTCTGGATAGCGATTAACGGAGCGTGTATGAGTAAGGGAAACTGATGGTAGGTGAATGAGAGGAAGACGGTAGATGGAGGAATGTTTTGGTTGGTGATTTCTGTTTATATATTTTTTTTCTCCGCCAGGCATCAGGAATCAGGAATTAGGAATCAGGTACGAGGATTGGGTGAATCGGTTTACCTTATATTTCAGGTACGTTGATCTGTTGACCTGGCTCCTTAGGTATCAGGGTCTCAACTTTCGAAGTCGATTCTGGTGCACCTACTATCAAGCAACTATACTGCCCCGTCTGTAGTAGTGCCTCAATGTTCGTACATGTAGTAACTGACAACATTTGAAATTGAACTTTGTACCTAGGTATCTGAATGAGGTATCTGAGCGAGGCATCTCACAGCATGTAGTTGCTTTATTTGTGATAGCAATGATGGGCTCTACACAAACACAGTCAACAGTACTTACCTTGGATGGATGGAAGCAGCATGATTACATACATAGTACATGGTACTAGGTACTACAATACTACACACATATAACCACTATGTACGCATGTGTGAAATAAAATATATACTGGGTAGGCGTCAGCTAGGTTCATGACTTCAATGTTATAACCATTGTGCCTACCTTTATATTTTACGAACATTAACATGTCCAAGTACATATAATGTATGTTTTTAGACATTTTATATGAAGCTGAGCATAGGCAGGTACATGGATTTTACATAGTTGTGAGCACATTAATACCAAAATAAGGTTAAGCTAGTCACGTGCACCTTCCTAAAGTAGAATAGGTATCACGTGAGCCAATAATGAAACAAATAGCTTTGAAATCTGTGGAGTTCCTGACACGTGAGTTCGCGAGCAAGTGGGAACTTAACGTCAAGTTCAATTCGCGTCATGAACTAACTCTAAGCAAGGGTCTCCCCTTAAATACATGCTACACTATGTACATACTATGTAATCCTACGTACATAATACTATGTATGTAGTACTATGTATTCAATCTGAGTACCTACCTACTTGAGATCAACAGATTTACAGAAATATTTTCTGTAAACTTTGAGAATTGATTGGCAATTGGTACTTCTCTCACCTTAGCAATTTTAGATGGCTCGACACCGTTCGACTGCCGCTCCCGGGGTCGCTAGAGATGACTCGGATGATGAACTGGGTATTGATGACCATCCCTGGGAGTGGATTTACCGCCAAAATCAGCCCTCTGCTTCGGCAAGTAAGAGAAAAAGGAGTGCCCAGCATAACATTGTTGGTGCTCGTATGGGGAGCTTCGAATGCTATGTCGGCGACTGTGTTCTGTTAAAAGCTGAAGGTTCTAATGAGGCATGGGTTGGCATTGTTGCCGAATTCCGCGAAGCTGACGAAGACGGGGATAAAGCTGCCAATTTCCTCTGGTTCTCTACCGAGAAGGAGATCAGGAATAGTGACCGAAAAAGGACTGACTTCTTACCGGTTCGTTCTTCAATATACATCTCACGTGATCAAACCCCCTAGCTAACTTATTCGTCATGCTGATTCTCCTGAGCCTAGAACGAACTATACATCACCCCTTCTTCTGATGTCAATCCACTAGCTTCTATCAATGGAAAAGCCACCATTCTATCCCACCAGAAGTTTCTCCAACAGTTCCCAACAGGCAAGGTCCCCCGTACCTCACCAGGCTACAATAAGACCTTTGTCTGTAGAAGAGGATGTAACTCGAGAACTTCGACGTATACTCCCGAATTCGTTTGGGAAGATGTCTACCACGGTAGAGAAGGCGATATAGATGATTTGGTAGAATTGGTGCGAAGCGGTACGCGGTCGACAAGAAAACGACGTAATCAAGATATGCCGATTACCGAAGCCGACTACGTTGCTGCTCCGCAAGGACAAGAACTAGATGAGGATTATCCCTCTGATGATGCTGCTCGATCTCGAATTCTAGTCACGCCAAGAAAGAAACAGAAAACAACACGGGTTGTAACGCCTTCTAATCGCCGGTAGGTTCATATTGCAACAAACTCACGACATAACCACAAGACAAACTGACCTATGATACTAGAGTTGTAGTGAAAAGGGCGTTGGAGTTCACGCCGCTTGCTACACGCACTATTTCTCCCACCTATCATCAGTCTTCCCCCTTTCAGATCGCCAGGGCTCAACTGCATGTGGCTTCGGTACCAACCAGCCTGCCTTGCAGAGAATCCGAATTTGCATTAGTCTACTCACATCTTGAGGCCGCCATCACTGACGGGTCTGGTGCATGTATCTACATATCCGGTACACCGGGAACCGGGAAAACTGCGACGGTGCGGGAGGTAGTATCCAAACTAGACGAGGCGGTGCGGTCCGATGAGCTAGACGACTTTATATTTGTTGAAATCAACGGCATGAAAATCACCGATCCACACCAGTCGTATGCTCTGCTTTGGGAGGCACTGAGAGGACAACGGGTTAGCCCGAGCCAGGCGTTGGACCTACTGGAGCGTGAGTTCAATAATCCTAGCCCTCGTCGGGTACCCTGTGTCGTCTTGATGGACGAGCTCGACCAACTCGTCACCAAGAATCAGAGCGTCATGTATAACTTCTTCAACTGGCCTGGTTTGCGACACTCGCGACTTATTGTGCTAGCAGTAGCCAACACGATGGACCTTCCCGAGAGAACCCTCAGCAACAAGATCAGTAGTCGCCTAGGGTTGACGCGCATCACTTTCCCCGGCTACAACCACGAACAGCTCATGAAAATCATTCAATCGCGACTCGAGGGCGTGCCAGGGAACATTGTGGAGCCAGATGCCGTCCAGTTTGCGAGCCGCAAGGTTGCTGCTGTGAGTGGCGACGCACGACGCGCTCTTGATATTTGTCGACGGGCCGTAGAGTTGGCCGAGGCCGACGTCAAGGCGTCGGAACCTGACCCAACGACCCCGAGCAAGAGAGCAAAGGCGAAGCTAGGCGAAGCAGACAGGACGGCCAAACCTTCGCGAGGCAGGGTCACCATTGCAACCATCAAGCGAGCTATTAATGAAGCGACTACCAGTCCATTGCAGCAATACTTGCGTGCTCTTCCATTTGCGTCCAAGTTGGTTCTCGCGTCTCTTCTGGTGAGGAACGAACGGACGGGGTTGCCTGACAGCACTTACGGTGATGTAATCGGGGAGATGAACCGGGCTCTTGTATTGGATGCCGGAAGCCGTCAGGTTCACTTGCTTAAGGGCACGGAGGATAAAGATTCCACGTTGGATGCAGCCGCACAGAGGAGGGTAGCCAAGCTTGCCAGGCCAGCAGGAGTCAGTGCTGCAGCTGTGGACTTGACTGGAGCTGGCATTATCATTCTGGAAGGCCAGCGACCTGAGCGGCCAAGTAAAATTAGACTTGCCGTGGGCGACGAAGAGATCAAACTTGCATTCAGGGATGACCCTGAGATCAGGGCACTGGGTATCTCATTTTAGTGTACATATGCGTAAACCACACCAAACCGAGAAATTTACGATATTTATCTTTACAGCGTTCTAATATTATGTAGTTCCTATCTCCTTCCGACCTAGTGCGTAACTAGAGGTTGTCGTGACTTATAATCAACTCCACTAACCCCCATACTCCCCTTTAAGTAACTGATGCACCACGCTGTATACATGACCGTCTTTCTCATCTAATGCTTCTGTCTGCCCAAGGTCGGCTTCCATTCTAGTGGGTGTGTTTCGGGCGTGGCTTTATCATCTTGCTTCCATATTTTGATGGTTTTGTCCGCCTCGCCAACAATAAGGCGCATACCTGTGCGGTCAAAGGTCGAGCTCATGATGCCGGCCTCGGCATCCAGGGATCCTGGCTGGGCAATAGAATCCAGAGCTTGGAATCGATGTCCCGATTTCCAGTCCCAGAAGCTCATAGAACCATTATCTCCTCCAGAAAACAGGACGTCCTCATTGACAGCCAGAGAATTAATGATGGCATTGTGCCCTTCGAAGTTGCCCATGAAGGCACCCTCTGGGCACTTCCATTGCTTAATGCTGCTGGTGCTCCCCGTAGCAAAGGTAAATTCGGAAGGGTGTAGTGCGAGGGCGCGAACGCCCTTTTTGTGGTGGGTGAGGACACCCATGGTCTTGCCGGCGGCCAAGTCCCATAACCTTACCGTCGAGTCGAGTGAGGCAGTAATAACTTGAGGGTCAGCTTCTTGGCATTTGACATCGGCGACAGTCCCCTTGTGGCCGGATAAGACGTGGATGTTGCTGCGGGTGCGCATGTCCCACACCCTAGCAACGCCATCTCTCCCGCCCGTGACCAGTACATCAAGAGTGGGATGAAGCGACAAGGTGTAGACACCGCTTAGGTGGCCGTGGTAATGCCTAATGACCTTGTTGGTCTCCAAGTCCCAGCACTTGACCATCTTGTCTTCGCCGCAGGAGAAGAGATAAGGGTGCCGGGGAGATACAGCGAGGCCGCGGACAGTGGATATGTGACCGGTCAGGGTCAATCTGAGGTTGCCGGTAGCTAGGTCCCAGATTTTGATAGTTCGATCGCCGGCACCACTAGCAAACCATTGGTTATGTGGCTCAACCGCAAGACTTCGAACCCAGCCCAAATGGCCTGAGATTACTCTCATGAGCTTCCAAGGTGGATGCCAGTCGGGCTTGACTTGATGTGTCGCTTGAGCGCGGGCGACGCTTAAGGCAGTCGACGAGTTCGCATCGGATGATGACGAGGTAGTTGGTGGTGGTCTGCGTATTTGGACGAGGGCATTGGATCCTGGTTGAGGTACATTGGTGCTGCTAAGGGGTTGTGGTATGCCTTCGATTAGCTTTTGTGTCTTTTGCTCTTCTTCATTCGCTGCTGGCCTTTTCCCCTTCTTCCTGAGGCTCATAGCAGTGGCTTGCTTCTGAGATATGACAGATGGTAACTCTCGGACGTGTTGATACTCAGCATGGAGGCGGACGGATAGTGCATCTTTTTCGCGTTGCGATGGTTCATTTGTGTCTGTCGTTAGTTTGAGCTTCTTTCGCGCCGATCCGCCGGATGAGTCTGTAAAGAGCGTTTTGGATCGTCGAGCATTTTCTATCATAAGATTTCTGAGATCTGGTTGGACGACCTCCATTATGGGGTATCTTGAATTGTGGTGGGCTGAGAAATGAAGCGAAAGGATTGTGAGATGGCGCGAATGAGAGAGAGATGAAAGGCAAGAAATCAAGAAATCGAGAAATCGAGAAATCGAGAATCATGACCGTGGCGGCAAGATGTTTGGCGCGTGTATGTAAAAGAAAAGATAAGATAAGATTGGACTAAGCTGCCTATGTACATACAAGCCCCAATAGATACATATACTAGGTAGGTGCAATACTTCTGGTTACTACATACGGTGTATTCACTATTCACAGCATTCAATGTTCAACTCCAGAGTCAAACGTTCCCGACTCTACCAGGCTACCAAATACTTTCATCCAAATTTTACCAAAATACCTAGAAGACACTACCTATCTTTTTGATATAACAGTAGCATTCGTAGGTAGTGAAAAACAAGTAGAACGTCTGAAAACTGATAACCAAGATCATGGCAACTGATCAGTCAAAATATGCCATACATGCTGCTGCTCGAGAAGGCAGAGGTAGGTACAATATATCTAGATTTGATTTATATTCTAAATATCCCTTAGCAAGACTGATCGAACAATAGTGTCCGTTGTCGAGTCCTTACTGAATGTGAGCTCCGTCAAATTCTCCAGCTCCGGTGTATTCCGCCTAATTGCTGAGCACTTGGACAGGTAGACCCAAAGTTATCTCGTCTCAAGGATGACGACGGTCGCCTTGCCGTACACTGGGCTGCATCTGCGAATAACTATCCCATTGTCTTGCTTCTGGCTCAGCAGTCTGATTTTGATCCAGATGTCGAGGTAGGCCATGTCATGTCATATCATGCTGCTCTGCCTCTAACCCATCTAATCATATATAGGATGGCAGTGGCTGGACCCCGTTGATGATTGCCGTGAGCGTAAGAGATGGGGATGCTGTCGTAGACCTGCTGCTTTCTAAGGGCGCCGATATAAACCAAAAGAGTGAGGCCCGCCCCTTTGCCCATCTTGTATAGCCGCTCTAGAAGACTAACGTCAATAGATAACAACGGACAGGTATGCCGCTAAGCTAAAGGAATAATACACAACGAATGTTGCGTGCTGATTATTATAACGTAGACAGCTCTTCACTTCGTCGCCTCCAAGAAAAACCTCGACGTGGCCCGCAAACTCTTCAACTCGACTCCGCCGGCTTCCGCAAGAGTCAGAGACAAGCGCGGTCAGTATGCACTACACCGAGCTGCCGCCGTAGGTTCGGTGCCTATGATAGAAATGCTACTCAAGAACCATAGTCCCATCAATGCATCTGATAATGCTGGCTACACAGCCCTGCATCACGCTGTCGCTGAGGGTCACGGTTCGTTCATCCCCTCTACTAGAAGGCATAATTATGGATTGCCTCCCTGAATCAGCTAACGAGGTTGCCAGGGAATGCCGCAACAGCACTACTCAAGAACGGTGCAGAGACGGACAAGCGAGATTCAAATGGGTGTTTGGCCCTAGATTTAGCACCTGATAAGGAGGTTCGTAAATACATAGAACGGGAAGCTGAGATACAGGGGATTCAACTCTGATATAGGACGGAGCCATGAGTTTTAGATCCTACCATTGATCGCGTTACTAGCAACATACCTAGGTTAGGTTCTTCATAGACCAAGTTATGTACTCATAGTATTTATTTGTATTTCTACTACACATGTATTGCCTATACCAAAATCATAGGTACGTAGTACGTAGTACGTTGTAGAGTAAGGCAATAATTAAAGCCAAATGGCTTGTCTCTACTTTATCGTTCTCTCAACGAGGTCTCTATACATGGTTTTCACGTCATCCACGTCCGCCCGCAGCTCCTCCACCAGTTCGCTTTTCTCCCCAAGCATCTCCAATGTGGTTTGGTATCTTTCGTTGATAGACGCCACCTCCAACTCCAGTTCCTCTACCTTTTTCCTGGCCCCCTTTTCGGCCTCGGCCTCTTTCATTAATGCAACGATCTCCCCGCGGGCCTCGTCCCGCTGGCTTGAGATTCTAGCGAGTTCCTCTTTGGCCGACACTTTCTCGCTCTCCAATCGGCGAATCACAGCGCTCATTCTCTCAACCAGTTGCACTGATGGCCCAGCTGTCATTGTTGACACCGACATCATATCTTGCAAAATATTATGTGGAGAAGCGGGAGTCTCCAGGTTCTCAAACACGTCATCTCTATCGGCTGGATGTGTTGTAGGTGATGCTAGCATATCCAAGCCACCGGACAAGGATGGTGGCGTCCCTGCCTGTGCTGACGCCCCAGGAAACAGGGGAGACCGGATAGGAGGCTGTGCTGACGGCCGTCTACCCGACGACGGTCGTTCGGCCGGACTCGGGTCGCCATTGCTAGAAGGCGCAGAAGTCTTTCGAAGCCTTGTCGGGTAGCTTTGCAATCCAAGGAAATCTCCACTGAACGTTCTTTGTGGCGCTGACAATAGGGGAGACTCGGGGCGGCTCGTGATCCGGAAGGCATTGGTTGGGACTTCTTCCAACCAGCTTCGTCGTTCTTGCTCTGCTCGCTCGCTTTTTTCTTCTTTCCAAGATGCCCGCTGTCGCTCCAACTCGGATCTCGCCTCGGCTAAAGATGTCTCAGCCTCTTCGGCTCGTTTACGCAGAGTCTCAAGCTGTGATTGGTACGAGGATAAATCCCGTTGAACGCTGGGAAGCTGGCTCTTTGTCTCTTCCAATTCTTCCTCTTGCCGCTTGGCTCGGGAAGCCTGGTCATAATATTTATGTCAGTATATACACATATATAGGTACAATAGGTATATATATTTCTCGTATTTCTCTCCGGCAGGATTGATTGCTTACCGTCTCTCGTGCTTTTCGCCTCATCTCCGATTCGCGACGCAACGCCTCGTCTCTTTCCTTTTCTAAAGCCGCGGACTTGGCTATTAGAGATGCTTCTATCCCTTGCCAATTCTCACTCGCTATAGCATACTGAGTTTGAAGAGTCTCTATCTGGCGAAGCAACTTTGCTTGCGTATCACCCACGGCGCCTGAAGAAGCTTCTTCTGCCCGGACTCGGAGAGTCTCCAACTTGCTTTCAAGTATCTGGATCTCTCCTTTCATCTCCAACTCCATGGAGTGAAAACGTTCCGCAGCCCTATCTGCCTTTTCCTGTAATTCTGCTATCTGTAATTTGGCGCGATCGGCTAGTAACCCCTTTTCTACTTGCAGAGCTGCAACTGCATCTTCTAGCTCCTTCACGCGTTCTTGGCCTGCTTCCCGCAGTTGATCATTCAATTTGGCAGCCGTGGATTTGGCTCGATCTGATTCTTCCCGGAGTCGGTTCTTGAGATCAAATATTGTGTTGTCTTTCGAAGTGATCTCAGCCCTCACCTTTTCCAGGTCTCTCCTAAGCTGGCTTATCAACTTCTGCGATTCTGCATTTACTTTCTCAACGTCACCCTGCTCGTCAAGTCGCTTTCGTAAGATGATAAGCTCATTCTCCAATTTCTGGCGCGCCAGTTTCTGGTTATTAATTTCCTTTTCGTTCACAGCAAGCTCACCCCTCAATTTCTTGATAATACTTCGATGCTTTTGCTCTGTACTTGCAAGCTTTTGCCCTTCTTCCATCAGCTGGGCAACTTGTTGGTCTTTCTCAGCAAGTTTTCTCTCTTGGCTGCCCGCCGGAGCGGCGTTAGCGGCATTCCTTGCAGCCTCTGACGCCTCGCGTGCCAGATACAGAAGCTTAGCCTGCAAGGCATCGACCCTTTCAACATGACTGTGAAGTTCTTCCTGGTGCTGTGCATGGCTTGTCTCAAGGGACTTTTCGAGTTCAGTGATACGCTGTTCGTATAGAAGAGATGATGAAGCGATTTCAATTCCCAAGATGTCTGTAGAAAACGACACGTCGGTTGCCTTTGGATTTTCCTCGGCTCGAGCTTCTTGACTACCTCGTAACAAAATATTGGTATCATCATTCATAACTTCCACATCTTTTACAGGCGCCTCCTCATCGGCGGTAGGAGTTGATGGCCTCACCAAAGCGCCATCGCTAGAAGCAGAAGGGGCAGATGCTCTTCCTGCCACACCTTTTTTCGAGATGTACACTCCCTCGGCGCTTGATTGTGGCTCTGTCGCAGAAGATGTGGTAGAAACATCAGAGCTAAGCCGGGGACCTATTTCTACACTTGATCGGGCGGGGGATGATTCTGACCTTTGCGCAGCGTTTTTTGCCGCGACGGCTCGAGCTAATCGTTCCTGCAACCTATCGTTGTTTGATCTGGAGGGTGTGGTGGATCGGACTGATGCACCTACGGTGGATGCAGTAGTAGATGACGTCGATGGGGTTCTCGTTGGGGTTCTCGCTGGTCGTTGGGTAGCTGCTTGCTTCAAGGACTCTTCTTCTGAGAGAATATTATCGAGACGTGCTTCAACGCCTGCGACTGCCTGGGACAGAAATGAGCCCCATCGTGAGGATTTCTGGGGGGCCGACATATCTCAAGTTTACAGGCTCGGGCTTTTGGATGGACAAGGGAAAGCGAGGAATTTCAGTAGGCGATACTATCGCACGCAAGTGATTTTGCTACACGGTGCTGAAGATGAAGTCGGCGCATCGTACAGGACTCTTTTTTCCTTCCTTTGCTGAACAGCTGCTGACGTGTCACAGCAATGAGGCAAATAAGAACCAGACCAGTCCTACCGCCCAACTACCAGTAATGTTTGGAATGAACTTCGCATGTAGATTTTCTTCTTTCTATGTTGTCGTTTTAAAGGGGGGGCTTAAACGGTTTGCAGGTCGGCTTGGTATCGTGGCACTTGTAGTCTCTCAAACAGGTCTACTTTGTAGATATTTATGTGCCAAGGACAGAAAGAACAGTGTGGTGTGTAACCGTAGAATAAATTGGCACGGATACGACTACCTGAGAGTGTTGCAGGAAGTGTTCACTTAATACGCTCGATGGTAAGTTGAGGTAGTAGTTGATAGTTGGTTGGGAGAAAGAGAAGGTATAAAGCAGATGTTCAGATGTCGTCAGTTACTAAAATAACATGCATGACGAATCTGATACGCCCGCGAAGCTGGAAGATTGACTTTATTGACTTATGTAACTAGGACTGATCCTTGTTATCTACATAGGTACCTATATATAGTTGCAACAGGCTCGGTGCGCAGTACATAACTACAGCCCTACCAGATATAGTATCAGATACATAGTACAGTGGATACGTATGCACTGGTTATATGAATGGACATCAACGTTAATTAACTATGTCTACTATTAACTAATGTAAAGAAGTTTCCATCCAAGCAAGTCCCACTAATACATGTATCATATGTAATTTATGTACCTACTATGTAAGTATCGGGTACCTCTTATACTCACATGCACATCAGATGCTTCAACATTAAAATGTTCCGTGTCTCACAAAGTAGGTGCATTCATACTATTACGTACCTAGGCATGTACGTATATAGTATAAAGTAAGGTACTATGTAGGTAGAGTACTATGTAGCTTAGTAAACATTTGTATGGCACAGCTTTAATGTTCAGCTTATGAACCTTCAACACTTACACTTACATTTACACTTATACTCTTCCCTTCCTTCTGATTAACACTGAATTGTCTGTCTGCTTAGCTTCATTCGCCTTTGCATTCATTTAGAAATTACCCATCTATCTATACCAATATTCGAAGTACCTTTAGGAGTAAGGCGGTGACCATGTCCATCAAAAGCCTCCTTGAATCCTTGAGCTTTCCCTACCATGAACCTCGGCATGGTTTCTGGGGCGAGAAAACGTCCACTTTGAACTTTTGTGAAGAGGTAAGTTGAGAAAACTTATGCCTTTTACCGTCAGCTAGGTTTATGAGAACTAAATATTTAACTTAGGACTATGTTATGAGTTATTACTGCGCCGAAGTCTGCAATGTAAATCAGCTACAAATCTTTCCCTCTTCCTTCTTTCCCCCTTTCCTACTCTACTACTCTTTATGCCTAGTGACGATGATCTTCAGAAATGAGGAACATATAAAGACTAATATGTTTTGCGCGACGTTTTGCGTGTAGACTTTGACCAATGCGCTCTTCGTGTGGCTAGGCTATAGGGGCATCCGGAATTGCATCAAATATTCTCACCCGCTTATATTCATCATCACCTTCGCCGGGTATATGATTGTCGGCCTCGGTTCTACACTCTTTCATGCCTCTCTTAAGTGTAAGCCTAACCGGGTGGATCATTGCTGTGCCCAACCTCCCTAATACATAGACTCTACAACTCTTCGAAGACCATGGTACCCTAACATGGCGGTAGATCCCATGCAGCTCATCGATGAGCTTGCCATGATTTATACAACATGTCTCATGTGTTTCGCTACCTTTTCGTATGGTAGATCTACCCGTTTCTCTTCTCTCCTCGGCGTCGCACTTGTCGGCCTTGCGTGGTTCATCACGGTTTGTTTCCTACCTCCTTTCTCTCTGTTCTGCTTAGTTGACTTGGATACTGACAAAGGACGTTAGGCTAGATATTATAAGACCAAAAATCCTCAGTTCCACCAAGATGCCTACGCAGTTCTCACCGCTTTGGTGGTATTCTCCAACTTATGGATCATGGAGCGACAACTTCGACCAGCGCTGAGGAAGAGGGAGGATGCTCGACAAGGAGGTCGCACTCCGAAGCTGCCGACGGCCAATGAGATGGTGAAGCAGATGTGGGTCATAGTTGCGACAGGTAAGCCACCAGCGCCGGTTATGGTGAAAGCCTGATTGGCAGACCAGTCCTGTTAATGTACATATAGGCCTCAGTGTATTCCTAGGCGGTTATCTCATCTGGAACTTGGACAATATGTACTGTAGCGCAATCCGGGAGTTGCGACATGAACTGGGGCTCCCCTGGGCGGTAGTACTCGAAGGACACGCTTGGTGGCATCTCAGTACGTTTTTCTTCTTTTCCTTTCTCGTTCGCTTTCTCTTATTCGTCGGAGTTGATTGCTGATCTCAGACACTTGAAATTTAGTGACCGGAATAGGTGGTAAGTGTTGTCCCCCAACATTCTGACTTTTCAATGGACACATTCCTGGCATTTTTGTATGGACGTTGCTCTGACTAACGTAACCGCTTTATTAGCATATTTTTATATTATTTGGCGTATATGGATTCACCGTTGCCTCGATGGCGACGAAGATAAATTTCGGCTTAACTGGCCTTCGATGATCAGCATGCCGGAAGTGGTGACCATACAGGACAAATGGAATAAGAAGCAGCAATAGAAACCAACCCGCCTCCTCGTCAACCCCATTAGTCTTCATCATTGTATAGGTACGTTACTCGATAAACAAGATGCGCGGTAAGTTGTTTTTTAGTTTAGCGATAGATAGATATCCAGATAGATGAAAGCGAACAATGCATTTACTATATACCTAGTAGTGTTGATTATTGAGGTTTTGAACATGCACATGTGCCTAGTAGTTAGCAGGTACTTGTAGGTAACGTAGCAGCTACGCAGGTAACAACTTTCAAGTCACATCATTAACATGCATATAAGTGGGCCAGGTACCTCTCTAGGTACTTACTGTACCCGGTACTTCAAGGTTCAATGTTATCCGCGTGCGCGTAAGTAAAAAGAAAAGCCCCACCATCGTAAGAAACAGTATTAGCTAAAAACTATAAGCTATTAATTCCAACTTTCTCCATTATACAAAAAGAAGAACACCAATAAATAAATAAATAAATAAAAAATAAATAAAATCCTTCTACTGAAAAATGTCGATTTCTAACGAAGCATTGCAGAAGGTACGCCGTCTGAATATACGTTACGACATGATGAGAACATGACCGCTCACGACGTTTCTGAATTTTTCTAGCTGCTACGGGAGGTTGAAACGCAGGCCATCGCCGCGCAGCAGCAAATATCGCTCGTCAGAACCCAGCAGACATCCAAGCAGCGCGAGCTACGAATGGCGCAGCTAACACGCACCGAGATGTCTTCTTTACCGGCGGATACCCACGTTTACGAGGGGGTTGGCAAGATGTTAGACTCTCCTTCTTTTCATTTCTCTTACCCCTTTTGCCCCTTTTGCCCCTCGCATTCCCGGTTCGCTCGTAACTAACCCTAATCTTCCGAATACAGGTTTGTCGCTCTCCCCGTTTCTGACATGAAGAGCAAATTAGACACACAGATCAAGGAGGTGGAGGGTGATGTGGACGGGCTAGGCAAGAGGTTGCACTACCTCGAGGTTTCTCAGAAGAACAGCAAGGATCAGATCGATCGGATGCTCAGAGGAGGTGTGAGCTCTTCTTAGGTCAGATCGGAAGAGCCTCGTTACGCACGGTAGCATAGTCATTGCCATGGCGTTGCCTACTGGAGTCGGGCTGGACTGCAAATCATGCGTGTCAGCTGCGCTAGAAAATGGGGAGAGCAGATCTTTCAAGTATCGTGTATTTAATCTATCGCCTCTTGACAGCTTTTTTTTTACTCGCTAGTATCCGTGTATTTGTCTGAATTGTAAGAGGGTGCTACACGAACAGGCATACAAACAAGGAGGCGAAAGAGCACTGCGCAATGGTAGAGGGGGGGGTTACATAATGACGGATACGATACCTATTAACTACATGTCCATGTTCATCTCTTATAGACTTATATTATTGATTAAAGTGCATGCCTGGAAAGGAAAATTGAAGGCTTAAAGCATTGATGCTCTAACTTTAGTATTACATACTACCCTAGGTACGCATGTATTAGGCTACTATTGTTATATGATACATATGATATGCATCCATTGATTTCAGCCCCTCACCTTTACTACACTACAGTGACTACACCAACTATATAAATTTGGCAGCCTGCTCTAGGTAAACATATACGTACCTAGGTAGGTTACATTGTCGGTACGGTCCACTTCTTTAAGCTGACCCTACGAATCAACTAATCCTGTGCTTCAAATCCAAATTTCAGCCCCCACGATGCTTGGCATCGGTGTTGGTACAGTACAATGAGTACATACATTAATGAAGCTGCCCGCCGTCGTGATGTACCCTGTTCCGAATTTCCGGTGAGATGCAGCAGCTTGGTAATAGTCCAGTGGGTGGTTGGCTAGTAGTACTAGGTACATGAAACGCAGCGCCTATCTTATTAAGGTATGGGCAGTTGAGGGTCGACACAATCGGACACATTCATACTTACCTAGGGTATGTATTGTACATGGCGGAGGGGGGGTTTTGAAGGGAAGAAAGGGAAGAAAGGGAAGGGAAGCCGAAGATAGAAGAGCCATTCAGGTTTCACTACATACCTTCATACATCATGATATAGAATACACAACACATGGCATATACCTACTCACCTGGGCCCTGCAGGGAGGTATCTACCTACATACATATGTAGTACTTAGGAAGAGAGAGATATATATAGTACCTATCCCTACTAGATAGTGCATACCACCTAAGTGACCTAACCCAGGTAAGTAACACCCATGAATAATAAATGAGGTTGCCTTCCCCGCTCTAGTACAAGCTTGGAAGTCTTCAACTATCAGCTGTGCATACAATAGTACTGACTTGAACTTCTTAAACCCCCCCCCCCCCCCCCCTCATCTTCCTCTTAATGACCTGACCGACTCTCGATCATCCCCCCCGTATGTAATTCTCTCACTCTCACTCACACACACTTCCCTCAATCTACTCATCTGACGTTTTCTTATCGTATTTATATTCATACTTGTCCTTGTCCTTCACCCGTATCTATTTGACGGACAATTACATAGGCCTTATTTTACATAAACAAAACAGAGTATATTAAAATATCGTCACCGTAGTTCTTGCGGTTACAATCAAGATGAGCAGATACAGGGGGTATTCCGATGACGAGTCAGATCTCGACATCCGTGTTGAGCACCGCCATGTTTCCCCTCGTCGTACTCCTATTGCTCATTACGTCGATCCCCGCTCGTCTCGTCCCCGTTTTGATCCCAGCCCGCGCCCCGAGGACCGTTTCCTCGTCCCCGCGAACGAGCGCACAGTTGTTACTACTCGGCGCTCTGTCTCACGCGATCGGCACTCTGAATCCCCAGCTACTAAGGCGCCTCAGCCGCCGCCTCCTCCTCCTGTAATCATCAACAACCGCATTTACAACCACTCTGACTCGGAATCATTATCTGACTCCGACTCCGAGCGGGAGTACAAGGTCTCCCGATCTAGATCTCGTCGTCGTGGGCATTCACGTGCCTCTTCCGGACACTCCCGCGAACTGGAGCGCGAACTGGAGCGCGAACATGATCGTGATCGCTTCGCGCTGGAGCACTTGCGCCAGAACTATGAGCACGAAATGGAAGTCCAGCGTCGCGAGTACGAGCTCGAGCACACTCGGAAGGAGCTTCAGGAGCTAAAGTTAGCTTCTCAGATCGAAGAAGAGGAAAAACGTCGGAATCGATCTTACCAGGAAGAGCGCGAGCTACGCGAGGCCAAGAAGGAGCTGGACGAGATCAGGCGAGCTAAGGAACAAGACGAATATGAGCGCCGCGTCAAACAGAAGCTGGAGTATGATCGACTCAAGGCAGAAGAGGCTGCTCTCGAAGAGAAAAGACGCCGCGACAAAGAGGCCAAGGAGATCATCGATAAGTACAAGAAGGATGAAGCCGATCGGAGACTGAGAGAGAAGCAGGAGGCTGAGGCCCGGGATAAGGAGTATAAGGCTAAAATGCAAGACCAACTGCTCAAATCCGGCCTCGATGAGAAGGAGATCAACGCTATCCTTGCCGGTCAAAAGGTCCGAAAGGAAGAGAAGGAGAAGAAAGAAAAGGAGAAGGAGAAGGAGAAACAGAATGAGAATACCACATTGGTGGAAAACAACCCGCGGCCTATCTACACACGCATGGCCAGACGACACTTGTCGATAGAGACTCTAAGGACCTTCAATCTTGACTTTCAGCTTGATCCAGTAAGTATCTATTGAATGGCACCTCTCTCAACTAGGTCTAACTTTGGACTGTAGGATCCCGACTACGTTTTGATTAAGAGGTGGGTATCAGAGCCGGAGCAGGTATGCATATCCCCTTGTATTCGTCGCATGAGACCGAGGGCTAATCTGAGTTAATCTAGGATATGCTCTGGAGACACACCAAGCTCATTCGAGAAAAGCGATCGGGGAAACTCATTCGTAAGTAGACCTCTAGTAAACTCTGTTACTCACATGATACCATCGCTAGGAAAAGAATCAGCTACCTAGAACTGGGAATAAGAAAAATATAACCCCATGCTCAGGAGATTGTTTCAAATTCCTTAAACCAAACAACAACTGCTAATCAGAGACACTATAGTGACCATAGAGGATAAGGAGAAACGACACCACCATCATCATCTTGAACCCGAGTTCGAATGGGTCCGCAAAAAGGAGCGAAGGCGGAGCCGATCCCCTTCTCTATTGATGTACTTGGCTGGAGGAAGGCCATCATGATGTGGGAGAGGGGTTCCTTAGGTATATAATAATCCGGTTCCTGCAATCTGCAGTTGATGAGAGACGACTATACCACTTTTTTTTCTTTCTTCTTTTTGGAAAGATCAAGCACAAAGCAATTATAAGCAAAGACTTCATACCTCGTACTATAGAGCTATCCACATCATGAATTTGGAGCAGGCAGTTCGTGCCTTGTGAGTAGGGAGTTTGTCTTGATTGGAGTTGAGTTCAATAGTTTGTGTCGGTACCTGATCATATATACCCCGTTGTATTTTTTTGCTGTAATGTCGTTTCTGCTCTCCGAATGAACTCCTCGTACAGCATCCATGCCAACGCCGAGCTCATGGCTTTGCGCGTCATGCGCAGAGCGAGTCCATCATAGAGAGACCGTACGCCTTCTTCTGTAATCAATTTACGGCAAGCCTGAACCATGTTCCGATATTCACGTGGCTGCAGCTGTATGCGCGTCTTCACTGCGTCAAATGGATTTGATATGAAGGAACATGTAGCGCCAGCGAGGGCCCCGGAGCTGAAGTTAATAGTGGCGGACATGGAGCTCGCCATACCAGCGTCGGATTGCTGGTGATTGGTGACTGAGGTCGGAAATTGCCAAGAACTGAGATGCTTCTTGAACTGCTCATACGAAACCACGTAGAGTCCGGCATACGGAGCATCACGGAGAGCGGTGGCACCAAAACCGGCGAAGAAACCTGGAATGCGTTCCGTCCTATATATATCCTTTGCGGCACCGATGATCGAGTTATACGAATACAAGTTGGACTCGTAACGAACCTTGATGACGGTGAGTGGCATCAGAATAAAGCCGGCAAAAGCACGAGCGAATGCCCCGGCCACGAGGTTGGCAGTATTAGAAAGCTTAGGGAGAGACGAGGAAGATTGACGTGAGTCAGTGACGGGCACGGTAGCAAACGGCAGGGTTGCCGCATGCTGCCGAATAACGTTTAAAGTAGTGAAATAAATAGCTGACCCGACTCCGGTCCGTAGCGCTGAGGGAACGGTGCCCCTCCAGAACGCAGTCAGTGCATTGGGAGACTTGGCGATATCTCTTATGGCAGCTCTAATCGAGTGAGAACCTGACTGCTGAACGCGGGTCTTGAGTAAATCGAAAGGTTGTAGAAGCACAGCGCCTAGTGTTCCGGAACCTAGACCGGCTACAAAATGGAAGGCTGCGTAGAAAGAGGAATGCCCGTCAGTCCCTTTGAAAATCCCAAGAGCATATTATTGGAGCTGTAGAAAATGAACTTGATCGTGCCATGCTTACTCGATGAAGACTTGCTAGGGGCAGTCTTTTGCGACATGATGAATGGAGTATATTTGGGTGGATGATATGAGATAGGGATGAGATGAGTTGAATCCTGTTGAGACACAGGATTCGTTTTATTGTGAGGCCATCCGCTTTGTATGGCAACAACTTGGAAGCAATGAATTTAGACACTGTAAACTACATATGCCAATAGCTCTGTATGTATCTTATGGCTGGAGCTCTTTGGGAAAGCTTTGAGGTTTATTTAGTATTGAACGTAAGTTCTTTTTTGGGGGGGAAGGGGGGGGGGGGGCGGCTTTCAATGTTAAGTTGATTGATGTCTCGAAAGCCTAACAGGTATTGTGTACCTAGGGCAGGCAGGCACATATCGAGCAAAATAGAGACGAGACGAGTCACCTCACGTCATCGGTGAGAGACTAAAAAAAACCAAACCCCCCCCCCCAAAAAAAAAGAACAAGGGTAATAGCAAGGAGAGCCAATATGGCCTACAAGCATACCTAGTTATAGACACCTACATATTATGGATATATGCATGCCCCCTTAAACCCGTCTTCATCATCACGCCTTGATGGGCTCTGGAGAGCCTTTTTCTTTGCCTCCGACAATCGATTCTAGTCGACCAGCCATATGTCGATGCCGTCTTACTACCTCCACCCACTCATCCTCTGCCTCATCACCAGCATCGATAGTGGCCAGTAAAACTCCAAAATCTCCCCCAAGACGCCCCAGACTTCCGGCACAGTAGAGAACCTGTGTCAGGAGACTGTCACGGGATGGCTGATCTCTAATAGATGGTAGATATATTCGCAATGTCTCCATCAACATCTCTATTAGATGAAAAGGGAATGTTGATACCGCAGAAGGTATGGGCTGTAGAGGGTCCGGATCTTCTGTCTTCGGAGCCGCCTCACTTGCCGGCGCGGGAAATATACTTCTAAACATAGAGACGATAGCAAAGCTTTGCTCTCTGAAAATTTCTATGTACCGCTTGAGATACCGTTCTGTCTGCTGGCCCCCAGACCATGTGCTCCCAGGTGGGTTCTTCTGCTGTCGGATCCTTTCTTGCTCAGCCAGTTCGCGAAGTGGTTCCAAGGCAGCAAGCATATTAATTAACGTGGATAGACGGCACACAAGGAACAGAGCCCCTAACCCGCCACCATTGCCAGTGACACCGGTAGAGTCTAGGTCCGGTATCACCCTCCGAAGCCAACTGATGGTTCTCAAGGCAGATGCAAGTTTGAGACCGGGTGTGCGTAAGCTGGCTATTAAATTCTTGGCCATAGCCTGCATAGCCTCGTCGGCTTGCGTAGATACAGAGGTGACTAAACATGAATCTGCATATAAGCTATGTAGTCGACGAATGTGACTATTGAGATCTAGGGCAGATGCATAGTTGGCGGCAGGGGCAGAAGAGCCGGTGGTGATGGCAGTGGATAGTAAGGCGGGGAGGTCTAGGACATCGACGAGGCGTTCAACATTTCTCGATAACAATAAGGCTCGCTTTCGAGCATTAAGTATATCATTGTCACCAGACTTATGATAGGTGGTTGAAAAGTGAACAGCCTCATTATCTAACCTAGGTATGGCGGTCGTCAAATCATTGATGGAGGCTGCTAGGATGGGAAGCGCAGTGCGAAGATGTGAATGATTTTGGGCGGAGCTGATGATAGATTTATGAGAGCGCTTGGAAAGCGACTGAAGAGATAAGAGGAGAGAGTGAGAAGACTGAGCCAATGATTGGTGTTCGATGGTATCTAGTTGAGAAAGGGGCATAGAAGCCAGAGTAGAAAGATATTCGAGGGCAACAGGATCGTTTGGACGACGATCTGCCGCACTAGGCGGGTTCAAGAATTCTTGAAAGAAATCGGCCATATTGTGTTTGGGTTGGCGTAGTAAGTGAGTACCTGTCAATTAGGTACTAGGTATTTAGGTTGGCATGCTTTAAAGGCTTTGAAGAGTTTCTTATACTTGGATGAATTTCAACATGGGATGAGGTTGTTGTTATGTATGTAGTATATAATTGTGTTGATAGATGTTAACTATTTTGAGGATGTAAAGTTCAATGTATGCATGTAGAATACACTGTGCAGCATCTACGTAGGTACATAGCTACTAGTAGGTACTACCTACTAGGTAGGTACTAGGTAGTAGGTAATAGCCTGCCCCAGGTGTACAACTTGTGTTTGCATAAAGGTATAATGAATAACTATTATACAGATGCCGAAATTGAATTAACAGTTGCATTAGTAAATACATAGTGCGTATGTATGTATCTATTAGAGACCCACTATAGCTTGTTGCTGTTGGGGCAAAGTATATAAGTGAGGACAGGTACTTTCAGCCATTTATCAAACTTAATTGGTGGATGAGCAAATTTGAAACTAAAAAGGTTGAGACAACCCCCCATCCTCTAGTCCGGGTCGGGCCATTAATGAACAATATTGAACATTAAAAGTTTCCGTTCGCACGTACCTAGTACCTATTAACAGATCAGTACGTACCTACTATTACATAGTACATAGTAGTTAGTTATATAGAAGATAACGATAACTCGGGATGCGTTTGCTGCCTTCAAGTTCAATGTTCTCAAGCTCTTAAGTTCTTACATCAAATGATACTATGATGCTATTACCAACCTACAACCACTGTATGTTGTATTAGTATGGTAAACTAGTTATCTGCATCTCCTGACCTCTTCTTCGCCGCCTAAACCAGAAATTCAATGTATTACAGAAGTGTTATGTAAGGTACGTGAGCTGGTCAGTCGTCCATCTACATATATTAGCATATGTACCTAACTACAGATGTAGCTACATATGGCTACATATGGCTACATATGTAGGTTAGTCATATGCACCTCGAATATCTCGTGTATGGTACCTTATGCTCTACTTGCTAGAGTGTCATGGCCAGCTGACAGTCAGACTTGGTAGTCCCTCAACCCTGCAGCAATCATTATTCTCACTCTTACTCTATTAACTTCCAACCGCCATATATCCTTTTGCCTACCTACCCAACCTACCCACCACTCTTTCGTTATTTGCTTGATTAATTCATCTATCTGCCTACCTACCTCTTTTTTTCCTAACCTAACAGTACCTTACCTAACCTACACACGCTACCTAGGCAATCTATCCTACCTTGTATTATCTAGACGAACCTTAGACCAGACGAGCAAGCGAGCAAGCGAGCGAGCGATCCAGCCAGTAACCTAACTAGCAACCTAGTCTGCCTTCCTCTACTTTGGATTCTCCCAACGCCCATAGGACACAATAGAAGAGAAGGGAGGGTAAAAAAAGAAAAAAAGAAAAGGGAAGAGAAAATGAAGGATCCCTTCCCCATCCCACCTATCCCTGCCCTGAGCAAGGCTGTCCAGCCATGGGCCGATTATTTCGAGTTGCCCACGCTGCCGCTTCATATCCACGAAGTCGTCATAATGGCCGCCTTCTACCATGTCATCGGCACCGTCGTCTCCCCTAGGTTGTCAAAATGGCTCTTCCCCGTCCGGTATACGGCCCTCTCTCCCAGCAGAAGGCTGAGCTGGGACGTTCATGTCGTCTCCTTCGTTCAGAGTACTACGATAAACGTCCTTGCTCTCTGGGTCATGTTCGTCGACGAGGAGCGTAAGAATATGGATTGGCAGGAACGTCTCTGGGGCTATACAGGTGGTGCTGCCATGATTCAAGCCCTCGCTGCTGGGTATTTCCTCTGGGATCTCATCATGACTGCTAGCCACGTCAACATTTTCGGTCTCGGCATGCTCGCGCATGCCATTAGTGCTCTACTGGTTTATTCTTTTGGCTTTGTAAGTTTGCCTGGTACCCAACCAGAAAGTCTGCTACTCGAGACTGATTTCGGCTGCAGCGACCTTTCGTCAACTACTACAGTTGCAATTTCATCCTGTGGGAACTGTCCTCGCCCTTCCTCAATATACATTGGTTCTTTGACAAGCTGGGTATGACCGGGTCTCGGGCTCAGCTGTACAACGGCCTGATGCTTATCTTCACCTTTTTCTCCTGCCGTCTCGTGTGGGGCACATACCAATCCGTCATGGTTGCTCGTGACCTGTGGGCTGGCCTGAACACGGTCCCTGTCGTCTTGGCTACTGTGTCGCCCGAGGAAGCCCTCCAAGCAACATTTCCTCCCCAATACGCGCAAACTATGAAATACGTATCCGACACAACCAGCATCCCCACGTGGCTTGCTGCCGTTTATCTCGGCAGCAACCTGACCCTAAACTCCTTGAATTTCTACTGGTTCTTCAAAATGATCGACGCCGTACGTAAACGGTTCGATCCCAAAGAGAAAAATGTGAAGGTTGAAGACAAGGTGGTGCAGGACGAGGCTGTCGCTTCTAGCGTACAAGCTAATAGTCATGGTGATGAGTTGAAGATGCGACCGCGCCGAGGCACCCTACTAGACGGGGAGGAGGTAGATGACCCTCCACCAATCTAGGCTTTCCAATAGAAGTTCGGCGGTTTTATACATGGGCCTCTTATGTGTTGTGATTATTCGTCGTGAGAGCTTGAATGCAAGATATTGATGTCACGTGGCCCCCGCTACTACAGATATATCCACCTGGGGAAAGTGGCAAGTGGCAATACAAATTAATCTCAACCCCGAAGGACAACAAGGTCCCCACTATTCTATTATAATCTATTATATACCAACAGCTGATGTTGAGAAAGAAGAAGAAGTTTTGAAGAGTGAACCGAAATGCCTGAACACAGACACTAGGCGGGGTTTCCTCTATACGGGATCGATTGTCGAGTGGATTTCACGATATATGCATGAGAACATCTTATAGTCCAAATATTTGCACGGTATTTTTCTTAGAGGGAAGGGGGGAGGAAATCGTAACCCCCCTAATCTACCTACCTACCTACCTACCTATCCATATATCTATTGTACCTAGCTGCTGATTAATGTATTTTCGGCGCTTACTATATGTATACTAGGTATATAGGTCATGCAAATCGTTTCGTTTTTGACTCTACGTTTCGAGACTTGATCCATCAAAGGCAAGTTCGGCTTAATATGTGTCTAGGTAGACCAACATATACCTACAGGGCTTAACTATTAATAATATGAACGCAAACTATTTCAAGGTTGGTAGGTGGAGGGAGCTGTATGCTAATATGAATACCGAGTAAGTATATTATATGGAACATATATAACAATAATATATAGTGTGGCAATACATTCTGATAAGTTACTGTATCCGAGCAACTTCTACATCTCTGGCTTCTTTGGTGTGGCCTATTCTTCCCACTCCCTTCAAATGTAATATAGTATTTAATCACGTAAAAGCAAGACTTCTACTACGACGCTTAGAGGATGATCCGTGTCGGAAAAGACTAGATAGCTTCGAAACTCTCAGGTAGGTACATTTCATTTTAGGACGGAGGCTAGAGTGACAATAGCGGAGGAGACAGCGGCGACACGTGGGTATCGTGCAAAGGGAAAGGGGGAGGGGAAGAGGGGAAAAGGAGATAGACGTCAATATTCTAACCCATTAAGCCCTCCACTCGTGTCCAACTTGACTGGCGCAAATTACATCAGTTTGATACAGGCGTTTGTCTATTTACTATACCGTCCTTGCGAGGGGCCTTTAAAACCCAAAAGGATTCTGCGGCGCTATTAAATGTTAGTTGTTTACCGAAACTACGATGAGAGAACATGTGAAGACTTACTCGCTTGTGCCAGATTTGCACGACGTCCAGTTGGCTGAGGAGCAATCTTGTCTGTAACACCAAAGCGTACCGGGGGTGGAGGTCCCGTCTTTTGAGGTTGAAGGGGGGCTGCAGGAGGCTGCTGGGCAGCCCCGTTGTTCATTCCAGGGTTGAAAGTCTGACCATAACCACCAAAACCAGTAGCTTGAGGTTGCATGGGTGCCATACCTGTTCGCTGAGGCTCCAAGGCTGGGGGTAGGAAGGAGTTGATTCCAGTCGGCTGTGGAAATTGCTGACCCGGTTGAAAGCCTCCCGTGAAGCCGGTGGGTTGGTTCTGAATCGTGGAAAATTGTTGGGGCCGGGGGTCCGCAAATGGGCTTTGTGTCTGGGGAATTCCCGTCATCTGCGGTTGCATGAATTGACCAGGTCCAGGTCCAAATCCAGTTTGGGACGGTATGCCGGTACCCGTATTGAACGGCATTATGTTCTGGCCCGTCGGCTGTGGCTGGAAGCTGCCCATATACGGTTGCTGCATCCGTAGTTGGTTGAGCTCGTGGAGGCTTTGCCCTGGAGGTGCGATGCCCGTCATCTGAGGTTGCAGCGGGGGAGGCGCGAACCCGCTAGGCTGTGCAGACTGCGGCGCTGACAACGGTCGAGATGGTGGCGGCGGTGGCATTAAAGCACCTTGGATCCCAGTTGCTTGTGGTGGCAAAGGTCTTTGCCGGTTGCCAAGGCCAAGGTTGAGAGGTTGGCTGGGCGCAGTCGCTCCAGTTGCCGTGGGCAGGATTCCTGTTTGCTGGGGAGGAATGCCTGTAAAGAAAGACGGTGTCGCGCCTTGAGGTTGAGCCTGAGCTTGGGACTGAGCCTGTGGTGGTTGAGCTTGCAGTGGCGGTGGCTGGGATACTGAAGGCGATGGGATGGATGGTTGCACCTTGGTCGGCTCAAGCGGAGCTGTTAGTAAAGAAAGGTCTTGCATGGCCTGCGTTGGTGGTCGCTGAGGTTGAGTTGACGTTGCTGGATTTGGTTCCGGCGCAGGCGTTGGTTTCGTTTCGGGCTCCGGCTGTCTTGCCGGCTTCACATCCCAGGCATCGTCATCGAACCCGTTGTTGCTCTTCTCCGCAGCCCTGGCGCGCGCCGTAGCAGGCGAGGATGTTTCCGAGCTTTGGGCGCTACTGTCCTTTTGCGCTGAAAAGGCTTTGGGATCTATGCTGTCATTCGTCTGAACAGCCGGAGCGGGACGACCTTTCCGCGTGTTATTTCGGAGCGTCCCACCCGGTCCCGAAAAGAGGCCACCGGAGCCTCCATCTCCATCGTCCTCCCCAGCAAAACTGACATTTCTCTTCTTACCATCACGACCAAATTTCTTGTCCAAGAAACGCATTACCTTGATAATATCACCCTCCCGTAGGCCAAGATTGCGGAGAACACTGGCGTCCACGTCCGGCAAAACGCTCTCATCCATAGAATCCTTCGCAAAAGCTTGGGCATAACGTTCACAGAGGCCAACAGCAACGTCGCAAGATAGGAAGAATTGAAACCAATCGTAGTCAGGCTTGGCCGGTTCGATCGAGGCACCTACTCTGCTATTCGACGCAGCTTTGGATTTTGCACGCTTGACTTCTGATAGAGGCTTGTCCTCGTCAAGAGATACTCCCATAACACGCTCGACATACTCAATGTCTTCGATTGCCATTTTGGCTATAGGAACAGCAATCTTGACACCGTTCATCTTGTGTAGGTTAATCTTTCCGTCCTTAAGTCCTAGAAATTGTGCTTCGACACTGAAGGACTTGGATCGGTCTGTCCAAGTTCGTACTTTGGTCGGATCTGGTTCTAAAGACATCATTAGCTGCATACCGTGCCATAAATCCCAATTCAGTTTCTTCTTGACTTACTAGGCTTGGATGAGCCAGAGCGCCCGCTTTCGGATCGGCCGTTTTCGCGTCGGTTTCGCTGTTGCCCAAAAGTGTTACCATTTTTTCTCGCTGACAAACTACTGTTTCTTTCAGGCAAACGCATTCCAGGTCCTACCTCTGCTGCTCTTTGGTCCTTCTTGACTGCTTCTTTCGTCAAGCGCTGCTCTTCCAATCGGTTCTGTGCTACCGTAGACTTGCCGGCATTGATACCGGATGATGTGGCCAACGTTATCGTCTCGGTTACTTCGATGTAACTACTTGGAACGACTCCTTCCTTCCCATTCTTTAGGCGCCGAACTTGCCACCATTCTTCACTCTTGGTATCGTCGACGATGAAAACTTCGTCTCCGGCTGCAACTGTGACCTCGTCATCTCCCTGGGCCATGAAGTCATACAGAATCTGACCTCTCTTCTGAGGGCCCTGGCCAGTCCCGGCCATAATAACTTCTCGTAAACCTTCTGCACGAACGGCCCCAGCCAACTCACCGAGAGCGCTGACGATTTCCTCCGCAGTGTCTTTAGCGCCTGCGTGGAAATCTATGCTCTTGCTTGGCCGAACGAGTTCCAGAAACACGTGCTTACCCTCCCGGGAGTAATGTGTCATCTTATCCGCGGTCCATTCTTGAGTTGGGCCGTCTGAGGCACGCTCCGGAGCAATGAGGATAATCCCGGTTTTCAAGTTCACGCCTAGTGTTGTCGGCATCTTCTTTTTTTTGCCCATCACAGAAACCATCTCGTTAATGTTATACATGTGGAACCCACCTGGTGCAATACGACTCGACTGAGATGGGTTGGACTCGTCATCGTGGCTGTAATCGCGGCGACTGGAAGTCCGCTGGGGAAGCGCCGACCTTGCGGTTTGATCATTCGACATCATCGATTGGGACTGTGGTCGTACGGGAAGAGCAGGACTTTGTTCACCATCGGATTCCTCTGAGATGTATTGTTGACGAGGTGGTAGAGTAACTGGAGGAGGTGTTGCCGCGCGGGTTGAACTTCTGCCTTGCATAATACCTGCTAGCGCAGCAGCAGGACCCGTTGGCGTTGCTGAGGTTGCCGGGGTTGCCGGAGCCGTGCTAGAACTCGCCGATGGGGCTCTGTCCGGAAGAGGCGGGCTTTGGGGCGGGCTCGGTTCAACGGGAGCCGCGGGCCTTGAGGGAAGGGATGGAGGGGCTAGAATCCGTACGGGTTCAGGCTCGGGCTCAACCTCAGTATCAGGTACAGGTGGAGGCTCAGTCTTTTGCTCGGTGATTGAAGCGGCATTGATCTCGATGTAATTTGCAGGGACAAATCCATATTCCTTTTCATGCCCAACCAAAATCCAATCAGGGTCCGATGTGTCGAAAACTTCTAACTGGGCATCTTCGGGGAATGACAGCTCCTCGTCGGTCTGTCGAGTATATTCGTACAAGGCACGAGCTTGGCCTACGGGTTGCGCCTGCAAGAACTCAGTATTCATTCACCAAGACAATTGAGGGGGCATTCGGAATGTGTTGTACGCACCTCTTCTATGTAGTTGTTGGGTATCAGGCCAACTGGTTCGTCGTCGTCGTCAGCGCTTGCCTTCTTTTTGGCCCTCCACCAGTCGTCTTCAGCGCTCTTGTCCAAGACATAGAGCACATCGCCTTCATTTATCGAAAGCTCCCCTTCCGACTGTGGCGCATAATCGTATATGGCCTTGTAGACGCCCAGGAATCCCATGGCAGGCTACGATAAAGTAGTGTGGCGGGGTAGTATAAAGAACGTCGTTCGTGGAATAGAAATGTGTGGCGGGCAGGTCGACAATATTTGGGTGAGTTGTCTAGTATCGGTATGAGCGCATGCAAGTTTAGTGCAAGGGTTAACGGGGAATTGCGTAGTCGTAGTAGAGAGATAGTGTCGGCGATAGGAAGGCGATTCCTAAATTAAACCTGAGGTGTCGATTGAAATGGTTATCATAAACACCGTGATTTCACAAAAACCAAAATAAAATAGCTTTCAAAAAGGCTTCCTTTTTCACGGATGATGGTCAAATGTAGCCGGGTAGACAGAAAGACAGACAGACAGACACACACACATACATACACGAGAACGACAAGCGGTTCCCAGGGGATTAATCACCAATGCGAGATCGCCATACGCAAACATCCATGTTATGGAAAACCCCGAGACCGCACGGTGCTGCTTCAGAAGCAACGGAGTAGATTGGTGGATGTGCTGCTGAGTCGACTAAGATGTTGTGGTTTTAAGAGGTTGGGTGAGGGCGATTAGTAGTTTAAGAGTCGTAAGTGATAATGTATGGATAGGACGTGCAGTATGTATTGATGTATGTATGTATGTAAGGATGTAGACATGGAAGGTTATGTATGTACGTGCAGCTTACTAACATCGAAGTCGTATAACAGTACATAAATGTACCCTGCCTACCTAGGCAATTAAAATAAGAACTCTATATGTACTTAAGCATAATAACGTAAATGTCCTTCACACTTCAAACGTTTTTAGTCCCTAACATAACTAGGTTAGTTATAACATAGTTTATAAATGTCAATATTGACATAGGGTAGTATGTATTCCCTAATTACCTATGTTCATACATCCAAAGAATATATGATGATTTTTTTGATTTTTTTTTTTACCAATGATTAACTAGTTACCACTAGGTAGCTAGATAATAAACAAATTTACCCAAGCTATCAATAAATCAACCCATTAATATTTTAGATACAAAGGCAATAGTGTCTATCACAATCAACCTACTCAAAATCCATACGCAATTACATTCAACTCAACCCAGGCCCGCACACTTGGCTCCTACCTACCACTCATAGCTTCATTCAAATTTTTATAGATTTTTTTTTGTATATAGGCACGTTATAAGAAGGATACACATTCTCTCACCCATCTGGTGCGGAGCTGCGGTTTGCACTACTACGCCTGGATACTCTTGCCATCATACCCGGAACATATCTAGGCTCGTGTCCCGAAAGATACACTTCTTGGGTACCTTCCGTGGTCAAAGACTCCCGCCCGAGAGTAGTAAGCTGCCCACCACCTTGAGAATCCACATAGGGATTACCGGTCTGGGCATGGGACCCTAGCGGTGGCAACCCGCTTTCCAAATCTGCCATGTTGAGATAAGCGAGAGACTTGGAATCCGCCGTGGTCATCTTAGCAGATGAAGTTGGCGATGCTACGATGGTGTTCATCGGAGCTGTAGCAGCATGACGCTCGAAAACTTCGGGCAACTCGGCTGTAGAGGTATAACTCGAGATCCTAGTAACTTGTCAGATTGATGAAAATGCGAATGCAGACACAAATATAAACGAGACCACCACTACTCACATGCGATGCTCTTCAACCCAGGTATTGTGCCTAAATTCTTCTCTTCGATCAGGTATGTTCGTCTTCTCCATCTTGTTTCCATCTTTTCCTGGCAGGTGAAATTTCTCTCCTAACCACTGCTGCTTGATCGAATACTCATAACCACTCTGCCTGACCGAATTCTTCGCGAGTTCACACATGTCCACCGGGCTTAGTTTATAAATCTGTGCCGCGACGGCGTATTCCTCCATCAGGGGCTCCTTGGTGAATGCAAATTGAAGAGGGTCATCTGTTGATAGTGATACATTCAAGCCACGCCTGAAATATTGATAGAATGGGTTCCTCTCGTATGCCAGGAAAAGTGCATTGTTGCTAAGTGGTGACATAGCAATGCCGATCTGCTCAAGATAGAAAATATACTGCAATATAGGCACCTTTCTTAGAAGTAGCCCGTGGCTAATACTATGGCTGCAAAGTACAGCGACGGCCAAATGCTCACTATCACCAGCTTCTCCACAGTGAGGTCGGAGTAGAAATGTATTGAAGCCTCGCTGATGACGCCAAAAGTTGAGTGAAGTTATGTTGGCGAAGAGATAGTATATCCAGTAGCTGTATGGCGGGTTTTGTTTGGAGTTCCACTCATTTGGTACGGGAAACTTCTTATAAAGCCGTCGTTCGACCTTACTTTCATCGTCCACGCTATCAAAGCCAATAACTCGCTGCAAGAAGATGTGAAGCTTCGGGTGGCTCTCTGGGTTCTTGGTAACTTCGAAGAGCGGTTGAAAGACGTTCTTGACGACTTGTTCGAAAGACTCCATTAATCCAGTAGCTTTAAAGACATCATACAGTCGTGGGATCTGTATGAGCCAACGAACATTAGGCGAGAAGAGTTTGTTGTCAACTACCCATGCAGCAAGTTTGTCCCACTCATCTAGGGACTTTCCATAGATTGAGATCCGCCATTCCACCATTTGGTACTTACTAGACTCCAGGTCCGAGATGACCTCCTTAGTGATTTCTGCAAGATACCGACCTTGGATGAAGTTATCCGTCTTAAGGAAAATAGTCCGCAGTCGTGATTCCCCGATGGGGTTATACTTGAGATTGAATTTGTCGAAGCGATGAAATGAATCAGTGTGTGCCTATATAAAAGTCAATCCCCTCCCAGCATCAAAGCAAAGACGGGGGCTATTCGCTTACATGCATGTCTAACGTATCGATGCTTAAGTCATACGCCGTCAAGTTAATACTCTTGAAGACCTCGTCGAGGGTGAGATTCTTGCCATCTCTGAAGAGCACGTATTCATGTTGACTTTTCTTCATCTTGCTTTTGATAAATCGCAAGAGGTGCTTCTGATTCATACAAGCAGAATGATGAACATGCGTATCGACTTTTCTCACATTGTAAAAGTCTCGATGAGGGACCCTTTTGGTATCCGCTGTTTCTTGGTACTCGTTCAAGAGGGTGTAGAGGTTGAACTTGCCCTCCAAATATTGAAGGCGTCGGAAAGCAAAACTCTTGCTTGGTCCGTCAGATGAGGTGGATAATATCTGCTCAAGATCTAGATAAAAATCCTTGATCGTAGGGACTCCCACCACTGGGGTATTAGCCTTGTCGGCCGCTTCGTTTTCGAACACTTGATAGACACCGTTCTCATCGAGACGAAAGGCAAATTCACTCTCTTGAGGAAGAGGCAGGAGATCAGCCATGTCAAAGTCCTCCCCGATATCGTGGCCAGGTTTGCGCTTCTTAGCTGTTCTCTTATGCTCGAATTCCGTAGTCGTATTCCCATGGCCAATGCGATGTGTGCCAGCTTGGCCTGGAAGCACGGTACTGTTGCTCATGCTATTGCTCCCGGTGTTCATCCCTTGGCTATCTTGGTTCTTATTAGATCCGGCCCAGGCAGGCTCCGGCGGGGGAGGATAAATATCCCAGCTCGGGTCGTCCTTTGGATTATCACCGTCTCTTTGCAAGGAGAGACGTATATATTTATGTCGAATATCTAGGATCTTCTGTATATTTTGAAAGATGGTGCCAAGCTCGGCTGCGATAAGAGGATCATTACTACCAAAACCGCTGGCAATGTTGGAAGTTGCTCCGTCAGGAAGCCCCATGTCAGGCTGTAAATTTGTTTTAGACCGTTCCTGGGAGATATCACGGCGCATGTAGCTAGCTTGTCGGGAACCAATATACTCTCCCAAGGAAGGCCGTGTAGCTGTACGGGGAGCTGTGCCTGGGTTGGGCATATTAGTAGAGGAGCCAGCAATGTGGGGGAAATCATAGCTCTGGGCAACCGGTGATAATGAGATGGAGCTGGGATGGGCAGTCAGATTAGAATGTGCGTGTGCAAACGAAGCATCGTTAGGTAGCTTTACGGCCGGCACGCCAACCGAGGCGGGAGGGCTGCCATGGGGAGTGGCTTGAGATTGATCTAGCTGACTCCTTTGGAAGAAGAGCTTGGCGTCGGCCTGAGTCATCTGACGCTCAGCTACGGCATCATGGAATGTAGTCTTCCTGGGACGGTCCCGTAGCAGCATGCCTTCCTCGGGCGGGGCTGGGGAAATATCCCCCATGTGCCGTGCCACATCTATCTTTGCACTGTCGCCCTGGTTGTGTAACCCAGGGTAGTCAGGCTCCGAGTCGCTTTCTATGGCGTGGTCGGCAGCATCAGAGTTATCCGAGTCGAATTCGAATACCTGGCGAGTAGCCGGGATCTTGGGCGATGCTGACAAAACATTGCTATGTTAGCATAGCATCACTAAGTATATAGGCGAAAAGTACACAATATCTCATTACGCAGTATGGTAGCTAAGGTGGGGGCTGGGTAGAGTGATTGTTTTGACTGACAAGACATTATTGCTGGTATTGCTATCGACACAGTCGAATGTGAATCCTGCTCTGTATTGGTCTAGTATCTAGCAAAGACACATCGGTTTAATATACCTGTCTTGTAATGCTGAGACTTTGCTAAGACTTAGCTACGACATGTAAGTAGGTAGGAACAGGCAGGTAGATAGGTGTTGATATGGAGTTGAGATTCTCAAAATCTCGCTTCAATGTTGTTACACTATTTCGATATATAAAATATTAAAATATGTAGTTACCTCCTACCGCTTCTCTCTAGTCTCTACTTACCTAGTACATATGTACGTATGTGTAAGATGTACCACATACATCCATGGATAGCATTGGATACTAGTATGTATGTAAGGTACGCCTGCCTATTAGGTACTCATAGGCACGCACCTGACGCAGATTAGACCTTTTTAAGTTCTTTCAATGTTCTTCTTCAGTATCTACATACCCACATAGATACGTAAGATATCCAACGTGACCTACATAGATTGATCGATACAATGATGTAGATATAGGTATGCATGTACCTAGTATAGTCACCTATGTATATGTACTAAAACAGTATGATGTACTTGGCTAACCTAGTGCTATGTACTACAGTACTACTACTAGTAGTAGGTACTACTATGTACATATGGAGAGCGCCTCATGTGATTAAACGGGTAATACTTTGTGTTTTTACATAATACGTGTTACCCAACTATTGTATAAGTACCTCAATGTCATTTAGGGAGGAGGGGCAAACATTGGTTGAAGCTCTTGATAGGTACATGAATAAGTATCAGAGTAATGCTTGGCATTGATTGATGTAAACTATGTACCAGACGACGGCAGACGTACCTTAGGTAGTATGTATTGTACATGCATGTGATTTGTACTACTATGTATGTAGGTCGTCAGGACTGTCAGGTACTCGGGAGTCGCACGTAGTACAACTTCACACTCATCACTCAAATGATCTCCTTATAGTCAACGAGCATGACTTGACGTTGTATGATACTACTAACCTCAATTGCGCTTCTAAAACCTACATTGAATTCTATCTTCTTACGCTATTGTAATACCACTGACGCTGTTTTCAGGACCGAGCCTTCGCCTCGCATAAACGGCAGCACACTGACCTGAGATAGGTATAAAATTGACCACGTGGAAGTCGTAATATTCACAGCAACATCAGAAGCGTGACAATGTGCCTAGTAGTCTAATATATCATGGCTAACTATCCTGCTTTGCCGCTACTGAGTTTTGGCTTCGGGCTTGGCTTCCTGGAGTCTAACGAGTACAGGCCACCAGCAGAGAAGACTACGATAGCTCCTATCAGAGTCCCCGTAGCCAGTTGGTTTCCGAAAAGCCATATGCTCAACAGTAGGCTGACCAGCTTGCGGATATTAAGCACGATCGTAACTGTTAATGCAGAAGATACCGCCGCTAAAAGGTTCACCCCGCGGATACAGGCGTATTGTGTCAAAACGTTTAGCCCCAGGTAAGCTACTTGACTGGGGATATAGAGTTCTTCCATCTTTTGGCGCACTGCCGCCGGTATAGTCGAGGGGTTAACCTGGCCAATAAGTGACGGGAGTGTAAGGGGTTTGCTGTCGACCAGATGTACGAACTGCCTGATCAGTGACCGTGAAAACGGAAGAAAGAGTGGCAGCGAAAGCAGGTGGGAATAGAACAAGTTCTCTTTCCAATGCGATCCGTACATCCTATAGGTCTCTTCGGTATATAGCCCCATGATAGCTGACATAATCTGTGCGATCAAGAGAATAGCCAGTCCGGTGCTAAACTTAGGAACGGGCTCCTGCGAACTATCCATACTCGTTCCCTTAACAGCAGTTAGTTATCGGCTCAGCAGGGAAGCTGAGACTCTTACCTTAGATTGGGCGTCTGACCAGGCCGCCGTACCCACGCCGACAGTAAGCAGGAGAACAGCGACAATTTGGATGCGAGAGTATCTCTTCCCGTACAAGCTACCTGCGAGCATGGTTGTTATACTGCCACCGGACCGCAGAATTATGTGGACTGGCACAGAAATATCGTAGCTGAAAGCGTGGTTGTTCAAAATATTAATACTAAAAAAGAGCACAATGTTGATCAGCCAGCGACGGATGGGTACTTGATTGGGCTTGATGAAAAATGGCGGGTGCGTTGAGTCGAATTGCGATATATAACCCGTGATAGCAACGAAGAGAAATTGCACAAAGGTTAAAAGCGTTCCTAGTCACAAGCATCGTAAGCTATTGATTTTGTTCTGGGTAGAGTCTTATAGTATAAGTGCCATACCGCTCGCTGGTTCGACCCTGACATCAGTATTAGTCAAGAACGCAGGTGAGAACCTGAACGTAGCTTGCAGGAGCTTACTTGATTATAGCCTCGAGAACGAAGACCTGCACGAATCGGTATACATTAGTTCCTATTCAGACGATATGTTCTTCAGGTACTTGGGACTCCATTCAGCCTCACGTTAGAGCAACAACCACCGAAGATCAGACCAAGCATTGCTCCCACGGCTAGCCATTGTGGGATAGTCTCGATGAATATGCGACCAGCGAGTCCCATGAGTTTAGAAAAGGTGGGTCGTTGGTCATCTATGCCGTATAATGCGGCCTTCTCGAGGGAAGGGCCGGCATTGATAACCTTTGGAGTCACGGCGGCGCCATTTCGCGAAGCGGCGTGTGAATCTCGCAGGGTTTGGCGTCTCCGGGGTGCCGAACGGCTCGTCATGGAGCTCGAGGACATGGATAACGGATAAGGGGGAGTAGGAACGGGTGCGAACAAAGAGAGAGCTTGATTTAATTCTATTTTTGCGGCAGCGTTGTCAGCGGTTCCTGGGTATTTCAAATGTCGAGGATATCGAGGTTAATTTGTACAAAAAGAATGATCGTACCAATAGCGGGATACGTTATCCGCTAAATAAGGCGATTTCGTGCATCTATTTGTCAGTTGCCAGTTGCCAGTTGCCGGTTGCCTTGGGGAAAAAAGCAGACATTGACGAGCTTGAGTATGCTATGATTGTCCAACATCTATCTACTATGTAGGTAATGGATGTGTATGTGGATTGTCGTTTTATACCTGAGGCAACTTTTTTGGTTGTTGGAATTGACAGGTAGCACTCTTCAGCTTAGACCTGCACATCCGTCGCAATCTGACAGGAAACCTTAAAAGAGACGAGGGTGGATCTATTGATCTAACCTGCTTAGGTATGTACTAGGTAGCTTACCTAGGTAAGCTTTTTCTAAGCCGGCGGCTTAACCAAATTAGGCATTTGCCCGGGTGCCAAGGTCCACTTTTACCTCGTACGAGTTTACTAGGTTAGGTACCTAGTACAGACTCCAGAGTATCTTGTAGGTACCTAGGTACATGATAATGTACTGTAATTGATGCATGTGTATCTACTATCCAGAGCTGGCGATGTTGACTTCAAGTTACAATACTAGGTACTATGTAGGTATACATGTGTGTACATATAGTACCGATAGTACGGAGGCTTGGTTCCGTACATACTCTTTTACCTCCTCCCTTCACTAACATCAATGATTATGATATAGGTGCATCGAGTCTTAATAGCTATTAATAGCTTGTTCACTGAAAAGCGGCTTTGACACAACTGCTTATATATGCTTCAGATTTCATTTGCCTTGGGTCTCGTCTTAAAGGACCTCTTATTCTGCCTTATAGAGTCTATTGCCATGATATTGGCCCTATGTCTGTCAGCTTGGGAACAGTCAACTCCTCGGGGGATGCCATTGCCGATTGGACATGCTTTCTAGTCTTCCAAACGTCTTACTACAGTCCCGACCACCAATGGGGCGCACTAGGCCTGGGATAAAGTCAAGCTCCCGGTATGCATCGTTTGTGTCGTAAACCCAACGTATTTTTTTTCTCATTTATAAGGCGTCCGCTTCCGTTGAGTAGACCAGCAGCCCTAGCCACAAATACTACGAATAGTAATCTACGTCCAAAAGGACTATGTGTAACTATCTAAGAGACTGTCGGCCGCCATGTGACGCATTTCACTACCCGGATCCGGTTCGGGTTCCCTCCCGCATATCTGGTATGCTGGCTGTGAAATGTCCGGCCACTACCGGAAGAGTGCCGCCACGCGCCTACAGGGCTGAGAAGACGAATAACTATAATACATGTAAGCTACAGCAGACAAGGAGAAGGGGTGATGGATATACGTACGTTATTCGTCGCGGCAATCGCGATGCTGTCCTCAAAAGGATGCCAGCTCATGTGTAGGATCTTCTTGTTGAAGTCAATCTGATCTGCGTCCGTCTCTTTTCGCATTCTTTGGCCCTGACCTGCCCCTGCCGCTGGACTACCCGCACGCGACCCGCCTTTCTTACCGCCGTTGGTCGTTGTGGGGCTCGTCGCCGAGTTGATAGGTGTCGGGATGCCTACTTTCTTCGCCTTGAAAGCGGATTTGTCTGCTTGTAGGACAACCTCGATCTCCTTCTCAGGGTCTGATGGATAAATCATAAAGTTGTTGTTGTAGCTACCCGTCATAACATTCTTGGCGTCGCCCGAAAAGACCACCTCGAATTTGTCGAAGATGCTGTCGTTCTCATACGTGTCACAGAGCCGGGGCCGCAGATGCTCGTGAATTGGTATGGTCTTGACAGGTTGACGCTCCATGTTGACGTCCCAAATTTTGACCGTGAGATAATCCCGAGATAAAATATATCTGCCGTCATGTGAGAAACGCACGTCGGAGATCGAGGAAATTATCTCTGAGAAGAACGATCTTGATGATGGATCTTCCTCTTGCTCGAAAACTGCATGACATTGTTAGCTATAGGTCTCCCATACTTCTTATAAGGCGAATCTCAAGCGAAGAGGGGGGTAAGAGCTCATACGTTTCGCGTGCTGGTCACAAAGAGCGCTTTCTCGCATATCTGCAAGTTTAATTGTACCCTTCGAGCTTGCATACATAAACCAGTTGCAGCTGATGGGGTGAAACTCGGCAGCGGTAATGACCTCGGTCAACTCCTCCATATTTGCCGGCTTGATGTCAACAATGTTGAAACTCTGGTCCTGGATGTTCAGGTTCCAGAGGTTGATTCGCAGATCATCACTACTTATGAAGGTCTCTCCATCGCTGTTGACCGAGATGCTGTTGATGTGATAGGCATGGGCATTCGCGTATGTGCGTCGAGGAACCGCGGCGACAACGGTATCATGGTGCGTCATACGTGGCAGTCTCAACTCCCCAGGGTTTCGAAAGTGGGATAGAGGATTAGATCTCGGGGCGCCCCCTCCGACACCGACAGCATTGCCTGGTGTGAGGTCTTGCGATAGGTTGTTCTCGGCTACTACTTTCAACGACTTTTCAAATACCTTCCACAGCTTGATCGTCTTGTCGTTGGTCGAAAGTAGATAATGAGAGGCATTCTGACGACGACACCATTTGATCTTGTTGATCTTCTCTTCGATCTCTAGGGATTTGAGGTAATCGAATTCGGGTTCATGCGACTGGAATTCGGTATGGAACTTGTATTCGCAGGTTTTTTTCTATATATGCCGGATCAGACATGAGCGTACTCTGCTAAATAGTTACCGGGGATCTCAACTGACCGTTTCGTTTCTCTCGAACAAAACAACTCGACCACCTTTGTCTCCTGTTGCTAAGTAGTTACCGGTATGATCAAACTCGACGGTCGATATGATGTCGGCTATGAGATTCTTGGTAAGTATAGGTGGCATAGACTGGAGACCAGCAGTATGAGAAACATAAGCGCCATACCTTCTGTAATATCCTCGACATCTCCCTTGTCACCAAAGCACCTAGAAGTAAAGAGAGATGGTTAGCAAAATTATGGTCTGATAGATAAGCACAGGAAAAAAAAAAGAGGAGATAAAATTGGGTAGTCTTAAGCAAAATGCGATAAAGCGACGCCAACTGTCGCGATTTGCAGGCATAATTTTGATTAGTTTTGGGGGGAGCAAACATACTGGGTGAACTTCCACGTGGGAGAGTTCGAATCTCCTTCCACCATATTTGTGAAGGATATCGGGTTGAAGCTGCTTTAGCCTCGACCCGTCTTTCAGTATATGGAAAAGGTGTTCGGGGAATAGTTGAAATAAAGTATCGCGGTTGCGACCAGTAGTGGGCTCGGAGATGGAGGGGTTGGTACGCGGCTCTTAAGATGACTAAGGGTCGGGAACGCTGAATATGTCGTGATTGTTGGAAATACGTATGATGTCAAAATAAGACCGGGGGCGGGGAGAGAGGTTTGAGGGAGATGAGTATTAAGAAAGTGAGCTAAGAGACAAGTCGGTATGGTAGGGTATCGTATGTATTGTATGTATTGTATGTATTGGCGACGAGGTGAGGGTGAAGGCGAGGGCGAGGTGCTAGAAGGTGACGAGGGCTTAGGCCGACACTGCACTTACTCCCAACGAAGACGAAGGGATGAAAGGTGCTGAGATGATATTGCCGGTCAATCAAGAATCGATACACACCACAATACAAGCGGTCGGAAGCACCCGTTGGCTATCGGGGAGGGAAGGATGGGGAAAAGGAAAAAGAATACACGAGTAGCTGCAAAATGACGGCAAGGCGTGGTCGTGGGTTGTATGGTGAGTGATGTGATGGACGTTCCTAGCAGCAGTAAGTAGTACGTTATGCGCAAGGGTCTGGGGTTAGATTTGGGAGAGGTGGGAAGTATGATTGATCGATGGTCGTTGATGCGTGGATGGTTTAAAGTCAGTGCGGGCCTGCCGGTTTTGGAGGGGGAAAAGTACTATGTAAGCCTATTACCTGGTACCTAGTACCTAGTATGTAAGCCTACCAGGTAGACCTTCAGGGCTTAAGGCTGTCTTATTCCAGCACTTCTTGTTCCAGCACTGTAAGTTTACATATGTAGCATCGTACCTCCAATCATTCAATGTTGATGTTGGTACTACATGTATGTATTGAATTTCTGACTACGTATGTATGTACTGTGTACCTACATACTATCAAATGTACAATGCATACATCGATAATACCTACCTACCTACCAGGCTACCACACCTTACAGATGGTGGCAGGTACGCCAGAGAGGAAAGTGCAAAGCACTGTGGTCATGTATTTAAGAACATTTTAGTAGCAAGGTCTGATCCTTAGATCTTATCCTTTTAATATACAGGTCCACCCACATTTATCTGGTGACCCCCCACCGGAAGAGCTGTGGTGATAGCCTCATTTTTGGTTTTTGGTTTTTTTTGATAATTGGGACCATTGTTTTCAAAGTTGTTTTGATCCTTTTATTAATTGAAACGTTATTGTTGATTGAAAGCTCTGTTCTAAAAGTCAACGTTTATTCAAAAAGTCGTTTGTTCCAAAAGCCGTTTATTCAAAAGTCGTTTAATCAAAAAGTCCACAGTCAGTTTATTCAAATCAAAAAGTCCAAAAACCGTTTATTCAATTCAAAAAGCCCACAGTTTACTAGCCATTATGGCTCATTTTGTTACCTCCCATATGAGATGCACTACACCTTATTTATCCGATTAACCCCTTACTCTAAAAGACCACACTTCTGGCACCTTGTCGCTGTTCCAATACAGCATCACCTATCTCTGATACTCATTAAATGGCTGTATGGTTCGGGAACGTCTATATCAAAGCTTGTTGGCGCTGTTGAAACGAAGCCTGGAGGTGCCTGGGACAGGCACTATTATCCCCCCCCAGTAGATGGTGGCAGATACGCCAGAGAGGAAAGTGCGAAGCACTGTGGTCATGTATTTAAGAACATTTTAATAGCAAGGTCTGATCCTTAGATCTTATCCTTTTAATATACAGGTCCACCCACATTTATCTCTTACTATGCAAATCTACAGTTACTAATACAGTACCCTAGGTAGGTAGACACATGGCAGTGAACTTCAACGTTGTAAGATCAAATACTACCTATTAATTGAATCACTTAAAAATAAACAAAAGCATCATCAGCTCTCTGTTATAAACCTCTTCGATTTCTAGAATAATACTTGTCTTAATCAACAGTTAATGATATACTAATAATCCAACCTTAGTGATATACAATATCTCTAACACGGACCATACGAAAAAACACTTTCCACTCTGAAAAAAAAGGGAAAAAGAAAAAAAGAAAAAAAACCCGAAATATTTTTACTAAGCATGCCAAGTTTGCTCTAGAGGGGCTCATAGGAGGGGCAACCCTTAGCTCGGGCATTTGATTATACACGTTAGGTTAAAATGTATGTACATATACCTAATACACGTATGTATAAAGTACATATACGAAATATATAGAATCACTGCATTAGATATGCCTCCAACATACCTGTATGTACTAGGTATTCATTACTATTCGCATGGAAAATTTATCACACGTGGCACGATTCAGTTACACTCTTATGTTTTATGTTCCTAATCACTTGATACTCTAAGCTAAGGTTAATGTACGGTAGGTATGTAAGTATATACCCTACTATGTAGCTGATTAGGTGTGTTCCAAAGATGCATTAATTCGATACTTGCATATTAGAGCTGAGTCGTCACATGTCATTTAGGCCGAAATTTACCGGTTCATTAGAGCTTTACCTAGCATAGTGCTAAGGTTAGGTGGTTAATTCGCATACCAGCTACCTATTACTAGGCACTTACATATCTATCATTATGTAGGTCCTAGGTAACCTGGAACTCACAATATACACATGCAGTGATATGTAGAGGTCATGTTGTGTCGAGTACATAGTACAAGCTACGGTCACCAATGTCTCAAGTCTGCCGAGGCATGGATCGTCAGTTCGTCTTTGCTCATCTGTTGCTTGCAAGTCCCAAGTCCCGAGTCCCAAGTCCCGAGTCCCTTCCCCGAGAGATAAATAAAGGTCGGATTTTGCCTGTTCTTTGTTGAGTTCTTTAACGGAACTTTTCTTTTTCGGGTTGTCACATACAATAGTCATCTAAGTCGCGCAGACACGCGCAGCAGCAGACATAGTGAGGTATGATGGACCAAGACAACAGTGATAGGGCAAAGCCAAAGGATACGAAGGGTAAACGTGTCGACCTGGGTGGCGTACCGTCTTCTTCGACTCAGCACGATGCCAATCTAGATGCCTCAAAAAGTGGTCCAGGGATGGCTTCATTCATATCGCGGCTAGGTGCTTCTACGACCCAATTGACCAACGCGATGATCCAACGGCATCCGAGTCCCACCTGTGTGACAGAAAGTCTACCCCCTAGTAAGGGTGAATCGTCTAAAAGCACTCGGAGTGTAAGTGCAAGTGAGACTTCGACTTGCAGGAACCAACCTGCTCAAGCATTCTCTAATGGCACATTCGCATCCACATCAACACAGGAGCAATGTATCATGGGTGAATCAGATTTCTCTGCCTTCCTAGATGGCACGAACAAGTTAGAGATAATAGAACCTGGTCATATTGAGAAACATGGCTTTGGGCAAAGCTACGATCCTGGGTCTGAGCAGACGACACCACCAGGGATGGCAAATTTGGCAACTGATGGGATGGATGTGGTTGATCTCCTCGATTCGAGATACGACGAGGTTGAGGAAACAGCCATGTTCTTGTCGGATACCGAACAAGTCGCGCTGCGGTGTCAACTTTTCGATGATGGCGAAGCCCGTGAGCATCTTTCACAAAGGGGGCAATGGGAAGATGCTTTAAATTTCTTTCCTGACTTTGGGCCGAGTGGCAACAGCATACAAGCATACGCTGATTTGCTCGGTACATCGGATCTGCAAGAAGCTACAAATATCTGGACGAGCCAATGGCGGCACGTTCTCACGAGTTATACCGACACAGTTTGGGGAGATCTCAGTCCTCTGGTGAGCGTGGCCCGAGATGAGCTTGCTAGCCTTTCAGACTTGGAAGGAAATGAAGCTTCGCCATCCAAGTTAAAAGCGTTGCGTAGACTTCAACAGATCCTGACTCATGTTCGTGGTGTTTAAGGCAAACCGTACGCATAATTTCGAAGCATATCTATGCTCCTCTGCGTCAGCATGTTAGGTAATTACAGTACTATTAACTCGGAAGAAGGAATTAGGAAGAACATTGAAGTTCAAAAATTGAATAGCATGAATAATTAGTACAACTTATGTGGATGATTTACATTTGCTGTTCGGTGCGAACTGATTGGTGCTAATGACAAGCACTTGAAGGAGGGACAAGTCACATATCTGGGCATGTACGTACGTACTTATTGCCTATCTGACCCAATCAAGTCGTCGCTGATTGGATAGGGCCAACGCCCCCGGTAAAAACGGGGTGGAGATGCTGGATTGGAGATGCGGCCTTAGGTACTCGGCCGTACCTACCCGGTGGCCGGACATAGTAAAGCTACATGATATGTAGCACATGGTACCTAAGATACATTACATAGTACTCTGTATGTACCTACGTATGTATGTACGCATAAAATGCAATAAGAAGTTTCCAAGTTGGTATGCATGTGTACCTTAGCTAGAGAAGATAGGTGCTAATAGGTGCTTTAGTACAGCACGGTACCGTACTATGTAGCATTTTTGGAATGTTTCCAATATTTTTCAACGCCTCAAGCTGCTTGACTTTTGCATCCACTGACTGGGCTGCGACACCTTAACAACTCTTTTTTTTTTCTTCATTAAGAGCCCAGCCCAGCCCTACCTCTCTCCCTCCCTCACTCACACAAACATACTCACCCTTCTCTACTTATCTACCTCATACACAAGGTAGTTAGTTTTCTTCAATTTTTTTGCGTTGTGCGATCCTTGGCTCTGTCTCTGGTCCAAGCTCGCTTTGCCGGTTGCGCCCGCGATTCTTGTTGACTGCAGACACAAAATTTATCAGTCTCTAAAGAAGTTGATTGCTGGCGAACAAGATTGCAAACGAATATTGAAAAACAGAAAAGAAAAAAAGCCCCCCCGGAAAAGGAAGAAAAAGGAGGGGAAAAGAGGAACGAGGCCACTATCTACCGTCGAGAAGCTAAGTGAAAGCTATTCGTCCCCATCATGGCGGCCCTAGGAGACGACCTGTTGCGGATTGTGAATCAGCTTCAGGATTTGGTTTTCAATACTATTGGCACAGACTCCCTCGACTTGCCTCAAATCGTAGGTCACGCGCCTTCACTAAATTTCTGGCTCTATCGAGTCTAGATTTACACTCTTACAGCTACTTACATTCATCGCCTTCTTAGGTCGTGGTCGGCTCCCAATCTGCTGGCAAGTCTTCAGTACTCGAGAATATCGTCGGCCGTGATTTCTTGCCTCGAGGGAGCGGCATTGTCACCCGTCGTCCCCTCATTTTACAACTAATCAACGTTGAAGAGGACCCAGCCGAACCTGATCTACAAGCCGCTTATAGAAATCCTACTCAGGCTCGCCGTTCCGAATGGGCAGAGTTTCATCATATACCTGGTCGAAAATTTACTGATTTTGCAGACGTCAAGCGCGAGATAGAGAGTGAAACCTCTCGTGTCGCTGGAAACAATAAAGGCATCAACAGACAGCCCATCAACTTGAAAATTTACTCTCCCCATGTTCTCAACCTCACATTAGTTGATCTGCCCGGGCTAACTAAGGTACCTACACTCGCTTGATTAAAGGGACAACCCATCCAATAACTGACTTGCATATCATAGGTTCCCATTGGCGATCAACCAGCCGATATTGAGAAGCAGACTCGGACACTCATTTCAGAATATATTGCTAAACCTAACAGCATTATTCTTGCCGTCTCTCCTGCAAATGTCGATATCGTGAACTCGGAGGCCCTCAAACTTGCGAGGCATGTTGATCCTTTGGGCCGACGGACAATCGGAGTCCTCACCAAGGTAGACTTGATGGACCATGGTACCAACGCCATGGATATTCTTTCGGGGCGTGTCTACCCGTTAAAGTTAGGCTTTATCGGTGTCGTCAATCGGTCTCAGCAGGATATCCAGGGCAACCGGCCAATGGAAGATGCTCTCAAAGCAGAAACTGAATTTTTCAAACACCACCCTGCCTATCGAAATATCGCGATGCGTTGCGGAACGCAATACCTAGCTAAGACCCTGAATCAAACTCTTATGTCGCATATTAGGGAGCGTCTGCCTGACATAAAGGCGCGCCTCAACACATTGATGGGTCAGACGCAGCAAGAGCTTGCGAGCTACGGCGATATGCACTTTAGTGGGAAAGAACATCGTGGATCCATGATTCTCCAGCTTATGACTCGCTTCGCCACTTCCTTTGTCTCATCTATCGATGGTACCTCTACCGAGATATCAACGAAAGAGTTATCCGGAGGCGCAAGGATCTATTATATCTTTAACTCGGTATTCGGCAGTGCGTTGGAGTCAATCGATCCTACTTCCAACCTTTCTGCCCTTGATATTAGAACCGCCATTCGCAACTCCACTGGTCCTCGCCCAAGTCTTTTTGTGCCCGAAATGGCATTTGACTTGCTTGTGAAGCCACAGATAAAGCTTCTAGAGCTTCCTAGTCAACGATGCGTCGAGTTGGTGTACGAAGAGCTGATTAAAATATGTCACACCTGCGGCTCGGCGGAGCTTTCTCGATATCCGAGACTTCAGGCCAAGCTCATAGAAGTCGTATCTGACCTTCTGAGAGAACGGCTTGGGCCGGCGTCATCTTACGTCGAGTCTCTAATTGCTATCCAGCGGGCATACATCAACACAAACCATCCCAATTTCTTAGGGGCCGCGGCTGCAATGAGTCATGTAGTCACTAATAAGCAGGAACGCGAAAGAAAGAAGTTCATTCAAGAAGAACGGGAACGACGGGAAAAGAAGCGACTCAAGGAATTGGGTACGAACGGGACGGAGACACCGGAGGACGAGGAAGACGGCAGCCACGACAAGGGCGAGGTCATTCAATCGCGGAAGCAGGGTTCCAAGGGACCCCGGAGTATGTCGCCTAACCTCCTCGAGAATGGAACTCCAAGCATCGCCTCTGCCATGACCATGAACGGCGGGCGTTCCAACTCTCCTAGTCGGTTTAATCCTCAAGCTATTGGAAGTGCCCGGGATTCATTTTTAACTTACTTTTTTGGCAAAGATGGACCGCAACAGTCTTCAGGGGCTGGTGCACCCTCTTCACTTCCGCGTCACGTCAGTCAGGGTGTAGAACCTACTTTTAGTCAAAGTATTCGGCGGAGCGAAGACAAGTTGACTCATCGACCTGCTATCTCATCATCATTGGTTCGTGAGGATGAAAGCTCGAAAGCTGCTGGGTATGGATTTGGGCCGCAAACGGTAAGTTGTCTAGTTGCCTGGCTGCCTAGTTTCCCTCAAGACCGTGCAATTCGCAGTAACTAACTTGTGATTTTCCTATAGGGTGATAATGTGGAGCCAGCCTTAAGTGACCGTGAGGCTATGGAGACGGAGCTTATCCGAGCACTCATATCCTCATATTTCAACATAGTCCGCGAGTCTATTGCCGACCAGGTCCCCAAAGCCGTCATGCATCTACTCGTCAACCACTGCAAAGATGTGGTACAGAATAGGCTGGTTAGCGAGCTCTACAAGGAAATGTTGTTTGAAGAGCTCCTATACGAAGACGATGGCGTCAAAAAGGAGCGCGAGAAGTGTGAAAAGCTACTACAAACATACCGGGAAGCGGCCAAAATCATCGGCGAAGTGTTATAATAAGAGCCCACGACTTACTGAAACCCGGGGCCTACTTAGACGGGGAATGGACGGCTTTCTACGTAGAAAATGCGATATCTGACTTGTCATCTGTACGATTAAACGAGGATAACATGTCATGGATTGGCTTCACGTGGTTCTTGAGGGCTGCTGGTTACTTATTCGTTCGGGCGCGGCCACTTGCTTGATTTGAAGGACCGGGCCGGTACACTCAAAAGCGCATCTTGTATATACAGCGTAAACCATCTTACCTATGCTAACCACTCCTCTTGTCTGGTCTGTTTTCTAGTCCCATTTCAATCATACATTCAGTGGTTGCCGCCCATTGCATACTTGTATGTCTATCTAGTACCTAGATCGGCATCATAATCGTAGACACGCAAAACATACAAAACATGACTCGTCGAGTAATACATTTATACCAACTGAGGAGACACATACTGACAAAGAAAACTAGCGACAAGAAGTTCTATTATCGAGACATCTAAATACCTCGAGGTAATTTAGGTAGTGGATGGATTGGGCGGCCAATGTTGCACAACCTTTCGTAGAAAATCAGCATAGCAAGCATCGCTTTCCGGTTGGAGGTATTAGGCTAATGTGAATTGATTTCCTAATGATTGGGGGGTATCGTCTTTTCTACTCTATGATCGCCTTGTACAGAGGGCCCGGGTTGTGAATTAGACTGAGCGAGCCGTAGCTCTGACCTTCACGCTTGTCTGTGTGTCTGCCTAGATCTCGGTCTGAGCTAGCTTCTTCGCCAGCGCATCCACCTCGTCGTCCTTCAGTTGGACAGTAGGCTGTTCCTGGGCCTCTTCAGCTTCCTTGGCCAACTTTTCGGCCTTTTCATGAGGAGAGGGTTCCTCCTCCTCCTCCTCCTCCTCCTCCTCCTCTTCCTCGTCCGAGTCCTGGTCTTCGAGGTCACTCAAGCTATCCACGCCCCAGGCGTCTTCGTCGACGATGTCGCCTCCGCTCTTTTCCTTGCGCTCGTCTAACAGCTCTTGGAGGGCTAGTATGGATTCATCATCCTCCGCAAACTTGTTACCGTTGAGCTCAATCCTTTTCAAAGCCGGTAGGCCATCCCTAGCCGCCGACGCAAGGCCTTTAACTCCGACGGCATTGATATCGTTGTACTGCAAGCGAAGTGTCTCGAGTTTTCGATTTTGGCCCTTAGCGAAGGCGCCGGCAAGGAGGACGCCACCTTTGGCGCCGAGCAGAGAATCACCGATGCCAAGCTCTTGGATATCTGCCCAGAGCGGGACAACCTTAGCAAGTGCTCTGGCCCCCTTGATGGTGAAGGTATTGTCCTGCAGATCTAGAACCTTCAGCCCCGTGGCGTGGTTCAGACCTGCAGTAAGCAATTGTTCAATGCCCTCTTGACGGATTCCATTTTGTACCATCTTCACTTCCTTGATGCTGCTGTGGAGGCTGAAAGTCTTGGCCCAAGCAAGCATGCTTCCATTTTCCAATCGGTTTCGGCCACAGATAACTGTTTCTAGATAGGGAACATCTTGACCAGCCTTTCTGGCTTCCTCCTTCTTTGCGTGGAGCTCGGAGAGCGCATCGGCGATAAGTATGCCGGCATGAGGTCCCAGTCCATTATTGTTGAGGTACAAATGCTGGAGTGGGATGTGCTTGGACAAGAAAGCGACCAGAGGGGCCTGGGTATTAAGGCCAAATGCGTTGTCATTTAAGTTGATGGTGCGAAGGTTAGGCAAGTTGAGGATAGAGGTAAGAAGAGACGAGAGTGCCTCGGGGATCTCGTTCAGTAGACGGCCGGTAAATATATCAGCTAAGTTTGCAACCTGGATATGAATAGCAAGCAAGGTTAGCGATGACAATTTCCTCTTCCTCACCTTCTTCCTCTTCCTCTTCCCCTCTTTCTTATGTGCTTACCTTCAAGGACTTCTTTGTCGCCAAGACTTCACCAAGCAGTTTGCAAGCCTCGACACCTAGAGTGTTTCCTAGGATGCGCACCTCCTCGACGTCATCCATGGCGCGCAGTGGGCCGATGTGGGCTTCGAGGTCTTGAGCAGTATCCAGCTTGAGAACCCTCCCTTCCAGAGAGAAGACTTTGTCTGGTGCCGCCATCTTGTCGCAAGAGTTGTACTTGTGTGTGCGTGTATGCGTGCAAAAGAAAAAAGAATGATGATTTATGCGCCTTAAAAGAGAGAAAAAATGGACCTAACTCTCTTGTGGTTGCGATACCTTGGTCAGGTGAATTCAATGAATTGGATTGGATTGTAGATGTCGATACGAAAGAAATGCCAATCGCAGATGGTGGTGGGGGAGGGGCATTTTTACGGGTTCGAGTTGTTGTTTTCATTTATTTATTTAGTTAGTTATAACAGCATAATTCATTCCGTACTGGCATGTGCATAAACAATACTACTAGGTACCTACTTCGTATTGTTACTATTGTACCTAGGGTAGGCTAGGCATGTACAATACTAACCTAGGTTAACCTAGTCACTTATAGCAGTTTACACTGCATTGGACCCGACTTAATTATGTACTGTACGGCGTACATGTACGTTCAGTTTAGTTAACTATCCATTGATCGGAAATATCAATTATCCTTGCAAACTAGTTACTTCAAGTTTGTACCTACAGTACTACCTAGTAACTACCTAAGTTAGTACATACCTATGCACAAGAGTTAGCTAACAAGAGTGTCAAGTACAGTAGTTATGTAATATAGGTAACTACATGGCGCGCCGTGGACACTGGACCTCAGACCTGCCTCCATGTTTTGATGTTACTTCCGCAATCACAACTTAACTCCACTGTTAACCATCACCATTTGTTTCCTTTTCCTTCACTACTATAAAGACCGTTGACCTTTTGCTACGTACATAATATACGCAAGAAAAGAATATTCTCCGACACAGTCTTGAGGTTGTTTTCATAGGCATCTTCAAATCTACGTCTCTGTCTTTGTCTCTTCCCTCCCCTCTCTCACTAACATGGCAAGACACTCTGAACAATATATATGAATATTTTATCTTGTTCATCGTGTTCATCGTATTCCACATCCGGGGCACCTTTTCTTTTTTTTTTTCTCTCTTTTCTTTTTTTCTTTCCACTCCGCCCCCTACTGCTAGGGAACTTATAATCAAGGCCTTGAAAGTCACGCTTCTGTCTGTCAGGCTGATTCTTCTTCTATTTCATCGGACAGCGTATGCTGCCTTATTCTTCCCATCCTGCCCTTACAAGTCTCTGAAGGAGCCATACTTTCGCTTGAAAGTGTGACGGGCCTTGAGAATACACATACACTTGAATTTTGAAGCCAAATCATCTCATTTACTTTTCGACAAGTGTTGATTGGTCTTGGGGGTTTCTGGTCTGCTGTTAACAACTATAGCAAGCCGATTCAAATATTCTGGTGTAGCTTATATTGACGATACCAGGTGCCGATTTATTTTCACCAAGTAACTTAGTCAAACTAGTCACCTCTAAGGAAAACAACATGGAAGATGACGAAATCCCGCTCGACTCTAGTACTGAGGAGTCACAGTCGTCTTCGGATGTTTCCATGTCAGACTCTGATAGAGAAGATGAGCCTGGCCCGTTAATATCCACTGGCAACGAACACATTCCGACTCGGCATATAATATCACATCCAGGAATCAGATTCCTCTCTGTTGCTCATCCAAGTCAAGGCCATTCCAAGAAACGAAAGACATCAGAGACAGCAGATACAACAAGCCATACAGCCTTGCCTAAAAAGGTGAAGGTAGAAGAGAAAGCCCGTAGTGGACTACTATATGAAGAATTCTGTCCCTCCGATAGATCACTGCTCCCTGCGGAGATTTGGCATCGCATTTTTACCTTTACTCCTCCAAGAGCGCTGGGTAATCTGTTGCGTACTAACAAGCTGTTTAACGTATATCTCAACCCCTCCTCTGAGTACCAGTGTACATATCCACGCGTGCTGTCACAAACATCGCTTCCACTACTAGGGCCTGATGTCATTTGGCAGTTATCAAGAAGACGTTTCTGGCAAAGGATGCCTGCTCCGTTACAGGGGAAGACTGAGCTTGATATGTGGCGCCTAGCTTGTGGAAAAACATGTCAGTTCTGTGACGAGGCAGATCCACTGCAATCACGTTCCCGTAGTGGTATGTCTCAGCCTGTCTGGGCATTTGGACTCCGAAGCTGTGGGCCCTGCCTTGTAAAGAACACTGTAAAGGTATGTATCCATTTATCCCGAGTTAAAGGAGACTATCTCACTGTCGACAAGGAACTTGACTTGCTACTTTCTTCCTCGGTACCATCCTTGCTCATGCCTGCTCTGCCTTTTGTGTTGATCACCAGTGAAATGAAAATTGTCTCAGCCGATTCGCTTCAGAAGGGACTGGTCCAACAAGATCTACAAGTCACCAAGATATATCTCCCCGAAAATACGGAAAAGCTCAAAGCGGAATTTCTCGCGGTCAAGTCTATGGGTAGTGCAACCATCGAGGAGTGGCTGAAAGGCCTAGAAGTTCGGGGACGGGAGCTTCTCAACGATTCGATGCGATGGGATAAGTGGACTTCGACCGGAGGAGTTACCCAGATGCAAACTCTACTGCCCTCAGATTGTGTCCCAAACGTAGCTGTTCCAAACAGCAAAGGGTTAATTTTGATGGATATCTCCTCTTCGACTTCCAGGTCACATTCGAGTATGAGCAATACGGCTGGGCATAAATCCTCCAATCCGAGCCACATCAGTCCTTCCACAACAGCATCCCAATCAAAGCATAATTCTACTATTGCTTTCCAACGTTAGTTGTCATAATTCTCATCCTTTGCCGGTGGCTAAACTTCTCACAGAAAACAATTCAGCGAGCCAGGTTCCCCTATCACAGCACGGCGTCCAGGCTTACCTACCTCGTGCCCGCACTCGTGAAGAGGCACTGAAGCTCAAGGCTGCCCGTCGAGCTGAGATTGAGCGACGTGCAATGGGACTTGATCCACCCTTGCCAGTAGATGTCCTCGCGCGCATACCTTCCTTCCAGGCAGCTATCCAAATTATTTCACCTCTCGATAATAACGCTTGGGATTTGCTCAAGCCTCGGTTGCTCTCACAAAGGGCAGATGCTGAACGAACTGAGCATGACACTCCCATTCAGCCTTACAACATCCCAGAACGACCCGATGAGGGCCGCAATACTGAGGAGAGCAGCATGGCAGCTAAGCAACTCATAGACAAAACTTGGGATGATGTGCAAGCACCACTACGTGCCCGAATCTCTGCATATGCTGATGAAACGATCCATATTAATTGGGATGATGGGCGAAAAGTTAATATGGAAAACAGTGTGCAGTTTGCAGCAGAAGTTCTTCTCTGCATCCGTAAGAGATTTTACGATGAAATTGCAAAGGAGTCTGCAGATTTACGCGCTGCTGGCCAAGAAGTAATCATGGACCCGCCTGAAGGCCCCTTTACGAAAAAGCTTACCCTTGAAAACATGAAGTGGCTCTTTGATGCGAAGATCAAACCTCATACTGAGTCATATCGAAAGGACCTATTCTATTGCAACGGGTGCGAAGGTAACTTCAAAACTTTTGGATTTGAAGGAGTAATCCAACATTATGCTGCCAAGCATACAAATGCCCTCAGTCTTGGTAGTGTTGTTGTGCATTGGCGGGCTGAGTGGCCGGAGACCCCACCTTTCAGGTCTGAGTCTTGGGGCAACAAGGCCCTATACTCGCCAACCATAATGCCAAAAGGGGCTCAGAATAGCATCGGCCACCCTCTCCAAAAGTCGAGTACTCATTCTTCGACTCTTAACTCAACGCCATTTCATCCACCCCCATACCCATACTACACGCTGCCTCAGTCCAGTTACGAACACCCAAGGTTCGGACCGATGAATAGTTACGGCCTAGGACAACATGACTATACCCCCCAATATCCTCACCCGTCGCCGTATACTCCTCATGGTGCCCAAGGGACTGTCCACCCTGGTCCGCCTATGCCTTTCTCTCCCGGGTTCCATCCTGGCCCTCCCACTTATCCACCTACAGCCGAAGTATTCAATAGTTATAACTCTGACAACAGCCAGGGTAACTCACACTTTAACTCTCAACAGTACTACGGTGGTCCAATCGGCACTAAAAGTCAAGCTCAACTTGAATTCTTGGCTAAGACTTCGCGTGAAGTATGGACATCCATGGCTGGACTAAAAGATCTTCCAGGGTATATTAGAGTCTGTGTTGTCGTCCATCATGTTGTGCGAAGATTTCAATCCAGGTTTTCTGAGACTCCGCTGTTGACAATATTCATTGATGGCCTCTCAAATAATAAGGAAATGCGCCCCGTTCGCAATGTCAATGGTCTCATGTGCAAAGCCTGCAATCTTGGTCTTGGTTACGGAACTTCAATCGATCCGGATCGGAAGACGTTTTCTTTGCCACAGCTAGTTAACCATTTCCAGCGGAGGCACGTAGAGCAGCCGCAAGCGATAGGCTCTCCAAATCTTGACTGGACCCGGGATATGGTGCATACACCAGATCTATCCGTGCTGTTTAGACTCCATCGCCTAACGAACATTGATAGTCGAAGGCAATCACTGATCTCTGATGCTTTCCCTGCCATAGGGTACCATAGTTATCCTCAAGAAAGCTCTAACATTCAGAATACATTGGTTGACCCGAACGCTCCCCCCCATACTAATCAGCTATCGTCTTATAGCACGATGTTTTCACAAGCTATGCCTCAAAATAATCCTTCATCTCTACATTCAATCGATGAACATGACAAGACCCTACATAACATGCGAGATTACATACAAAATCATAAACTAGGCGAGGCCCGGAACTCGCGTGCTGCACCTTTATCATCCGCGGAGATAGGGCAAGAATCTGGCGGGAAAGGGTCTAAAAAGCAAAAGGGCACTTTTACCAAAGGTAGAAATACATCCGGCCAGGGAAACCGAAAAGGTGGCAGAACGGCTTCACCGGCTAAAGGAAAACTGCAAGAGCTCGGTGAAGATCTAGTCACAGAAGAAGAGCGGCGTCATGGAGAAGAGATCCAAGCCATGTGGGCGGCAGAGCGCAAGGAAAGCGCCCGACTTGCATCCAAAACCCCGTACTTAGTTGGAACGAAAGAATCTAACGTCTCAGTGGCAATGTTTAATACAGAACCTCGGAGGAATCACTATACCGAAATGGCTCAGATTAATAGCTCACCAACATTCTCGACTCAAATTACAGACCATCATCAGCTTGTAACTGACCAGGATACTATGGAAGACTTGTTTTCTGGTTTGGAGTCTCAACTCGATCGGCAACACGTATCTTATCAACATTCGGGCCATCAATCTAGACACATTGATGATGTCAGCCATGAGGGAAAGCCGTCTTCAGGGAGATATGTGGAGAATCCACAGGATGCCTATCTTAATCACAGGCATCCTTATGATCAATATAGAGAACGCAGCCCCGTTTCTGGTCCTGTTAGCCTAGTTGATGGCGATATTCGGGCCCCAGCACCGCGAGATGATATGTCATATGAACACCCCCGCCGGGGATATTACGACGCGTATACGGATGATGCCCGTGTACGCCATGCCACCTCCCAGTATTCTGAAGCATATGAAGTTGTCCGGATGCGGGATTCCAGAGGCGAGTATTTTATTCGGCAACCGATCGAGCTTATGCGAGAGTCTCCCCCCCTCGTCTTCCAAGATGGACACACTTCCCATCGAGATGTTATATTCCCGCAAAGGGTATACGAAAATGATGCACATTTCAACAACCGATCACGATATGAATACATTTCCAGAACGGAGACTGCCTTGCAGCAGCCCACTGCTAGGACCGGAACTCTGCCAGAGGGCGTATCGAGACGCTCCTTTTATGAATCGGCTCCAATGAACGACGCTTCTCTTTATGAAGATTATGATCCAAGATTTCCAGTTGCGCCCCCTTTCCCGGATACATCCAGGCAGGCCCGATACTAAGGTCATGATTAAAAATGGTGTCAAATGAGAGCCGGAAGTGATGGGTATTTTCCTTTTGGGGGTTTCTTGTTTTAGGTGAATCATCGTAACCGACAGACACATAATCGGATGGATACCCTGATGTGTAGGTAGTTACTGTATTTAATAAGACGGTTTAAATACGAATACCCTCATCCCTCATCTACGGTGATTTAATTACAAGTTTTTGGGGTTTGCAACGCACGTGAAATCCTGTCGTTTTCTATTGTTAACTGATTTTCTCAACGCTGGATCTATGTGGCCACAAAATAGGCATATGACCGCCCTGGAGCTCTACAAGACTTGGTTCATTGGTGAGTCCTGACTATCCATCACTATCCCGTGATAAACTTATACGTAGCTCATATTTCCCGAGAGTTACTTAATGCACACAAATCTCTCTCTATTATCTAGGCACCTAGGTTAGAGGATCCCATGTCTTGACCTCAAAACGCTGGCCCCCAACGCCTCCATGCCCTGGATGCCATCCGGGACCCCTAGCCAGGCACACAGGTTCCGACCCGCCTCCAGCACCTGCCACATGGCGTCGTCCCCGGCCATCCTCCACTCGTCGTAGTCGCCCAGGGCCACGGTCTCCGCCCAGCACAGCAACCGGCTCATGTTGTCTACCGCCATGCGCTCGATGTTGAGGACGTCGAGGCGCGAGTGCTGCGAGCCTGTCCACAGCATGCTGCAGATGGCGCTCACGTTCTTGAGGAGCGAGTTCGTTGACGATGGGATAGGAGGGGTGTCGTCTGTTCTGTTGCATCCGGTGTGGAGGCTGGCTGTGGCGGCGATGGCAGTTTGCTGGGTAGGGTTCATGGTGCAGTTGTGGTCGTCGTTGCCGGGATCTGCCTTCAGCTGAGGATGATGATGCGAAAGGTGACTGAGAAACGATGGGGAGTGGCTTGCCCTGGCCCGACGATTGGCAAGGTGGGAGTCTAGGTACGTCTTCGTGGATTGGAGACAGATGTCGTAGACAGCGCGGATAGTGGCGCAGATGTAGTATGCGTGTTCTGTGCTGCTGGTGGGGGGACTCGTGCTCTGACTGGTAAGAGTAAACGTGTCTGTTGAAGAATGCTGGCTTATGCTGTTTTGGGTAGAGTCAATAGGCAACGTCGTGTCTCCGGAGATCTGTCGAGGTGAGAAATCTGAAACTGTGACGGTGGCAGTATCCTGGGAAGCAGCATTAGCTGGAGGAAAACCCTCGGATGCCTGTGGGAGATGAGGAGCAGGATTCGAAGGATTTGTAGTGGACGTAGAACTCGATGTTTTAACTCCGCGATGGCAAGTCGAGCACTGATAAAACACGCCCGGCAGAGGTTTGCGGCATTTAGGCGAGAATGCCGATAGTTGATTATCATGCTCGTTGGCGATCTGGGGGGTTGGACACGTAGCACGCCGAGTTGTTTGAGACATTCCAGGTAATACAGGACCAACTGTGTCATGGGAACCCGAATTACGGGTTTCCAGTGCCAGGGGCTCGTAACGTAGGCAAGTATCAGATATTCTCTGACCCCCGAGATCCATGGTTGGTTCGTCCTGGGCAGGTGAACTAGGAAATGAACCTCGAGGCCTTCGATAAATAAAATCACTTGGCGATGTCACTGATTTTGGCATGATCTAGTTGTAGACTGGTGAACTAGATGAACTAGGAAACAGGGGACTTGCTGCATATTAATAGCACGGCGAAGACACGGACAACTGGGTAGGATGGGCTGTATGTAGGCTTCTAACGCTCAACACAATCAAGGGCCTTTCTACGCACGGGAAACTCCTAGACTTCTCGCGTATATGCAAGAATAGAACTGAAGAGAAGTGATAAATACGGCAGATAAAGGGATAAAGGATGAGAAGGAGTTTGAGACACCTCAATTCGCTCGTGGGGTTTACTATCTATAAGTCTATGTGTGCCAGATGACAATTCTACCATCTACTCCGCTTGCTTTATAATTTGTTAGCAAGTGTTTTGACATGGCAAGAACTCGATTGAGCACAGGAAAGAACTTACTGCTGAATTTAGTGACAGATTCGCCATTGGTCTCGTAAACGCGCACGGTCGAGATGGTATTCTGATGAACGGTCTTTAGTTGAGTATCATCCTTGACCTTGCCTTTCAAGTCCATTTGCCGGAACATATTCAGAGCAGAATCTTCTCGGGCGTCCCCTGAGCCGGGTCTTCCTTTAGATTCTAGTGTTCCACTCAGCTGCCAGCCAGATGGGCCGCCCTTGAATCTGAAGGCTTCGCAATCGTAGCCAGCCGCAATAATCTCGCTCTCGCCGTTCCATATCAGACTCATGAAGGGGAGGAGCTGCGTATTGACGCTGATGACAGCCCTTGGGGGTTGTTCAGGGGCAGTGGGATATACAATGGTGATACTGCTATCGTGGGCGGCGAACGCTAGGGCGTCGCCGCTAGGAGAGAAAGCAACAGAATGCACCCAACCAGCAGAGTTGTTCAAAAATTCGCCACAGACAGTGTTGAAAGGGAGACGCTCACCCCAAACACTGGGCTCAGGACGAGCGTCAACGCCTTTAATGAAGCTTGAAAAGACTCTCGCGTGGGCGTCTGTGGAGCCGGCGGCAAGAAGGACCGAATTGGGATGCCAGTTGACAGTGGTAATGGTGCTTCGGATAGGCTTCTTCAGATGCTTGGAAACCCACCAATCATTCTCCTCTTCAAAATAACAAATGGCAATAACCCTATCGCCAGATCCAACAGCAAACTTGGTCTCGGAAGGAGACCATCGGACAAAGGTAGCGGCCCGAGCAATTCTAAGAAGCACTAGGGTGGGCTTATATCCAGTAGGGGACGGTTCCCACACCAAAGCATTGCGGTCTACAAAATCACATTAGAATATATTCATTCTAGGCTCCTTAGAGTGGATAGATGGACCTTGGGAACATGTGACAATTCTGCCGCTTTGGGGAGCAATATCAACACCAGTGATGGTCTTATCATGACCTTTCAATTCATCCTTTAGCTTGAAGGCATTTCCGACCTTTTCATAGAGCTCGATACTCGTATCCTTGGCTACAGCTAGCGTTTTGCGATCGGCGGAAAAAGAATGGTCGGCGATAGGGTGGTGGAAGAGATGATGAACTTCGGGAGCTGCCATGATAACCAGCTATTTCCTTTATTTCCTTTTCAATTGCTATAATACCCTCTTTTGTTTTCTCCTTTTTGAGGGTTTTTATTGACACGTAAATGATAGGAGTATAGCACTCTACTACCACGACGTCAGACTAGGGTGATGCTTGGTAAAACGTGGTTATGAAGGTAGAGAGAGAGAAGAGGAGAAGAAATGTAAGTATCCAAAAGATGAGAGGTTAAAGGTTCAAGATTCCCAGTTGGAGGCTTGAGACGTGCCGCCACTGGCTGGGGGAAAGCTAAGCCACGCTAGCTAACCACACTTTAACGTACTATGTATGTACCTAGCAATGTACTACTAGTAGTACACCACGTCTGTGCTACTATACATATGTACTTAGTAGGTATGTATTATGTAGAATATTGCATATATGATACATCATAATACCTACTACCTAGGTGTACTATCCTTGAAGCATTTTCGAAAAACATCAATGATCATTATCAATCACAATTCTCCTGTTTATTATTACTACATACATACCTACCCAGGCGTAGCTTACGATTTCTGCTAGCAAAAAGGATCAGGAAATTATATCGGTAATGCGACAAAAATAACAAACCAACCTATCGATCAATCTCTTCAGATATTCCTCTTCTTCGTCACCATGGCCGCTACTTCTACCACAACCGTCGCTGCTCGAGGCCAATCCTCCAAACCCGGTGGCAAGATACCGCCCATTCCTCCAAACCAAACGTAAGTAATCATTATTCTATTGCCTACATTGCCTACGTTGCTTGAACCGATCTAATACCGTGACTAGCCTTTATGTTACCAACCTACGGTCGAATAAAATAAGCAAGGCAGACCTAAAGACGGCCCTCTATATGTTATTTTCTACTTACGGTCCAGTGCTTGATGTCGTCGCATTAAAGACCATGAAGATGCGCGGCCAGGCACATATTGTCTTTCGCGACCTCCACGCCGCAACCCAAGCCATGAGATCCTTGGAGGGGTTCCAATTCTTGGGCGAGCCACTGGTACGTGAAGCATATGAGTTCTCAAGCCCATCTATATCAAGTAGTACTAAAATAATCCGCGCTTGTAGCACATCCAATACGCGAAGTCCAAGTCAGATATAATTGCGAAGCTAGACGGCACATACAAGCTACCAGGATCCGCCGTTGCCAACGTCGAGATGACCGAAGCTCAACATAACATATTCAATGCCCCGGCGCCCGGAGCAACTAGTGGGGCGTCGACAGACGCAACTTCTACCTCACTTGGCCTACCTTCGAAACCGGCCCAGACATCGGACCATACAATGCCTGATGCAAACAGCCCTGATACCCGGGGGCAAAAGCGGCCTCGTGACGAAGAGGAGGAAGAAGACAGTGATGAGGACGTGGCTATGGAGGAGGACAGCGATGACGAATAAGAACTTGCCTGCTAGTATATGACACGGCTTGTCTATTGGACGTTTAAGCGAGGGCTATCTCTCGCGATTGTAACATTGTTAGCCGCAGCTGGTCCCATTTTCGTTTCTGTCCGACCGAGCAGACCCTCATACTACACTCATGGTTGCCATCTCCTTGGGGACCCAGAGTCCAACGCACCCCCCTACCAATCCCAGCCATACCATGAGGTAATCCTCTCGAGGACAGTCAAACTTCTCCATGGCTTCTCCAATGATGCAAGGATGGACGAAAAAGGAAGGAACCTCGGTGATAGGGTGATGCTGTAAGGATCACAATTAGTCATAAGGTAGAGAATAAAGAATACCCGATTAGAGAAGCAAAATAATTGACTCATTGGACAGTACGGATATTCACTCACGTCAATTGACATGCCACCCACGGATCCCACTCGTCGAAGAGAATCCTTGTACTGTTCAGGGACTAGCCGGCGGAAGACGGTCTCGACATCGAAGGCCGACTCGTCAGATGGTAAATTGTGTAGACTGAACCACAAGCAGGGAGCACGATACGTGGGATGATAATGTATCTCGTATTTAACATAACTGGCATTGTACTTGGGCCGAGTTCGCTTCCTGGTAAGGACTTCCTACAAGATCATGATCATTAACGATAAGCGCCTGTTTCTACTGAACAGGAGCCGTCAGCATGGCTGTACTAACCTTATCCGAGTCTTCCATCTTCATCATCACATCGTCAGCAGTCAGATCCATAGCATCATCTTGTTCGTCACCTAGGTGAACATCGCCAAATTTAGTGGCGAGACTGTCGGCGGCGGTTCCGTCATCCAAAGGTCGGGTGATCTGTACGAAGGTAGTATAACCTCGTTGGCCAGGCTCAAATGACATGCCCAAAGCTGTATGAACCTGGAGGCGCCATTGTCTTCGCAGAGGACCCAGGGTAGCCTGGCAGTATCTTCTGTCGAGGTGGTGGCATACTTCAGAGAATTCTGGCTGGGTCAAGTAGGGGTATGCTGTGTAGGTTGGGCGATGAATACCGGATGGATTCATGTTCATCACCGATCAAATCATAAAAGTACCCTGCTGTATGTCCTATGCACTATTCACCTGAGTTGGGGTGATTGCCATCGAAGTAAATATTTCGATATACGCAACCGCCAACTTCAATATTGTAAATTTGTAATGAGGCAAGTATATATATCAGGGCTTGGCGGTGGGGTGTATGCGAGAAGGAGGATTTGATCTGAGCGACTTTGACTGACGAGATGATATGTTTCCTCGAGAGGAAGAAAAGAATGAATTCAGAGTGTGATCATGGATATTTAAAAAAAAAAACGAATTCTGATCAATCAGGTATATTCAAATATGAATATGAGTATATGAGCACCTGAGCACATGAGCATGTTGAAAGTTGAACTTCAAGATGAACATTGAAAGTGTAGTACCAAAGATGTATCTGATTGGGTGCCAGTCTAGTGCCAGTTACCCTAGGTAGTACAGTATCAAAACTAACTGTGGCTTTTTGAAGGAAGCCACTGCCGATTAAAAAATGCGACTCGGCAATGATTGATCTTAAACAGAGCACTGAGACTGGAAGGAACGCTAAGCCTCACAGGTCCATACCTTATGTAGTACTAGGTAGTCTTCGTAACATGTTACTAGGTACCGTATGCGGAAGTTAGCACACGTTGTAGGATTGAATTGTACTAGGTAGGTACATACATAGTACATGTAGGCTGTAGCACTAGAACATCTGGCTTGGGTGTCCTTATTGTACATATTATATATTGGTGGCTCCCTCTTCTTTGTTCATCTCCATTGTTGCAAATCTGAATTAGTACTTGCTTGTGTGTTTTATTAGAGAGAAGTTTAGAGAAGGTGGGCGCGAGGAGAAGATTAGATCATTTCTAATTGTAGAGATAGAAAGACAAAACACCCACATGTCGTCTTATTAGTTTTATCCACTGCCGCAGCTTTTTCTGCTGGTATTGGTTTTGTTTTATTAAGCTTATTCTCCATCATTCGCCTTGCGACTACAACGACATACAACGACGACAACACCGATGATAACGATTGCCCATTCCTGAATTATATTCCTTCTTTGATATCCGCTTCACCAATCATCAGATATACTCATGGTTGTTCTGATACTTGACCGCATTTCCCTGCTCCATGAACGTTCGCGACCCTTTCGGCCTCCATCGAAAGAGTGCTCTTTCTATCCTGAGAACAACCGCATCGCAGGCTGCTGTCGATCTTACCGAACGCGCCGTCGAGGCGAGTATTCATGCCATCGAGAAGAGCAAACAAGCCGTCGATGAACTTGACATGTCATTTTCCGTTCCTAAAAATGTTCCCTCGTTTGGAAACCCCCAGAGGCTAGCGGAGGATCGTGTCTGGGGCAACACTGCTGTTACCTCACGAGGTGGAAAAGGAGCTTCCACGAACACCAACAAGAACGCAGGAATACTCGGAGGGGTGCAAGATCGAGTGAATAACCTCTTTGACGATCGGAATACTCTCCCCATGTACAAGGATAAGCCTTACGCATACCCGGCTTCTCATCGAGCCAGACCCATCTGGCGGAGAAAACGGCTACTCATCCCTGTCCTGCTGCTGATCTTTGTGCTGTACTACTTGGGTGCATTTGGTAGCAACCATGATACCCCCGTGTCTTCGGCACCTGTATGGGCCTGGCTCACCGGTTCGGAATCGGCAAGTACTGCTGACTGGTCTGAAAGGAGGGAGCGCGTAGTGGAAGCCTTTACTTTAAGTTGGGATGCATATGAGCGATATGCCATGGGTATGAGCCCTGACCGCGAGTTCTTAGCTATGAACCATACCCGGTACGTGCTGCTAACCCCCATCTTTAGGTTATGACGAGTTTCATCCCGTATCGAAGAAGGGTCATCAAATGGCTCCGCAAGGGATGGGCTGGATTATCGTGGATGCGCTAGACACCATGATTCTAATGAACCTGACTTCCCGTGTCGCCACCGCGAGGCAATGGATTTCAACCTCTCTATCCTATGACCAAGACCAAGACGTCAGCACCTTCGAAACCACCATACGTATGTTAGGTGGCCTACTCTCAGCCCATTATCTCTCCAACGAGTTCCCGGAACTTGCACCGTTAGCCGATGATGATCCAGGCGCACCAGGAGAGGACCTATATCTCGAGAAGGCTAAAGATTTGGCTGATCGGCTTGTGGCCGCCTTCGACTCTCCCTCGGGTGTTCCCTATGCAAGCGTTAACTTGGCCAAATATGAAGGCCTACCAGCTCACGATGAGGGAGGTGCCTCGTCTACAGCTGAGACGACTACCTTACAACTCGAGTTTAAGTATATCGCTAAGCTTACCGGCGAGAAGTATTTTTGGGATAAAGCCGAGAAGGTAATGGAAGTTGTGGATAATAATGGTGTTCAGGATGGTCTGGTTCCCATCTTCATTTATGCCACAGACGGTACTTTCAGAGGCCAGAATATCCGACTGGGAAGCCGGGGAGACTCTTACTATGAATATCTCATCAAGCAATACCTGCAAACAAACAAGCAGGAACCTGTCTATCTAGAGATGTGGGATGAGTCTTTGCGAGGAGTTCGCAAACATCTCGTTACCTATACAGAACCCTCCGGCTTCACCATCATCGGAGAGCGACCCGATGGTCTGAAGAATGCTCTTTCGCCCAAAATGGACCACTTGGTCTGTTTCATGCCGGGCACGATTGCCCTTGCCGCCACGGGTGGACTGACAGAAGCAGAGGCTAAAAAGCAGCCGACATGGACCAAGAAAAACGAAGCCGACATGCAATTAGCGAGAGAGCTAATGCAGACATGTTGGGGCATGTATAAATGGATGGCAACTGGCCTAGCGGCTGAGATTACCTATTTCAACATTGCAGATCCCCCTCTCCCCGAGTCTGCTCCGCACAATCCGCCGGCTAAGTTCGACGAGGATCCCGAGGCGGAGTGGCGAAAGGACTACAACGTCCACGGTATGGACACACACAATCTACAACGGCCAGAGACGGTGGAGAGTCTATTCTACATGTGGAGGATCACTGGCGATGTCAAGTATCGAGAATGGGGTTGGGAGATGTTCAAGTCCTTCATGAATCACACAGCTGTTCCGGATGGCGGAGGATTTTCGAGCCTCTCGAATGCAAACAAGATTCCGGCACCGATGCGAGACAACATGGAGAGTTTCTGGCTGGTATGTTCTATCCCACTTCTCCCTTTCATTAACTACCTAGGTATGTGTATATGTCAGTGACTATGTGCTCTAACCCAATCTTACCAGGCTGAGACACTGAAATATTTTTATCTTCTCTTTTCACCAAACGATGTCCTCCCACTGGATAAGGTCGTCATCAACACCGAGGCACATGCCTTCCCGCGGTTTGATATGGGCCAGCTTTTCTCGACGGGGTGGAAGCGAAAGCCAAGGGACTCGGAAGGAAACATTATTGCATAAGTTGTGAGCTGAGAGGGTTATCGAGCACATACATTGCATATATCAAGACCACGTACATGTGGTTTTGAAGCATCATTGGCGTAATGTGTCTTTTTGGGGGGGGGGAAGCGGGGAGAAGGTGGGGGATGTTTGTCTTGCTTTGACGTTGGCCGCGTAGTAAGTATATAAGGCTTAGGTAGAGTAAAAGAAAATGTACAAAGTTTTATTTGTTGCAATTGATTGCATGTGTATGCGCATTACCTAGTAGGTACATGTAGGTAGTACGCATTTATTAGGTACTAGTTATGTAGGTAGTTACACATGTAAATAATTACTATTGATGTCTTTGGTTCCTGCATGCATATGTAGTAACTATGTACTTGTACACATACAGAATATTATCTACATGAACTGTCATGAAGTATCCATATAACTACTAGGTATTATAATGTTATCTATTCCATGGTTCCACTACACACGCTAAACAGGGTATTGATACCCGGTTAGCTGGTGTGGACCGTGTGGTCGTCACTGGTCGATAAGCTAGACCCACATGCCCATCTACCCCAGCTCGTGCTACTACGGTGCTAGAGGCTGAACCCACATCTTCCCGGATACCTTTGAACTTTGTGTATTAAATCTCTAATAACCTCTAAAACCTCCCCGCAGACTTTTAGAACTTCACCTTGGTACTATGGATGATATCGACTATTTCCTCATAGTAGCTATTGCGGGCTATCTATCTATCTAAACTCACCTATCCAGTTACAATCTATAATTCATATAATTGCTGCCTTCTATACACTTATCTCCATCGATTGCTTCAGAACCAGCCTTGCCCAGCGCGCGGTTGCGCAATCTCCAATGAACCACCATGACATCGTCATCGTCCAATCATGACATCGAGATGAACATCTTCCCCGTCAAGGAGGGTTCTCTCGCGCCGGGTAGTAGCTACACGATGCGCGAGCCTCGATATGATGAGACGGCACCACCACGATTTTTTGATCGCTTGATCGACGGGTTCAGGCGTGACCCCGCTCAGCACATCACTCCCGAAGACTCTCTTCGCGAACTCCACTCTATGGAGGCTTCCCATTTATACCGGCCCATGCTAGGGAGGAGGAGCTCACAGGCTCACTACTACGACGTACGACTAGCCAATCTGCAAACCGCACAGTCCCACCTTGCCAGGAAGTTGAAAGGCCGACATCTGCAGATGATCGCTATAGGCGGTTCCATAGGTACGCACTCCTCCGCTTCGATTTTCTCCCAATCTGAAATTGAACCACGACCAGGCTGACTTGATGTCTCAATCGACAAAAACTTAAAGGGACGGGCTTGTTTGTTGCTTCTGGCCGTGCTCTCCAAATTGGTGGCCCTGCCTCGCTGCTCATCGCCTATCTCTTCATTGGTGCCATGTTGTATTTCACCGTTCAAGCCCTCGGTGAACTCGCCGTCTCCTTTCCCGTAGCAGGGTCCTTTTCTGCATATTCTACTCGCTTCTTAGATCCCTCGTGGGGTTTTGCAATGGGCTGGAAGTATGTTTCAATCTTCTCGGCTTTATCCGTCTCTTATATCGAGAAAACTTTATGACGGCTTACCACGATTTGTTAGTTACGCTTTGCAATGGCTGGTGACATTGCCACTCGAAATAATTGCGGCATCTATAACCATAACATACTGGAACCCAGATCTTAACAAGGCCATATTCGTAACTATATTCTTAATTGCTGTAGTTGCCATAAATCTATTCGGCGTCAAGGGCTATGGCGAGGCCGAATTTGTCTTCGCTATCATCAAGGTTATTGCTGTGATTGGTTTTATGTAAGTCAGCCCAAATCATACATCCACTTGTTGAGACTGTACGTTAATTTTCTTTTCTTTTCTACCCTGAAGCCTACTAGGGATTGTTTTGAATATTGGAGGTGTCCCTGGTGGCGGATATATCGGAGGCCTTTACTGGCGGGAGCCGGGTGCCTTTCATAATGGCTTTAAAGGTCTTTGCAGCGTCTTTGTTACGGCTGCCTTTGCCTTCGCTGGGACAGAGCTGGTTGGCCTCGCCGCAGCCGAAACGGCGAACCCGCGAAAATCCCTTCCTACGGCCATCAAGCAGGTGTTCTGGAGAATTACTTTATTCTACATCGTGGCGCTCTCTCTCATCGGACTCCTTGTACCGTACGATGACCCTCGTTTGCTTCTTCCCGGTTCCGCGTCCGCAGCAGCGTCCCCTTTCGTCATCGCCATAGAAAATGCTGGCATCGAAGTGCTACCATCTGTTATGAACGTCGTCATATTGATCGCTGTCCTCTCTGTCGGAAACTCTTCTGTCTTCGGTTCTTCACGAACCCTTGCTGCGCTAGCTGACCAGAACCAAGCACCCAGAATCTTATCCTATGTCGACCGCCGCGGACGACCCTTGGTTTCTATCATAGTCGCATCCTCCATGGGTCTCCTAGCATATCTTGCTGATCTAAATAAACAAGGTATTGTACTAGATTGGCTTGTCGCTATATCCGGATTATCTTCTGTCTTCACTTGGGCATCCATCTGTCTGGCACATATTCGCTTTCGCCAGGCCTGGGCACATAAAGGGCACAGCCTGCGCGAACTGGCCTTCAAGTCTCAGTGCGGCGTACTCGGCTCTTACCTGGGCTTCCTTTTCAACGTCCTGGTGTTGATAGCTCAATTTTGGGTTGGCGCATGGCCCGTGGACTGGGGGGACCAGTCAGCCAGCGAAATGACTAAGAACTTCTTTCTCCAGTATTCTGCCGTCCCCGTCGTCGTGATATTCTACGTTGCGCACCGTCTCTACACTAGGGCGTCCTATATCCGAGTCGCCGACATGGATATAGATACTGGACGTCGAGACTTCAATCTACCAATCCTCCTCGCGCACGAGGCCGAGGAGATGAGGGGTTGGCCTAAGTGGAAGAGATTCTACAGGTTCTTTTGTTGATATAATTAATTAATGCTTGGAAATCTACGTCTTAGTACGGCTAGTAAAGAGCTGGCATAGCTACTTGGTCGCTATCTTAGAGGTGTATTCTAGAGTTTTCTTATGATTATGGGCATCATGAAAAAGCAGATTCGGTACAGCTTGAGACTACCTAGTACTTTGAAGGGGGTGCTCCGGCGTTTGGTAATCAATATTTGTATCATACCAACAGGATAGGTGCTTGATGTCCACGAAAGGGGAGCGAGGCGTTTGGTTTTTATTGTGTCTACGATGCAAAAAGAGCATTTCTATTCCCTGGTGCGGTCACAAAACCTTTACATTACCGAGTGATGTAACCAACACTATATCGTGATCGATGATTCTACCAAAAAATAATTAGGTACTTGTATCAAGTAAAATCTACAACAGCGAGGAGCATTAAGTACGATAGTATTGATATTCGGTGCTGGTCTACACAGTACTTTTCGGGTTGAAAGAACAGTCTTTTCTTTCATTTTGCTACGGGCAACGGTCTATTTATTAGAAGAAAGCCAGGCAATGACCAAATCAAATCACACCCGAAGAGAAGTTGTTTGCATATTATGACTTGAGTCTACTAAACTTCTTGTTCGTCATTCAGCCTGCACCAACGGGAGAGACTGGAGTTTCAAAGAAAGATACATAAAACAGGTGTAGACTATTATTCCAGTCAACGGAATATGTATAATAAAGGAAAATTGAGATTATACAGGAGGGATCAAGAACAGAAAGGGGCACGCCAGATGGATACACCTAATTATCATGCCATCCAATGTTCATTCCACCTCATAAACACTATGGCAAACCTAGCATAGTAAGTGCTTCATAGCGTTATTATATTTCCGTCCAGCAGGGCAGGTCTTGTCCAGTCCAGTTGTGAATTGAGGACCCAAGACAAAAATCCGACGGCCAAGTACATCTGTCCAAGGCATGACCGCCACCGCCGCAAGATAGACTCGAATAAAACGGGCCTCTTCCCACCAGTCCCCTCATTAATTCATAAACAGCATATAGGCGTTTTCATTCGTCACGGAGAAGTAGAAAGTTTGTGTTGCTGTCAAAGGTCTCTTCAGCGTCGAAAGTTGGGTTGGGTCGCCTAGAAATCCCAGTTAAAGCCTCCCGAGGTCGCAGTCGCTGGCTTTCTTCGGTTTGCCGGCTTGACAGCCTGACTGTTGTCTTCGTCACCGAATAGCCAGTCGCGGTTGGAGCCTCGGCCACCACCCATTCCATCGCCGCCGATGTGTATTCCACGGTCGCCATGGGCGCCAGAGTGGCTAGGCACCTCTACCGGGTTGTTCTCTTTCTGAAGAGGGGAGCTGTTGTAATTTGTCCAGTTGGACTCCATCATTTTGACCACTTTCTTTCGGTCTTCACTAACTGTGGGCTTGGGCTGCGGCTTTTGTACCGGTGAGTTATCCTTCATTTCCCAGTGTGCCTCGAAATCTCGGCCGCGATCCTTGAGATTCGTAATGGCGCTTAGAGCATGAGGATCGCCCGCAGAATCTGCTCCATCTTCGTTCGCATTTCCATTTCCATCCTCACTATACAAATTGTTTTCGTATAGTCCTAGACCATCATTATGAGTCGTGCCACGAGGGCGCACAAATCGAGTTTCGACATTGGGGGTGCCGTCATCCTTGAATTCAAAATGGGTCTCGGCATCACGGCGGGCTTTGACTGGCACCGCTTTGCGCTCGGGGCTCTCCTGGTTCTCGTCATTCTCAGTGCCCCAGTGACGCACTTCCTGATTTCGCAAAGTCTTAGATGGATGAGGTCTCTGTGGGGTAACGAAATCGTCAAAGCACCATTGGCTGGTATGCTTCGTCTTCTTTGGGGTTGTTTGGTTGGGTTGAGGAACGTCTTGTGGTTCACCAGTGCCATCGCTAAAGTCGAAGTGATTGTACTTTTTCGGGTGAGGACGGTAGGAGATACGGTTTGAAGTTGCGCCCGTTTCAGACTCATCATTCTCCTCCACGTATTCCTTATCCTCAAATAAGCGACTCGGGTGGAATTTCTTGTCGCCGCCAGCTTTGGGAGCGACAGCCTTGCTCGGCGACTCGGATCGGTCGCGGTTGGGACCCTCGACGGGTTCGTCGCCGAGAATCTCGACGAAATCGCGCTGTCGTGGCCGAGCTCCGCCCCTAGGAGAAATGACCGAGGCTATGGTCTGGTCAGAGTCATCGCGAGGGGCGAATAAGGCGAGTGAAGCGTGAGGGTCGCGCAAGACATTATTCGAGTTGCCACGGGAACGAACGGCAAACTCATTAGGCTCTTGGCCAGCGATACCATTGCTGGATGACTTTATACAAGTTTCAATCAGCCTAATTTGTTCTTTGCTGTCGCGGATTGGCCAGTTGCGACCGGTTCGGCCAATGACGTCGAGCTGTTTGAGCAGGGAACCTTGATCCCATGTCTGGCGGATCTGCAGGATTTTGTGGTCGTTGTCAAAGGTGACGATATGGATCTAAGTCGCGTATTAGTAAAGGCATAACTGCCTAGTTTGTAAAGAAGCAGTACGTACCATGGGAAGATAAACGGTGCGATCAGCCAAGAAGTTGTCATCTAGAGCCGGTAGGTAAGGTCCACCAGAAGTAATAAACTCGAGAACGGTATCGACCTCAGCAGCAATAGCATTTTGGCCTTCGATGACTGAGATAAGTTCCTGTTTTTTCTTGTTGAGCTGCTTGGCCGTGGTGTTGAGGTGTTTAAGCACGTCGGCAGAACCTCTGTAACTAGTCGTGGTAGTGATGTAGTGAAGGGCAGCTTCGGCAGCAAGCTGGGTAGGATCGGGTGTAGCCAGGAACTGCTTGTATACAGTTGCCAGCGCCATGACGATGATGTGTATTAATTCTGTCTCTGTCTCAAACGTGTGCGCGATACGCGTTGTTTTGGGTAAAGCTGCGATTGATACCAAGAGAAGAGCAAAGTATATAAAGTAGCGAAACGATGTTAAGTTTCGATGTTGAAGATGAGTTAAAGATTAGGAAGGGTAAGTAAATAGAAAGTGTGGGAAAATGAGAATGGAGTGAGAAAAGTAGGATGAAAAGGGGAGGCAGACTATGTACGTCGCGTCACTTCTCAAGAAAAGAACTTGAATATACATATACCTAGGGTAGGTAGGTATGTAGTAGGTAGAGCCTGCTTATTTAGGCACTCGCGCTTTCCCTACTTTCCCTACCCTCGCCGGCCAACCACAGGTTATTAAAAAGGGAAGGAACCTAGAAGAAACCTGACACACACTTGTTGTCTTCTGTTGTTTACTAACATCCCTAACATTCAGGAACCCTGCCTTGTACGTCTCCCCTGATATCTTGGACTAGTTAAAGTTTACCTACCTGCATATGTAGTATTATGCATAGGGTAGGTACATAATACCCGCTACCACGGCCCGGGTATTCAATGTTTTTTAGCATTCAAAATCGAATATATCAATTCTCCCTTCTATACATATGTAACTGCCCGTGATAACAGACTTCAATGTACACATATCATATCATATCATATATATGTCAATAGCTCTATAAGTTCTTACGACTACCAAGAAGGCATATGTTTTGTGTCAAGACACGATCCATGGATTCCATTAATCTAAACTACACGTGTGTAGTATAAATCTTAACGTTTGGACCTTTGAAGTGAAATCCTTCTGCTGGGTATCGCATCGTTGCTACCACTTCATACCCGGAGATTTTATTAGTGGGGCGAGGGGTTGAGGACTCTGGAGTTTTGACCAAAGCCCCACCGTAGCCTTCTAACCCAGGTAAGATAAGCCGTGGATCTAGCTATGTATGTAGGTATTGCGTACATATGTATGTACGGATTAGTACGGATACTATCTAGCTACTGCTACATATAAGTAGGGACTGACTTTAGCAGATCTTGGATAAGACCATACCTGTTTGTTTACGGTCGTCAATTGCCAAATGTAAGAGTTTGATAATTACTTCACCTTTCAACATAATAATACGGAACTACATACGTGTTATTATCCTCCATTCTGTAACTACCGCGTGCGTGCTGATAAAAGCGTGCAAAATGCACTTATGTATTTTGGGAAAGGCCTGTTTCAGTATTACAGGGGCTTTACTTGTTTCAAACGAAATAGAAGGGCAGCGTCAAGCTTACAGTTTGAACACAGTATATATACTATGTACGTGCGCACAACAACATTGAACATTGAATATTAATAAAGCGGAATATTAAAGCGGAGTATTACTACGTAGTAATAGAGACACAAACAATGCATAGTATTATCTAGTTATGTGCTATGTAGGATTCTAGATTTCAAATGTTTCTATATATAATACAATATATTGTACACGTATTGTTTTGACAGTTTATTATCAATCTGGGTTGCGGCGTGCACCCATCGATGGACCTGATTTCAGTTGTATGCTACTCTCAGATATGCTTATTTTAAGTACACTGCCTACCTAAGTAACCGTGCCGGGTGGTTATGCAAAAAGCCAATGCTTCAGTGCAAGATCGATCTTCTTGTATGAGCGTAATACTAAGACATACGTGCTTAAGTAGGTACTCCGTACTAGGCACCTTAGGTATGTATGTATGTCATTGTATGTAAATACATATGTAGGAACATTTGAAGCTTTGAAGGCAACACATCATGGATGTGCAGTGTTCAATGTTCAAGCTACATAGTGCATATGATAGGGTACCTAGTAGCTACTAGCCATGCACTGGTGAATTCAACATTGAAGTTGAGGCTAGTGCTGGTGTTGAGCCACAGTACACAGTACACAGTACTATCATTGATGTACACACGTCAGGTTACCTGTGGCAAAGCTCCGAAACTCCCGAGCTAAGCCTCGCCAGGTGGATTCCTATGATCTCAGGTACCTAACGTAATGGAATCCTTGAAAGTCCGCGCGGCGAGGGAAAGCTGAGACTCAACTTGCAACTTGCACCTTAGAACTTGTAGCTTTTACCAAAAAAAAAAACTGATGACACTTATCTCAATGACCCCCATTTAACGTCAACCACCCAAGCTTACTTGGCTTCTACTGAGAAAGTAAATCTTAAACCCAACCCCATCTTCCTTATTTCTTCCTTTCGTTTTATCTTGGGAGAATAGAAAGGTGGATATCATTGAATAATTCATTAGTTATCGTTTACTTTAATAGCTCCCTCTTATCTCTCTTGTCTTTGTAATAACAGCTGTCTACTATCCCTATCCCGACCACGATCCTGATTCCGATCCCGACCCCTACCCCTTTCATCGACCACCCCTCCTCGTTACTTATCTCCTCGAGTTTCACTCGGGGCGTTAAAGCAAGAACATTGTCATGACATCCACGATAACGCCTAAAATCACGAAACCATGAGGGTCAGGAGAGCTTCTGGGGCGTCGGCCTCAGTATGGTCGGCTATCCTCCTCTTAACTTCTCTATTATGGACGGCTTCGATGGTTCGCGCTGAGGATGGACCGACCATTGTCGCAACCGAATTCAAGGATCCTCCTAGCAGCCTTAGCTACTTCAAGGACTCCAATGTCATCTTGTTTCAAGAAGCCTATGGACGGACCATTTGGCGATCAGCTGACGGCGGTACTACTTGGTCTAAGGCTGAAGGAATCGAACATGAGAAGGCTGTTGCCCTGGTCATGCATGAATACGATCCGAATCGCGCCTACGTTTTGACTGCTAGCGATACTCACTGGAAGACTCACGACAGAGGCGAAACGTGGCAGACCTTCTCTACCGGCGCATACACGAGCGATTTCGCTGACTCTATCGGTCGATGGATGAAATTCCATGCTGATGACCCCGACAAGATTCTGTTTACCGGTATGGAATGTGAGGGTCTCTGTGAGGAGCTTGTCATGTACACCACAAACGGCTTTGAGGACAAAGCCAAGGCCCTACGCAGGCGCACTCAGGCTTGCTGGTGGGCCAAGTCTTCACCACTTTTCACAACAGGTCAGGATGAGTTGGACAAACAGAGAATATTGTGCATCATAAGGGGCGGCATATTCTCCCCTCAGTCAGCTAACCGACTCTTGATATCCGATAACTTCTTTGCCCAAGGACCCGATGGAATTATCCAGGAATTCGAGCCTAATTTGAATGGTGAAGGTGCCGTTGAGGGTATCGTAAGCATAGTCGAGGTCAAGAAATATCTTTTAGTAGCCGTTACCTCCCGGAATACAGCAGAGATGGCCCTCTACGTGAGTGGTGACACTTTGAAGTGGCATCGTGCCATTTTCCCTCACGACCACCCGCTCCTCGAAGCCTCGTATACTGTATTGGAAAGCACCAACTATAGTGTTCAGATCGATGTTAGATCAAGCAGACGGATGTCTAAACCGATGGGTACCCTGCTGACTAGCAATTCGAACGGTACATATTTTACGAGAAACATTGAGCACACAAACCGCAATATGGAGTCATATGTCGATTTCGAGAAAGTCTCCGATATCCAGGGCATTTATTTGGTTAATCAGGTGGACAACTGGAAAGAAGTAGAGGAAGACCAGGACGAGAAGAAGATTAAGACAAAGATCACCTTTGATGACGGCAGAACATTTGAACTCATCAAGACAGGCGACGACGAAATTCATTTACATTCCGTCACAGAAATTAGCAACGTCGGCCCCGTCTTCTCGAGCCCTGCCCCAGGTCTAATAATGGGCATTGGAAACCATGGCAGTCATTTAAAGGGGTACTGGGATTCGCGTCTCTATATATCAGACGATGCTGGCAGAACCTGGATCGAGGGTCCCGAGGGTCCGCACAAATATGAGTTTGGCGATCAGGGTTCCATCCTTCTCGCCGTCAGAGATAGCAAGGAAGCCGATATTAAGGAGATTAGATACTCCTTGGATCATGGCAAGAACTGGGACACTGCCAAATTGCCAAAGGATTTGAGCATCCTTCCTTGGGCCCTGACAACCACTCAAGACTCGACCAGCCTGAAGTTTCTGCTTACTGCAAGAAAGGGGTCAAAGGCCTCACCAAATGGATTTTTTGTCATCTCCATTGACTTTGAAGGCTTACATGAAAATACTTGCAAGGAAAGCGATATGGAGGACTGGTTTGCGCGGGTAGATGACGACGGCAAGCCAAGCTGTGTAATGGGCCACACACAAAAGTATCACAGACGTAAGAAGGATGCAAAGTGCTTCATCAAACAAGAGTTCAAGGATCCTGTTCCTGAATTTACGCCCTGTGAATGCACGGACGCCGACTTTGAGTGTGATTTCAACTTCGTGCGAGACGGCGATGAATGTAAGCCAGCTGGGCCTGTTGTGGTTCCCGAAGGCGCTTGCAAAGCTGATGGGTCTGATGAGACGTTCATGGGATCATCCGGTTGGCGTCTCATTCCCGGAAATGAATGTAAACGCTCTGGAGGTGACCAAAAAGACAAACAGAAGGAATGGAAATGTTCTGATACCAAAACTCCACCGAATGCCCCCAACAGCGATGAGCCGGGACATACTCAATGGCCCTTTGAGGGTGATTTCGACCGATTCTCTAAGCATTATCTTGAACGTGGCGAATCAAGTTCTGAAGGTGATGAAACAATACTCGCCTGGCCGTATAGAGCTAGCACGGGCGAGGTTGGCGATATATTTATCACACATGACCACGGAAAGAACTGGACGAAGGTGAAGCTGCCCGGAAAGGAAGGAGTTCAAGATATCATCACCCACCCTTACGTCAAAGATATGGCATTCTTCCTCACGAAGGAAAATAAAGTCTTCTACACCGTCGATCACGGACAACATTTTGATTATTTCGAGCCACGAGATCCGCCTGATACCTCTTATGACAGGGCGATGCCCCTTGCTTTCCATCCCGATCAGAGAGACTGGCTTATATGGCATGGAAAGAAGTGTCATGGCAACGACTGTTATCTGGAAGCGTCCCTGTCGAAGGACCGTGGCGATAATTGGCAGACAATCAAGCGTTATGTGAAGAAATGTGAGTTCACTGGTTCATCGGCATATAAATTCCGCAACACCACACAAATAGTTTGTCTCGCAAGCAAACGCGAAGACAACGAGAGCGACAACCCTCTTCAACTCCTGTACAGCGACGAGTTTCCAAGGTATGAGATGAGCGTGGCCTTGGAAAATGTTAGCAATTTCGCGACCATGGCCGAGTTCATCGTTGTCGCGACGGAAAACACGACGGACAGGTCGCTGAATGCGCTGGCCAGCTTGAATGGGCGGGATTATGCACCGGCTCGCTTCCCATATAACATCGATGTTCCACATACGAATGCATATACTGTTTTAGAAAGCTCAACCCACGCGGTCAATCTGTTTGTCGTGACCGAGGAACAAGAAAAGCTGCGGTATGGGTCAATCCTCAAGAGCAACTCGAATGGGACATCTTATGTATTGAGCATTGCGGGCGTGAACTGCGACGACAGCTATTACGTAGATTTCGAAAAGATGCTCGGTCTAGAGGGTGTTGTGTTAGTCAACACGGTTGCCAACAGGGACAGCGACTCGGAGCCCAAGAAGCTCCAGACAAGGATTAGCCACAACGACGGGGCCGAATGGGGGTTCTTACCTCCTCCGGAACGGGACCTTGACGGCAAACCATTCAGCTGCCAAAGCAAAATCGGCCATGCCTCGTGTGCTCTCCATGTCCACGGATATACCGAACGAGTAGACGCTAGAAAGACGTATTCGTCGGAGTCGGCAATTGGTATCATGTTTGGCATTGGCAACGTTGGCCCTTTCCTCGGCGAGGCTAAGGACGCTGATACATTCATGACGACCGATGCTGGACTCAGCTGGAAAATGGTGAAGAGAGGGAGCTGGACGTGGTCTTTTGGTGACCAAGGGTCTATCATAGTTCTCGCACAAAGAAACACGAAAACCAAGTCGGTATCATACTCACTCGACCAAGGTGATACCTGGAAAACCTACACCTTCTCGGAAGGCGATGTTGTTATCACTGATATAACGACGCTGCGGTCTGGTTCATCTAGGAACTTCCTTCTCTGGGGTCACCAAGGAGACAAGCTTTTTACCGTGAATCTCGACTTCTCAGGCCTGGCAAGTGAGACGTGCAAGGACGATGAGGACAGAAACAAGTCTGACTACGAGCTATGGTCTCCGGAGCATCCATTGCAGTCAAACCACTGCCTATTCGGCCACAAGAACTACTACCTACGTAAAAAGAAGGACAGGAAATGTTACAACGGCGGCAAACTTAACCATCTATACAGTGTCGAGAACTGCGAGTGCACTCGGCAAGACTTTGAATGGTAAGTAACGAAGGAAGAAGAGGGTGCTCTGTTCATCATTATCTAGATGCTAATTGTGCTGCTACAGTGACTATAACTTCGAACTGGACAAGCATGGGCACTGTAGCCTTGTGGAAGGACTTACACCCCTGGATCCCGTGCAGGTTTGCAAGGAAAACCCCGACGAGTTTGAGTACTACGAACCCAGCGGCTTCCGTCGAATTCCCTTGACGACATGCTCAGGGGGCTTCGAAGCGGACAAAGTACTCACGCCTCACCCTTGCCCTGGACACGAGGAAGAGTTCGAAAGAAAACGGGGGGTTTCGGGTGTAGGCCTCTTCTTTGCCATTATCATCCCTATCAGTTTGGCGGCAGCGGCTGGTTGGTGGGTATACCGTAACTGGCGAGGGAAATTTGGTCAAATCCGGCTCGGAGAACAAAACGGGTTCGGCAGCGACGCGCCTTGGGTCAAATACCCAGTGATAGCAGTCTCGGGGGTGGTGGCTGTAGTCGGTGCATTGCCCCTTCTAGCTGGCAGCCTATGGCGTGTGGTAAGCTCAGCATGGGACAGGGCCAGGAGCGGGAGAGACGGCGGTGGCCGTTATGACTGGTTACGTGGAAATAGCCAGCGGAGATTTACGACTAGAGATAGCTTTGCCCGAGGAAGAGGCGACTACGCGATTGTAGACGAAGATGAAGGCGAGCTTCTCGGCGATGACAGCGACGAAGAAGTGTAAGGGATGGAACAAGAGGTGGAAGCCCCCTTTTTTCTTTTAAAATCGTGTTTGGAGTAGGAAGCAAAGGAGGTATTCAATGTATTCTCAAGTCACAGAGAGGCGTATTGGTAGGGGTTTGTTAGGAAAAATCATAAGTCATAATCTCATGTAAAGGGTAGTAGGTAGCCTACCTGCCTACCTATGTGCCTGGTTATCCTATGTACATGTAGTGTAGTTTTAAGGCAGGAGAAGGACCTAGTTGTCGCCTTTGGGTGGCCTCTACTACTGTGTGCAACTTACACCCATCCCATCACTTGTAGCCATTAGTATAGAGGTGCCTAACCTAAGTAAGTGTGCATTCAGGCTACGGGTCTTCGGGAGAGAACTTGGTCATGGTATGTATGGGTATGTACTTGGCGTATCGTCTTATGCTGAATGATGAGGTGTATGTAGGTTAGGTAGGTATGTATGTAAATGTGAAACGAAACGTGGCAAACAGATTAACGAACCCCTTCCCCCTGGTACTATTCAAGGTATCCATATGCCTACTAGGTAGGCATGCTAGGTAAGGTATCTTATGTATGTTATAGTATGGGCCAAGTCAAACAGATCAAATACTAAGTTATACTACACTACTATGTAGGTATGTAAAGTCGTATCCCCCCTGACGAATTACATGTATGTAGGCAAGTATGTATATGTATGCATCACGTACCTACCTTAGTAGGGCAAGTATCCCCATGCAGCGTGCTCGGGGCTCGGGATACAACGTCGACTCTCACCCGTGATATTCTATTGGCCTGTCTTTCTCTCTTGCTCTTGCCCTTTCCCTTCTCCTGTCCTGGTTTTGGCCACGTTGGGTTTTTTTTTTTTCATTATTAGGTAGGTAGGTAGGTAGGTAGGTATGTGGATTTTCCCCTGTTGATTGATTGCCTTACTTGATTAATTAATCGATCAATCAATGGTAGATGATGATGATGGTGATGGTGATGATCCCGAACCCCCTTCTATGTATTTCTATATATATAAACGAGGAGTACCTACCTAAGTAGGAGAAGTTGTCCGTCTCCTCCTATTTGGTAGCTACTAGGTATGAGATAGAGTAGGTAGGTAACTAACAAACATCCATAGATAGATAATTACCTGTCACAAATCATCTCCAGGGCTCCTTTTTTTTTTTTTTTTTTTTTTTTTTCGGTAGTTAAACCCAACAGACCGCCAGCCAGCCAGCCAGCCAGCACCATTCAATAATTCAATAATACCCGCCCAGCCCCGGACCGGCCGGGTGTTTCGTTCCCCAAAGCTCGTCGAAACACAAGATAATACCTAACTACCCTACATGAGCGGTCTGAGCATTTCGTTGCACCAGAGTTTGTATTCCGTCTTGTATCTTGTCTTGTCTTTTTTCTTTGTTCCTTTTCCCGCGAACACGAACAAAGCTAAGTCTTAACTGTATGTAGTCTAACTAACTGTACCTGCATACACATCCATACTTAGTACCTACATATCTGTCCCAACACCCCAGGCCAAGCAAGTCAGGTACACGTATTTGCAGGTTTTATAAACCCTACCTACCTACCTACAGCGAACGAATCTAGGTTGCCAAGAGAGACCCGAGTTCCCCCTTCCCCCCTCCTGCCCCCCATATCTTGGTCTCGGCCGTGCCTACATAGTAGTAATCCTGCTGGAGTTATGCATCCATACCGATATCTAGTTATATATGTAGGCATATAACTACTATGGTTAGGTAAGGTATGACGGGGGGAGGGGAAAAGCTACATAGACTAAAACCAAAAAAGGTTGAACGACCAAAAGGTGGACATGGCGTACCTGCAGCGTGGTGGTGCAAGTCACTAGGTTAGGTAGGTTAGGCCGCACTGACTTATTACCTACCTACTACCTACTAGGTATGTAGTTTAGTTATATGTATAATAAATATACCTAGTGTTGCTGTCTGTGTGTCTGTGATATGATCAGGATCACCGTACCAAGATTTTCCCAATGCGCAGGCGTCAGTTAATAGATCATAAGATGTAACTACATTACCTAATTACTTATTATTCATTCCAGTCCATATATCCCCTCATCATCATCACCATCATCATCACCTGCTCCCCTCTTCTCAAGATAATATATGTAGGTGCCTACCTACCTACGTATGAAGGTTTCACCGCTCAGGCCCCTCCCAGGATCAGCGCCTCCCGCATCAATCCAATTCCAACTATATGCAAGGGGCGCCCACTGGGGTAAAATCTAATGCACCTACCGTGACCTACGTACCTATTCAGCCCGCTCTACAAAGTAGACTACACTATCACTCTTTCACCTTCTTCAACTATTGATTCCTCAAGGGTCCACGTAACAAGTAACAAATATTGAATCTTTGATATTTGGATGGCTAAATTCCGCGGCCCGGGATAATACCTATCCCTATACTTTTGACATCCTACAGCTTTAGCACTACATACATACAACTAAGTAGATACTTATCTACCTAATTAGTTATGTAAATTGATATGGTGATGGTGGTTTTGGTGTTAGTGTTGGTGGGTGTTGGTGGTAACTCTATGTCTAAATAATCAAGAAGTTGATTCATTGATTTCTTTCTCTTCTTCTTTTTCTTCGTCTTTTTCTAAAAAAAAAAAAGGGGGGGGGGGGGGGGAGGGGATGGGTGGATATACGATAGACGCCGTTTTCATCACTATTACGACTTGTGACTCGGACCACGGTCTTTCTTTAACACATGTCTCGTACCCTTGTTTGAAAAGAATGACAGTTTTGGACAGTTTAGACAGTAAATACTATTGTGAATTCTTTGCCAATTACTGGAATTCAATAATTCAACACCCTCCTCCTAACTCCAGGCAATGATTGATTCAGAGTACATGAACGCTTGATTGGTGATAGCTAGCACAACTCGATTGAGTTGAATAAAATCCACGTAGATGGATGGAAAAGTAAAAGATAGAGCAACGAACGTCGGAATGTCGGGATATCGTAGTGAGAGTAAGGTTATGTATGTCCATCCGATGAGACGGCTTCTCATTCTTGGGTCGTGTCCACCATGTCTAACTGCGCCGTACTCGATTCCAGATGCGTTTCATTACATTGTTGTCGGTCGAGCTGTGTGGTCCTAACTCCTGATCAATTTCGGCAAACATCCTGTCGATGCTTTCCTTCTGACCATCTTTGGAGTGCACCGTGGATATAGGTGTATCTTCACGGTATCCAAACGTTTGCGACGGCCTGCCCGGGGTGTGCCGCGACCTCTTTTGTTGCCATCCATAAATTTGGTCATCGCATGCTCGTAGATCAGGTCGCGTAAGTGTCATGCGCAACGTCATTTCACGGGAAGCCGCAGACACTTGCGTGTAACCTTCTGGGGCCCTAGACAGATTATAGTCCTCGGCGGGGGGCGGTACTTGGAGAGGTTTGGTATATTTTTCCAGCTCATTGGGTGTCCTGGGCGACTCGGGGTCCGGCAGCGACATGTCCTCGCTGCAAGTAGATGATTGGTCATCCTCTAGAAATGTCTTAAACTTCTCCGAGTCTGCAGATAGCGGTCCTCGAAAATCGTCCCTGCTGCTCGGTAAATCTCTATCATTGGAAGGGAAGCCAAATTCGATCGCTTCGTCAAACTTTTGTGGCGAAGCCAGGTAAACTCGTAGCTTTAGGCGAGCCTCGGGATCCTGGTAGTGCGCTGCTCCTGGGTCGAATGACGAAAGCGACTCATGAGTAGCATGTCTCGGGGTAATAAGCGATAGCGCCCTAGATTTCCGTCGTCCATTATCTGAGTAAGTAGATGGGCTTGGGAAAATCGGACTGGTGATAGGGGTGGTGGCATCCTTGGTTGCGGGTCGGCTCGAAGAGAACGAAGGGCGACCGAATGGGATTTTGGAGAAGGACATATGTCGGCGGAAGGAGGGAGGTCTTTGCTGCTCTTGGGGAGGCATGGTCGCTGACTCCTTCAAATTCACATGATAGTCGTCCAGACCGA